>NW_027185612.1:6330326-6433653 GCF_028583685.1 Petaurus breviceps papuanus | reverse complement strand
ATCTATCTATCTATCTATCTATCTATCTATCTATCTATCTATCTATCTATCTATCTATCTATCTATCATCTGTCTGTCTGTCTATCTATCTATATTTCCTCCAATTACCCTAATGTTGAGAAAGATCTTATGAGCTACAAATATCATCTTTCCATGTAGGAATGTAAATATGTCCCTTCAAACTTCTCTTTCCTGTTCACTTTTTGTTGTTGTTTTTGGGAGGGCAATTGGGGTTAAGTGACTTGCCCAAGGTCACACAGCTAGTTTTTGTGCTAAGTGTTTGAGGCCGAATTTGAACTCAGGTCCTCCTGACTCCAAGGCCAGTGATCTATTCACTGTGCCACTTAGCCATCCCTACCTGTTCACTTTTTCATGCTTCTCTTGATTCTTGCATTTGAAAGTCAAATTTTCTATTCAACTCTGGTATTTTCATCAAGAATGCTTGAAAGTCTTCCATTTCACTGAATATCCATTCTCCCCATACTCAGTTTTGCTTGGTAGATGATTCTTTGTTTTAATCCTAGCTCCTCTGACCTCTGGAATACCATATTCCAAGTCTTTCAATCCCTTAAAGTAGAAGCTACTAGATCTTCTGTTATCCTGATTGTATTTCCACAATACTTGAACTGTTTCTTTCTGGCTGCTTACAATACTTTCTCCTTGACCTCGTAACTCTGGAATTTGGCTACAATATTCCTAGGAGTTTTCCTTTTGGAATCTCTTTCAAGAGGCAATTGGTGGATTCTTTCCATTTCTATTTCCCCCTCTGGTTCTAGAACATCATGACAGTTTTCCTTGATAATTTCTTGAAAGACGATGTCTAGGCTATTTTTTTTTATTATGGCTTTCAGGTAGTCCAATAATTTTTAAATTATCTCCCCTGGTTCTATTTTCCAGGTCAGTGGTTTTTCAAATGAGATATTTCACATTGCCTTTTTTCATTCTTTTGATGCAGTTTTATAATTTTTTGATTTCTCATAAAGTCATTAGCTTCCATTTGTTCCATTCTAATTTTGAAGGAATTCTTTTCTTCAGTGAGCTTTTGGACCTAGTTTTCCATTTGGCCAATTCTACTTTCTAAGGTATTCTTCTCCTCATTGCTTTTTTTTATCTCTTTAGCCACCTGGGTTAATCTATTTTTTTAAAGTGTTATTTTATTCGGTATTTTTTGTGTCTCCTTTAACAAGCTGTTGACTTGTTTTTCATCATTTTCTTGCATCATTCTCATTTCTCCTCCCAATTTTTCCTCTACTTCTCTTATTTGATTTTCAAAATCCTTTTTGAGCTGTTCCATGACCTGTGATCAATGCATATTTTTCTTGGAGGCTTTTGATGCAGGAACTTTGACTTTGCTGTCTTCTTCTGGTTGTATGTTTTTGACCTTCTTTGTCACCAAAGTAAGATTCTATAGTCTGACTTTTTTTTACACTGTTTGCTCATCTTCCCAGTCAAATACTTGACTTTCTAACTCTTTGTCAGGGTAGAACTCTCCTTCCAGTGGGGGTGGGGGTGGGGTGGGTGTGATTCAGTCCCCTGAGGCCTGCTCCCTGTCTGTGCTGGTGTGGACCATGCTGAACTATGCTCCACTTCCAGTCTCATATATATATATATATATATACACCCTTCTTCTCATCCTTCCAGGTTGTCTTGGGCTGAAGATTTGCTTCAGTCTGTCATTTTGTGGGTTCTGTAGATCTAAAATTTGTTTAGAATCATTTTTTACTGGTATTTGGAGGGGTTTGGGGAAGATCTCAAGCAAGTCCCTGCTCTTACTCTACCATCTAATGAGAAAGTTCTTATGTGTTGCAAGTATCATCTTCCTATGTAGAAATGTAACACAGTTTAACCTTATTAAGTTATTTTTTATTTCCTTTCCTTTTTATCTTTTATACTTCTCTTTAATCTTGTATTTGAAAGTCAAATTTTCTATTCTGTCTTTTCATCAGGAATGCTTGAAAGTCCTTAGTTTCATTTAATGCCAATCTTTTCCCCTGAAAGATTATACTAACTTTTTCTGGGTAGATGATTAATGGTTGCAATTATAGCTCCTTTGCCCTCCAGAATATTATATTCCCAGACTTCCAATTCTTTAGTTAGATCCCTTAATGTAAAAGCTGATAAGTCTTGTGTTATCCTGACTGTGGTTCCAGGATACTTGACTTGTTTCTTTTTGGCTGCTTGCAATATTTTCTCCTTTAACTGGGAGCTCTGGGATTTGGCTATAAAATTTATGGGAATTTTTCATTTTGTAATATCTTTCAGGAGGTAACTGGTAAATTCTTTCAGTTTTTATTTTACTCTCTGGTTCTAGAATATCAAGGCAGTTTTTCATGATAATTTCTCAAAAGATGATGTTTAGGCTCTTTTTCTGATCATGATTTTCAGGAAGTCCACTAATTTTTAAATTAGTCCTCCTGGATCTATTTTCCAGGTCAATTGTTTTTCCAATGAGATATTTCATATTGTTTACATTCTTTTGGTTTTGTTTTACTGTTTCTTGATGTCTCATAAAGTTATTAGCTTCCACTTGCTCAATTCTAATTCTTAAGAAATTAGTTTCTTTAGTGAGGTTTTGAATCTCCTTTACAATATGGCCAATTTCTGCTTTTTAAGGAATTCTTCTCTTCACTGGATTTTTATACCTTTTACCATTTAGCCTATTCGGTTTTTTAATGGTGTTTTCTTCACTATTTTTTGTGCCTCCTTTACCAAGCCGTTGACTCTTTTTTTCATAATTTTTTTGCATCACTCTCATTTCTCTTCCCAATTTTGCTCTATCTCACTTCATTTTAAAAAATCTATTTTTGAGATCTTCCATGGCCTGAGACCAATTGACATTTTTCTTTGAGGCTGTGTATATAGGCATTTTCACTTTGCTGTCATCTGAGTGTGTGTTTTGATTTTCCTTGTCACCATGGTAATTTTCTAGTCAGAAGTTTTTCTGTTCTTTGTTCATTTATTCCATTTATTTTTTGACTTTTAGTGCCTGGCTAAAGTGGGCCTCTATTTAAAGGACAGAGGTTACACTGTTCCAAACTTCTCCCCAGTCACCCCATCTTCTAGGCAGTAGAAATGGCAGGACTCCATCCACTCTAAAGCAGAAGCCCAATTCCCATGGTCTGGGGAGGGCTCCAAAAGACCAAGCTTTTCAGCAGTGAGGGAAAGAGGCAAAGAGCAAAGAGATTCCAGGAGCTTAGTCAGGGGCTTTAAGGGTTCAGAGTGAGAAGCTACACAGGACTGAGACCTTCTGATATATGTTATCCCTAAAAACTCTTCTTGGTTTAAGCCAGTACCCTGATTATTGCTGTTTTTTCTATATGACAACAGGTAGAGAATTGATTGCTTCACTTTTTTTTTTGGCAAGGCAATCATGCTTAAGTGTCTTACCCAAGGTCACACAACCAGTAAGTGTGTTGTGTCTGAGGTTGGATTTGAACTCAGGTCCTCCTGACTCCAAGGCTGGTGCTCTATTCACTGTGCCACCTAGTTGCCCCTGATTGCTTCACTTTCATTTAAAAAAAAAAGAATGTAAACTCATTTTAAATAACTTGAATGGATGGGGACATTTTGTCTTTATATCCTTAGTGGCAATCATAGGGCCTTGCATATGGTACAGACTTAATAAAAGCTTGTCAGATTGGATAGCACCAAATAAGTTATTTAACTGACAGGAGAAGGTTCAAAGGAAATATAATGGATTGGGTACATGACCACCAATCTGAGAGGCTCCCATATGGAAGATGCCAAAGACCTGCTTCTGGGAGTGTAATGGTTATGGGATTTGAAGTTCTTCCATACCCCTTGAACTTGCTGATGCAGCAGGAAGGGGTAGGGCAAGAGGAAGCGGAAGCCAAGCTAGAGTGCATGCGGTGACTGGAAGTGTGGTGGCAGCAGCGTGAACTCCTTTTGTTTGAGTCAGCCAGAATTTCTGCTAAGGAATCCTGCTGAGGACTGCCAGGGATGGCAACTGCAGGGGGCCAGAGCTTTGGGGAGAAAGCTGCATGGACACTGAATAGTTGCTGGGAGTGAGGAGAGGAGGATCTTTGCCTGAGGTAGCCTGTTCTGTTTTGAAGGCTTGAGAATGTGGGTGTTTACTACATTAACTACATGTGCCAACTTCATAACTACTGTGATGGCTTTGACTTTCTGGTTTTGGGACTCAGTTTTCTGGTGTTTGAATAAATGTTCTAGCTTTGTCCCCCACGTAGAGAGCCTGGTATATTTTGTGATTAATAACCATATCAGCATATTTATAGTTACTGTAGGCATTGTGAATATTGCATTGTTGATACAGGGAGTTAAAAGGACTGGCTTTGGGGTGGACATTCAGGAATGGTCTACCATATAATTGGGAGGAGGCCTTTTCCATTGCCTATATAGCTGGAACTAACAGTGTCTTTAAAAACTACCTGACTGGAACTGCTGTCACATCTAGAGCAAAGGAATCATTTGCTCACAGCAGGCACCACCACATGGTAAATGGAAAGGGCTCGATGATCACTGTACCCCATTAGACCATGTGACTCAGTTTTGGTCTTAGTTCCTTTTTAGTTCTATGTGAAGGGAATGGAACCTTCAATCTAGGGCTTGAACCAGGGGGATCTTAGAGTCCAGAATTCTAGACTGAGAAACTGCAGTCTGCCCTTGAAAGTGATTAGGGGTGTGGGGTGGAAAGACCCTGAAAGAGTACTTGAGGTACTAATGCTATGTAGTAACAGAGTTAAGCTGAGTTAAGTTGTGAACCTAATCCCCTCCCCTTCTCCAGAGATCTAGGGATCTGGAGAGGAAATTGTACCACTCCCCACCAGGGGCGATTTTGACATTTTCTTTACATAAATTTATTAAATGCCTCCTGCATATAAAGCACTGTGTTAGTAGTAGAGATACAAAGGAAAAATAAAACATTTCCTGTTCTCAAACATTTATTGGCAGGGCATAATGAATATTCTTATTTTTATTTTTCCTATGGGTGGAAAAAGGGAGCTTCATTCTATGCTTTCATATAACTAGGTTACTATGAAGTAATTTGATGAGGAAAGGAACATTGACAATTTCGGGGGGGAGATTGGGGAAATCTTCACAGTGGAGGTGACACTTGAGTTGAATTGAAGATAAGGCTTCTGATAAAGAGAAGAGTACAGAGCATATACCAGGAATGGCTGCTGGCTTATAAAAATACATGGTGACACAGGTGGGATGCCCAGAAAGAGCAAAGAAGGGACTAACAAGAGATAAGGCTAGAAAGGTAGGCTAGAAGCCATATTGGGGAGGGCCTTTAAGAAGGTGCTTTTCCTATTCTCACAGTTTACAATCTAGCTAATTGGGAAGGACACATTCACATGAAAGAAAACTTTCACAAAATGACAAATATAAATTAATTTGACAAATACAATGTGTAAGAGGAAGCTAAAGTCAAGTAGTCTCAAGTTCTACTACAGACATTGTTCCAGGATCCTAGTGCAGCCTGAATGGGGACACTTGTTCTTCCTTTTCTCATTTATAAAATGGTTCTAATAATACATGACTAATTTATCTCCCTCTCTGGGAGGCGTCAGGATTAATTAATTTTTGAAGAGTCAGATAAAAATGCTAATTCTACAGTCAGAAGGTTACATGATACCAAGTAGGGAAGGTAAGGCACAAAACTGGGAAATAAAGGATTCTGTTTTTATCTAAATACTCTTGGTAAATTAGATAATGAAAAAAAAAACTTGACATACAAGTGTAATCAGTGGAATGCTTTAAACAAAAAATTAACAGGCTTTATTCCCTTCTTCAAACATCACTCAGAGAATCCTATTATTTTTAAATATTCATCACAAGGTTAAAAAAAACTGATCTCTTTAAAATTTAAGCTCCACATTTAAGAAATCATATCATACTGGAAAGAGAATTGGAATTGGCATTAGGAAGACTTGGTGTTTGAGTCTCATATCAGATGTTTACTAAGCTGTGAGACTAGGCAGCTTACTTAAACTCTTTCAGCCTCAGTTTCCTTATTTGTTAAGTGGAGATAAAAGAGTCAGCCTTAGAAGGTGATTGGTAAGTTCAGATAAGATAATCTATTTAAAGTGCTTTTGAAAACCTTAAATCATGATATAGATTTGAACTATCAGATTCATCATTATAAAAGATCAAAGTTAAATATGACATACTCATGTAAAAAAGCCTTCCATGAGAGGCGGTGTAGTATGTAAGAATTTGAGTTGGACCAGGAGTTTTACAAGAGACTATGGTTCTGGCTTTGTTAGCCAGCTGTATGGTCCTGAGCAACAGCAAAAGCCATTTATAGATACTATTTTCCCAACCCTGTGACAGACCCTGAGAATACAAATGTATAATAAAGTTCTTTCCCCAAAGGAATATACAGTCTAGATGAGGATGAGCACAAGAGGTTAAATCACAAAGTGAGATCGCATATGCTAAGTATCAATAGAATAGCACAAACAGTAAAGTCTCTAGATGTTTAGGAAAAAGAAATATGCACATGGGCTGAGGCAGCTGGAGAAAGCTCCCTCGGGGAGAGGGTTGTGAGTGTTCTAGCCCTTAAACAAGTGGAGAGGCTGTGGCAGGGCATTTCAGTTAAGATGAAGACTAGGGAAAGGCAGAAATGAGTGAGTGGGTGGTCAGGGGACTGAAGAAGCTCAGCCCAGTTAGGTTCTCATCACCTCTCAATCTGGACCATCTCAATAACTAATCTTAATCAGTCACTTTGCCACCAGTCCAAACTGACATTCCCAAGGCATGAGGTGTGACCACCCCACTTCTTTACTCAAGAAACTTGGTGATTCAAGTGCCCTAAGAATAAAGAATTAGACAACACCGAGTGACATTGAAAGCCCATCTTAATATGGCACCAGTCTGTCTTCCTAGGCTTACATAACTTCTCTTTCTTTAGTGTATCCTATGTTGTAGCAAAACTGGCCTCTTTGTTCCCTTCCCAGAAATGTCTTGGCACAGGCTAGCCCCTATAGTTATATAGTCTTCCTCCTCATCTCCATCTCATCTCCATGAAACCCTGGCTTCCTGCAAGCTTAGTCCAGGGGCCAGTATACTAACTCTTACTCAAGACATATCCTGGTATCCACACTTATTAGTGGTATCCCCCAGGAAATAACTTTGTTTGCATTTGTTACATATTTTATATTTGTTTATTGTCGGTGTTGGCCCTCTTTCAAAGAATATGAGTTCTTTGAGGGCAGACACTATAGTTTTTGTCTTCATATCCAATGCATTTAGCACAGTGCCTGACACACAGCATGTACTTTCCAACTCTCTCATTTGCTGAAGAAGCCAAGGCCTCGGGAAGTAAAGTGATTCACCCAGCACCGTAGTGCCAGTTACTAGATAAGAAGGAAATAAATCCAAGTTTTTCATTTCCCGATTACAAGTATTATGCTCAGAGGTCTCTGTGCATTTCCATATGGCTCTGCCTTAAAGGCTTGTCTAAAGGAGGACAATGAATTAAACCTGCAAAACAAAATATTTGGGGGGTAGAGAGAGACAAGGGAAAAGGAAACACATAGATTTAGCTCAAGTATTTTATTTGCATTATATCTGTCTTTTTTTTCTAAAGGGCTTTACTGTGGGTATGGCCAAGGGTTCATATTGCCACACAAGTTGATCCAACTGTCTCTTCATACTGGTAGGAGATCATGGAGGATGGTAGAATTATTGGTTTGGCCCAGATAAAAATGGAGCATTTTATGACTTCAGGCACAAAAGGGATATTTATGGTGAGTTTCATGTTTCCATTGATGATGGAGTTCAAGTGATACTGAAATTGTTTTCTTTTAGAGCTAGAATGGGGATGGACTTGTGGTTTCACAAGTGTAGGTTAGCTCTCGAGGGAATTCTTTTGACTAATGTAGCTCAACAGCTCATCTGTAGCTTACAATCCTACAGGGTTGCCTGGTTCACTAAAAGGGTCTAAGTGGCTTTTCTTTACAGGTCAAACATTTGTTATGAATCAGATGCAGGATTTCAACTCAGATCTTCCTGACCCCTAGGCTGACCCTGTATGCAACATACCACAATATCTGTCTGGTTATCAAAGACATTATACAAAAAAAGAATGGTCATATGGTGATAGCAAAAGATAACAGATGAAGGTCATTCTCAGAAGAGAATATTTTAAAGCTCCAGAGGAAGATCTCCAGCACAATAGGTAGTTCTTCTAGAGAATTTAAGAGAACGTGACCAAGAATCCCACAGGATAAGAAGGCGTGGATGGGATAATAAGTTTTATCACTGAAGGGAGGATCCACATTGATGAGATCACTCACCTTTGGTGTATATTGACCACAAAACTCACTTCCACTCATTCCAGACATCATGGTGTGGAAGTGGCCCTGAGATCTTGGAGGTTATATCAGTAGAGTACAAAGTCTAGCAGTTCCTACAAAGCTGGAAAGGCTTTGAAGCTGGCATTTATAAAGCACTTTAAGGTACGTAATACACTTTACATATCACAACAACTCTATGACATAGGTGTTATTATTATCCTCATTTTAAAGATGAGGAAACAGTGAGAGAGAATAAATGACCTGCCTGGAATCACACTGCCAGTTATTGTGCATCCTTTGTTCTTGAAGAGGATCAAGACAGCAGAGAGGTGTAAAATGGTTAGGGCTATGTAAAGTCACCAGGGTCACTCACTCTCTTCTTTGGAGCCATCTGGGTCCAGTAACAAGATGTAGATCAGAATGACTGGAGAGGGCCCTGGATGCAGTGAGAGACCTCGTTTTTTTTAAGCTAAGGTCTTTAACAGGTTTCAGTTTGACAGAGGCAGTGCCCATTCAGTGATTAAGGCTAGGTAAGAAATGAAGTTGAGAATAGCCTCTTTACCTAGTTAAAAAAAGAATAATAAATCTGGGAGGGAAAGACCCTCTGGTTTTTTGGTGAAAACAGAAACAATTACTACTTATTCCCTCTGAAAGAGCCCAAACGATGACCAAACGGTTTGGCCTGGAACCTATTGTTAGCCAATCAATGAGAGACAGAGTGATTCTGGTTTAAGGTATGGTCCTTATGAAAATATCATTGTTTCTACTTTCAAATTATTTACATGGCATAGTATTGACATAGCTAATAAAATGTATAACATTTTTGTATGATCAATTTGAAAAGCAAGTAGGGTATAGCTGAAAAAGTCTTAGACATAAAGTCAGAAGCCCTAGGTTCAAGTGAGGGTTCTTACTCATACTAACAGTTGACTCTTCTCAGCTACAGACTTCCATCTGTAAAATGGGGAAAATAAATTTTCTACCACCTACCTCACAGAGATATTTCAAGGAAAGTACTTAATAAACCTTTAAGTATTATATAAATGTGAGTTACTATTACCCCACCACCACTAATACTATTTCTTAGTTAAGAGGTAGTGATGGGAAGTCTCCCTCAGCCATGTCTTCAACAATCTCAAAGGACTCTTATGTTTCAAAAGAAGAGAAATTTTGACCAAGTACCCAAAACTTATGCCAAGGTCTTAAGGCAAAAGTTCTGATACCATTCATGACATGGGGATGACTGAATTATACCCCTCCTCTACTCCCAACTAGTTCCCAAATTTTGGTCATCATATAACAATAGACTTATCGATCTAGTTAGTACTATCCCCCCCAAATCACTAAATTCCTCTGTGTAGATACATGTATGTATGTAATGCATATATGCATGTATGCATGTATATATGTGTTTTGTATGTATCACATTTTCACTTCTCTTTGTTCTCGTGGCCCCTCTACCCCAAAAGAACATAAACTCCTTGAGGACAGGGGCTGTTTCATTTTTGCTCCTGTGTGTGGTGGGTATAGGCACTTAAATATTTATAATGAATACCAGCACACATTCTTTTCTCAAACTGTGAATGTTAATATCACAAAAAAAAGGTAGAGATATTCACTTGAGGGAACTCATACTTCCCCTTTAGTTCATCAAGGGGAAAATAATATATGTGGGGTAGCTTGACACTCCTACTGATCATTTGTTATCTCTCATCCATGTGGATCCTTCCCCTCACCTGTGCAAATCACAAGTCATCCATACTCTCTAATTCTGCATGACTCTTGTCTCCATCCTCCAATAAATTCACCAGAGGGGATGCATTCAACATGCTGGGGGTGAGGAAGAGTCTTCCTCTGAGGTACAGGAAGGTTAAATGACTTTAGTTCAAGAGACTAATAGCAGACATACACTTGAAATCAAGGATTTTGAGACATTCTAGACTATTATTCAGGCAATAAACCATAAGTTCTCTCCTTCTTTATCATGGAGGCCACTAATTAAGCTGTCTAAATGTATCTCAAATGTATCCCAGGGATAAAACTAAACTAAGCACCAAAAGGATCATTATTAACAAGGTGCCTTAAAAAGGAGGAAAACTTACATGATATGGAATGTGTGAATCATTTAGGGAGATAAGAATCTCTTTTCTGCACCAAAGATGGTATGTGAAGTTGCCCTATTACTTGGCTGAAACGACTTCAGATAAAATATATGATCTGTCATGGGCTATTGATCTTAGAAAGAGAAGGCAGTTCATATTCTGGTATTTCATTACTAAGTGCAAGTTGTATGTACGGCAACCTGCTTTTACTAACCTGACACCTTCCCAGGAAATATTGATAACATTCTGACATTAAAATCTAGTCACCCTTGGCAACAGTCTCTGCTCATTTCTGCCTTTCAATGAATATTAGAAAACCTTTTCTGCACCTGGGATATTTGGAAATGTATTGAATTAGTTTCTTCCAGGTTCTGCCTTAAGTGATTTGTGGTATTTTTTTTAATGTAGAAATAGATGTGCATTCATTCTTAATGGGCCTCATTTAGTAAACTAAGACTGTTGTACTAAATAAAATACTGCAAAACATAAAGAGTTAGTATGCCTTACTTACAATCAGGAAGCAGCCTTTTTTACACATGGAAGACTAAGATCTCTCCTGCCTAAAGTCTAAATTAATTTATCTCTTAAAAGAAAATTATATTTTTAAATGAAATGAATGCTAAGTAAATTTACTTTGTGACAAAAGAAAATTAAATTTAAAATTAAAATTAAGCAATTTTTAAGGTAACAGAAGTAAAACCCTAATTTCTACAAAAACAGTGAATTATATTGCATGGAAATAAAACTATTCTTTGTACTGAAAAAAAATAGGACTGGGAATCCTAGGGAAAAGACCTGGGTTCTTTTCCTAGTTGTTACAAGGCATAGATGTCAGTTAGTCAAAATTAAATCATCTAATCTTCCTGCATCTCAATTTATCCACCTGTAAAGTAAGAAGACTGACCTAGATGACTTCTCTTGTCTTTTCCAACTTTAAAATTGCAAAATTCTACATTTCTGATCCATGTCAATTCCTATATGGTAAGAGTTCCAATTCGGAACTTTTGGTTCTGGTCTGACTTAGATTATTTGACTCTGTTTAGGAAAGTATCATTTTTGACCCTTGGTTTACTTTGTACTCTTTCCGCAGATAATTTGTCAACCTAATGGTCTTCTCTTTTAAAAATAAAACAAGCTCCAGGGGCTTAATTCTTATCCCAATGAACACATCAAAAAGGAAAATAGGAACTTCCTTTTTAATTGTTTAGGAAGCTATAAGGCATCATCTAAATAACAAATAATTACTTTATTTTTAAAAATTAATATTTCAAAGTTTTGGAAAAAAATTGAACTTTTCCAGATTGCCAGAATGTGATTCTTCTACTCAATTAAGACTTGCTTGGTTACCAACATTAGAATAGAAAGATTTGCACTGACTTACTACCTCCCACGCTATATATGTGGAGATGAATTTTCTGAAAGAGATTGGGTAAGACTTCTTGGAGTATTACATATGCATTGCTGCAATTGTTCTATAAATGTGTAAAAGCCATAGGACTTTATCTTTCAATTATATATGATATGCAACACTTGTTTCCAATACCTGCAGAGAATTTTCTGTACAATGAAAGAAAGTGAGATTCCACTTATTAAATTAGAGGAGGTTCAATTTCACATTCTCCTCACTGGCTTAGCCTGTGGTATTACAAGTTTATTGCTCCTGCCTGGCTACAGAGAAAGTTGAAATCTAAAGTCATTTTCTGCTTTATTGACCTGAAGGAGGAAAAACTGAAATTATCCCGGTCATTAAAGAAGGTACTTACAATTTTTTTGCTTTCTATTAATACAGTAGAATTATTTGTTTCAACATTCTGCAACATCACAGTTCCTTTCTGTTCTCTGTAGATGAATTCTTTATCTGTAAAAGAAAAAAAAAGGAGGAGCATGAGACATCAAGCAACTCACTCAGCTTTTGATTAGAAAGTTGGATGCTTTTGTAGGATGAACTGAATATTTCTGAAAAAAATCCTCTTTTCATCAAAGACCCTTTAAACAATGAGCACTGGAGTTTCTCTTGATATAAACCCATTTGACACTAAACCAGATTCTTCATTACAACTTTAGGCACTGTTACATGAAACCACACATACACACACACGTACACTTTCATGCAAAGTCAGCACTAAGAGATTTGCTACCTTTCAATATTAGGTCAGAAGAGATGGTAGGGTTATCAGATTTATTACACTTCAAATTGAGAAGTACACTCTATGGAATACATACTAACACAAAAGAACTCATATCTCTCTTCTTACCTCAGGTAATATTACATTGTTTTACCACCATTTTGTGACTCATGGACCTATATACAATAAAGACATGCTCCAAGCAGCCCTCTAGAATTATAATCTTAAGTTTTTTTGATCATACATTCCTGACAGTAATTTTTTTTTAGTATGTATGATCTCAATAAGTATGTTTACTTATTTAAGAATTAATAATAAAAGCTAGCATTTATATAGCACTTTAAGATTTGCAATATGCTTTATGTTTTCTTGTTTGATTTGCACAACTACTCTATGTGGTAGGTGCTATTATTATCTCCATTTTATAGGTGAGGAAACATATGCTGAGAGAGGTTCAGTTACCTGCCCAAGGTTATACAGCAAGTAAGTATCTAGAAGTAAAATTAGAACTCAGGTCTTCCTAACTCCAAGTCTGACACTATCTACTATGCCAACATAATTACTTATAAATTGTATCTATGTACTCCTCTAGTAATAGTTGCATGCATTATAAAATTATAGAAAAATGGACATTTTAAATAGAGGATGAGAAAATGATGAAATAATATTTAACCTATAGTCCATAGGGAGCCACTGGAGTAGAGGAACGACTTACAAACCAGGAACCTGGGAGAAGAACTTTTACAGGAAGTTTCTTTAATAGAAACCTCATTTCTTAAATATAGAAGGAACTGATTACATGACAGAAAAGGAAGATGATTGAAATTGTGAACTGGGGGGAGGCCAGGTGGCGCATTGAGTAAGAGTGCCGGCCCTAGAGTTGGGAGGACCCAGGATCGGTTCTGGCCTCAGATACTTAACACCCACACAAAATAATTGGCCGTGTAACCTTGGGCGAGTTACTTAACTCCAATTGTTTTTTAAAAAAAAATAAATTGTGAACTGGTCCAACCATATGTGTACCAAAAATGTATATAGCTGCTCTTTTTAATGGTGGCAATTGAGGAGATGCTTATCAATTGGGGAATGACTGATCCAGTTGTGGTATGGAGGAATGATTAGAGAGGGTAGATACTTGAGAAAGGGTCAAAAATTAGGGACCTATTTTGAGTGTCCAGGAAAAAGGTGAAAGGACCTATAAGCACAAAATTTTCAAAATCGCTATTGATTAGAGAAATTCAATTTAAACCAATCTCACTCCTATAAGAGTAGCTAACATGACAGAAAAGGAAAAAAAATAAATTCTGGAGAGGATGTGAAAAAATAGAGACAATAATGAACTACTGAAATTGTGAACTGGTTCATCCATTCTGGAGAACAATTCAGAACTATGCTCAAAGGAATATAAAACTGTGCATACATTTATACATTTGAAACTTGCGCATACCCATCAATACCACTACTGGGTTTATATCCCAAAGAGATAATAGAAAAGGGAAAAGGACCTGTTTGTACTAAAGAAGCAGAACTCCATAGGTTCACATGCTTTTTACACAAATGTTTCACCACCATTTAAAATTTGAACCCATTTCCCCCAGGAATATGTGGATGATATAAGGGGAAAATATGCCCCCATCCCCAGTTTGGGGGGGAAACTATTTTATAGCTTACCCTGTTTGTTATACCTTCTCAAAACCCCTTTTCTAAAAGATAATAGAATCCCAGGAATTAAGTGATAATGGGATAGATTAATAATATAATTATTTAATAATTACTTATAATATATTAATATTAATTAATTAATATATTGATGCATACTCTATTAATTAGATAACAATATATCAATAATAATATTAATAGATTACACGGGAACTCAGGAGCTACAGTTTTAGAAACCTCAGACTTTCAGGACAGTCACTAGCATCTTAAGGACAGTCATAAGTAAGATGACCTCTGGGAAACCCAATCTTTTAGGGTAAGTGGTTGTTGGGACAGACAGACCAGAGGAAGTGCTATAATCTTGTGATAAATGTATAAATCTCTAAAACTCTTATGCTGAATATAATCATGGTCAATTTTTAAAAGTGAAGACAGGCTTCTATAAATTTTCTGTGTGTTGTGGAATCACTAGAGATAGGAGAAGGACAATTAGTGTCCTCTATGTTCCTGTTTCTTACTTGGCAAAACAGTAGAAAGAAGTACATGGAACAGATGAGAATGGTTTGTGGTGACAGCAATTGAAACTGGAGATAGCGATGGGCTTAATCTTCACCAGAACATTCTGATTGATTGTCTGGGAACCCTTGATCTTAAGAATGATAACACTGGTCTACTGGTCTCAGTTATCTTTGTGTAAGGAGGTCCCACAAAAAAAGTGACATATATTTTAGGCTTCTTAGATGTCAGCGAATTAATTCTTCTGTCTGCTAGCATCAGGAATGGCAAATTACATCTGACTACATAATACAAATTGTAAAGGTAAACATATGGTTAAAGTATATTGGAAAGAGGACTTCATCTGAAGTCAACAGAGTTGGGATCAAATCATTTATCACAAAAAATTAGTTTGAGCTTAGGCAAGTTATTTAAGTCAGACTTCTTTGTTTCAATTATAAAAGATAATGTGGAATATTGGGGAAAAAACACATTGGGCTTAAAAAATGGAAGAACTGGAGATTCAAATTTTTCCTTTGACACTTGTCAGTTGATCTTTCTGAGCCTATTTCCTTATCCATAAATTGGGAACAATAATAGTATATACATCATACAGCTGCACAGAGATTTAAATGAGATAACATATGTGAAGCACATGTCAATCTTAAAATACATCATAAATGTATATTATATATGCAAATTATTCTATGTGCATTATTATAATGTGTATGATTATAAGTGCATAATATTATAATAACAAGAAATGGTAATGCCTTTTATACCTTTTTATTGTCTTTCTATATTAGAAGAGACAGTATGTAAAGCATTTTATAAATCTAAAAGTGCTATAAAAACATCAGTTACTCTTATTGTTCTATCATGTTACATTTTTGTATTTTAATTATATGTGTATGCATAGCCACTATAATCCCTAAAAGACTACAAATTCCATGACTTTATGTATTTTTTGACTTAGCACCTCTAATGGAGGGTTTAGGATCGTCTTCTGCATACAGTGGATGCCTAATGAAAGTTCAGTGACATTTGACAGCTATTTATTAAGTACAAGGCACTGAGCCAAGTCCTAGGAAGACACTGATATTTCAAAGGATCTGGGATCTCATCAGTGTGGTAGCTCCAAATTGTGCAGATCACCACTTGTTTCTCCCTTCTAATTCTGTGTATCTCCTTCATATTCATGTACTCCCAAAAATGATCTGTGAGAGGTTTTCCCCATGGCTTGTTTTTGTCATTTGCTGTTGTTTGTAAGGCACATGGCGCAGTAACTGGCACAAAGTAAGCACTTAACAAATGTTAACAAAAGTTTAACCAATTTTTTTCTGTGATTAGTTAAACAAAAGCACTTAAACCCTTGTGTCTCTCCCTGCCGCCCTCCCATTCTCTGCCTTTAAACATTCTACAGGTACCAAAAGGGCAAACAGAAACATACCTGTTATCCCTAATTCCTTCTGCATGATGGACCTACCTTCTTTTTCTCATTACTTTATTTATAAAGTTTTTTTCCTGTCACTTATGGTAAAGTTTTATTCATTAATAACACGATATAGGCTATCAATGGTGACCACATGTCCTTCTACTATACTTTGAGTGAACTGCAATTTTGATTCTTTGGTGTAATGGTAAGGGAATTTGAAGATCTTCCCTTGCCTCTTAATGGACCTCAGTTGGAGCCCAATAAGAGAAGTTGGCTTAGGGGAGACTTGTTTTTCAGGAAGGACCACACCTTTTGTTATTTTGAAATTAGGCAGTGGGTCAGAAAGGTTGTGATGTCCTCTGATCCTAAAGAAGGATATATATACACACACACACACTCTTGAGGTGAAGCTTTGCTTTAGGGCTCACTTACGGGAAAAGTGTGATTTGGCCTAGTGAGACTCTGGATAGCCATTGAGTCCCCTGGCTTTGAAAACTCAGAAGGTGGTATTTCTCTCTTTAACTAACTATGTATGTATGTAATGGTCACACAACTAGAAGCCTTGTCTGCTGGTCTATTGAATTGTGCTATTTTCTCTGTCTGTATTTTTTGTCTGCTTGTAATTTCTGTTTGTATTTTCTGAAGTTCAGGGTGCTGAATTTTTCCCTTGAACTAAGTAAATGATACATATGTTTGGTTAAAGTAAGATTATTAACCCTTTTTGAGTTGCTTTCCTTTAGAAAAGCAGATCAAAGAACCTGTGCTAGCAGCCATACAGAGTATGCTAGGGTGCTTGCTGTTACATGTGGAGACAGATATATTTTCTGAGGAGCCACTGTATAACATCACCTGAAGAATCAAAGTGTTAAAAAAGATGTTCCTCCCATGAATATACTAGAATCATTAAAAACACTGCCTAAGTACCCTTTTGTAATATTTGTGGCAGCACGTTCTTCCTTCTTTTCAGCTCTAGCTTCTGTTTGTTGTCCATCTGTAGTACCTATCCAAGATACATATACTGATGGAACATATTAATGAAATGTCCCTAAAACTGTAACAGCTTGAAGAACACATTCTTCACATTGATTTGATTTTTTCTATATGGATAGTTAGACTGAAGTAACTTTAGTGATTATCAGTCTCATTTTGTGAACTCTGCAGTCTTCTGGGGCTTGATTCAATTACTATATTATCTGTCATCAACAAATAAGAGAATCCAGAGCAATGGTACCCAAGGTAAGGGTGAGCTGTGGGAGAAAGTTGTAGAATAATGCCAGAGAGGCTGTGGCTTGATTCTAAGGGTCATAAGATCAACCAATCACAGAATGGAATGTTGGCTTATATCTCATCACTCCCACCCCAGAGACAACCTGTTGCTTATATCCATCATCTTCAACTGCCTGTCCCACCATTGGCCTTCTATGGCTGCATCAACATGGACCCCTCAGGGCAATTAAAACCTAATTCACTTCAGGAACTCATAGTAGCTGTCCAGATGAAATTTCCTGCCCCTTCCCAGCATATCGAAGTCTTGCATTTCCCCATCACTTCATGGTTGCAACAGGCATCTCCTAATTGTATTTCTGTATTCCTAAATAGTGGCCAGTAAGCAATTTTCACTCTTCACCCCCACTATTCATATTTTTCATTTTTTTAGTGGGAAAGAACAAGTAGCAAAAGATGAACAGATAGGGACTGTTTCAATTATATTGTCTCTACACACATTCATCTTTCTTCCTAACTTTCCTGTTTCCAATGAAGGCACCTCCTATGGTTTCAACCTTTTCACTATTCTTGTGACTGTTCACTCAACTGAGATTGCCCTCTTCAAAGTTACTAGGAGAACACAAAATAAGTAACTGCCTGTGTGGGTTATAGGAGAGAACAGAATCAAAGCTCCAAAGTGAAAAAAAAATCAGTTCTATTTTGAACATGGTTCATTTCAGAGGTTGATGAGATTTATATATATTTTTATATACTCATATATACATATATGTAACATATATACACGTATATCAATATATACATACACACGTGTATATCATCTCCAATATAATAAAATTGCCAAGAGATATAATTTAGAAAGAGAAGAGGGTCCAAAGCAGGGTTTGGGGGGATACCTACACATGTGGGGCAGAAGATGGATGATATATAGTAAAGAAGACTCAAAAGGAATAGTAATATGGGGGTAGGCATAAGAATAATGAGGAGAACAGTGTTACTGAAACCACAGGAAGAGATGTTTGGAAATAAAATGTAAGCATTACAGTCAGAAGCTATAGAGAAATCCTAGCAAATTAGAACTCAAAAGAGGCCATTAAAATTTATAGTTAGGAGAACCGCCTCATTCTCACATGGAGAAGAGGAGGAAAGAAAATAAACATTTATATTGTGTCTACAAAATATTAGATATTGTATTAGAAGCTTTTTACAAACATAACATCATTTGATTTTCACATGTAAGGTGTTATTATTACCCTATTTTATAGTCAGATAAACTGAGGCAAAGGTTAAATGATTTCTCCAGAGTCACACAGTATCTGAGGCTAGATTTGAACCAAGGCCTTCCTGACTCCAGTTCTAATGTTTTATCTATTGTATCACTTAGTTGCCTTAAGGACACTGTTCACTGCCTACCACACCCTACTAAATGATATATGTTCTTTCAAAGAAAAGATTCCAGTAGGGAAATTGTGTTCCTTTTTGTGTATTTTTTTACACCCTCAAAAACTGTGATGTGTGAATCAATTTTAGATAAGTTCAATGCTGCTCAGTTCTTTTAATGATAATACATTTCAGGAAATCAAATAAAAAAATATGATAGTCTCAAAAATCTGAGTACCATATAGTAGATAAAATTACAGTAGATTGTTCTTATGGACTGCTTAGCTTTGTCCAATACTAATGTCCAAATGAAACCTTCAGATGTCATGATAGTTGTACTGTGTGTCTGTCTGTGACAGATAAATTGATGTTGTGACATCTAACAGGCTTTGCTGTAAGGTTGTGCTAACCACTCACTGTTAAATAAAAATCTGTGTATTCCTGTAACTTTTTCAAGTATAATACTTCTATTTTGATGATAAAGTTATTGCAAAGAAACCCTATCACAGTATGAACACATTTTCATTTCTGAAATGCATAGTGCATATAAATAATAAAGTGCATATATTTGACTTTTCCCCAAGGTTTATACCTTTTTACTGTCACCTAATAACTAATTTAAAACAGTATTCCTTCTCTCATATTTTTCCATATTATTTTTTTGCATTCAAACAGAAGCAATGTCTATTCATGTAGTTTTAGATGAGAAATATTTCCTATGGCATACAACAAATAATGTTTACTTGAAAAAAAAACAATCTAGTCCAGGTGCCAAGACAATAGAAATATAAAATAAAATTCTTCAGTTATGGGTCTACATAAAATATAGGAATATACTTTGTCCTTTTATTTTGTCACTTGGCTTTCATGGCAATCCATGACTGTGGAGGATCTCTGAAGGTTTGGGTTGTAGAATGATGCTGCTGGTGATTTTATTGTATTGCTCTAGGTAGCCCAGGGCTATACATCTAAATTCTGAGACACTGTACTGCCAGACTGGGATCCAGGAATCTGGAGTTACACAAAGAATGATTCCATAGCAATATCCCTAGTTGGTCATATTGTGATCACCTTCCACTCCACATTTAGGGAGAGAGGCTGTAGATTCCAGTGGTCTTTTCTCTATGTCTCTGAAATCTTACACATTAAGTTGATGCCTTTAGAGGAAGTGACCTCTGTTTGGAAACCACAAGAAGAAAATAGGGTGATTTGGAAAGCTGGTGGATGATATCAGGACATTTGGGCGTGGCCAATGCAAACTTGATTTTTCAAGCTAAAGATTCTTAGAGTCCAATAGTAGGGCTGAAATATATAGTATTGTGATTCACAAGAAGTTGTATAAGTCCATCAGCAGTCAGGGAAGGTTTGATGATCTTATGCTATAGATATCAGATGGAAAAAAATCAAAGAGTATCTCAAGGGGTAGGAGACAAAACTGTAAAATTTTGAGCTCTGGTGAAATTATTTAAGTTTAAAAGCTATAATGATGACAGCTAGTGATGACAATTATAATTATGGTGATGACAATTTTTAAATGAGAAAGTCTATAAACTATTTGAGCAACTCTACTGAATAGTCATAGAACAACGAACAGATGACAATGTTCAGTCTCATAGCTCCTCAAGAATTCTGGATTTTTAAGTATATGAGTTCTAGAAATGTTGTGCAAAAATAGTAGGTATAACTATTTAATTCTGAAAGGTCTCCCAAGTATTAATATATAGGAAAAGGCAAACAGGCTTCTGATTTTAAAACTATCTTGAAAAAAATGCTTTTTTTTAAATCAAAGGAGTCAGCATATAATATAAAACAACCTAAATGAGAATGGTAGATATTTACCCTCCAATTCACATGGAGGGAGCAAAGTGACAAATAGAATTGAAAATGAAGTGAAAGGGAAGATAAATGAAATAATCTGGAAAAGACAAATAATTTCTTCTGCCAGAGATATACATTTCATATAAAGTGAGGAGAGGTAAATAAACAAACATGGGACCTTAAGGGAAGAAAATGATGAGGAAGAAAACAAAACCCAAAAGGTAACCAATTAATCAAAGATCATTTATTAAATGCCTCCTATGTTCCAGGCACTGTGGAGACAAAGACATAAACGAGAAAGTAAACTTTCTGAAGTAGAATTTACTGGTAACTTAATCAATCAAAGAAATTAATGAATATTTATTAAGGATCTACTATGTACAGGGGAAACAGAGGAAAGAAAGAGATCTACTTGACAATGTCTCAGGTGTCTAGGCATTTAGAATCTAGTCAGGAATGTGACACATATAACAATAATAACTATAATCTAAGGACAAATGAGTGAACAAGTTGTTGTGCATGGTTGTGATTGAATACTACTGTGCTATATATAAGAAATGGTGAGCTCAATGTTCTCAAAAGGGTATGTAAAGACTTGCACAAAACGATAAAGAGTAAAGTGAGCAGAACCAGAGAACATTGTATACAGTAACAGCAATATTTTTTAATAACATCTTTGAACAACTAAGTCATTTTGGCTATTATAAATACACAAATTAAAAATAAAGAATATGTGAAGAAAGATGCTATTGCTGAGTGAATTATGCTTTGTTACAGCTGTTCTGTACAGCAATTTGAAATTAGGCCTTAAACACTATTAAAGTATACATATACTTTACATATACAATACATTTACATTACATATATATAGTAATGTCAACATGTATAAAATATGTAAAGCAGCTCTTTTATGCAGTAGCAAAGAAATTGAAATGAAAAGGATGTTTTTCCAGTGTAAAAGAGGTCAATAAATTACATCAGGTCATACAAATCTTTTCCTCCTAAACCATTCTCTTTGTCATTTCTTGTAGTATTACAGTATTGCATGACATGATGTAAAGTGAAATGAGCAGAACTAGGAGAACAATTTAAACATTTAAACAACATTATAAAATTAAACTACTTTAAAAAGCAAGAATTCTGATCAGTGCAATAACCAACAAAGATGAAACATACTACCCATCTCTTGATGGGACTTAGTGGAAAAGGAGACATATTTTTTAGACAAAGTAAAAATGGGAGTTTCCCTTATCTATGCATATTTATTATGAGGTCTTTGTTTTTATTTTTATCTTCCCACAAATGATGACAGGGGATATGGAAGGGATATAAAATAGATTTTTGCTAACTAAATAAATTAAATTTAAATAAAAAAATATACATGTACTTCAAACTCAGCCACAGATATCAAATTATAGTGACTCAATGACACTGTACACAAGTTAATATCTTTTAGTGTCTTCAAAGTAGATCACACAGTATATACTTTCATGGACAGATGGTTCTACTTCGTGGGGATTATTCAGTGGTTTTATAATATCCAGAGTTTTCATTATAAAACCAACAAGACCTGTGTTTACCCAATTTTCAATATAACCAGTGGGCTGCCTAATTGAATTTCTAAGTAACCTCTTAAATTTCTAACCTTTTTGTAGAGAGCAGAGTTATGGGCTTTAATGGTATCAATATTGGAGAAAGCTGGAGAATAGCTTATGGTGCATAAACTCTACTGATGAAAATTAAAATATACAATCCTGTTTTTAACACATCCAGTCATATTCTTTCATGTTTAAGGGAGGGGCACTGAAAACGCCAGATAAAGAAATGTAAACGAACAATCCAAAGTGATTGCTAAAATATTCAAAAGAGTTCTTCCTCATTATAGTTAGTGCCTTTTTCTTGAGTTCTTCATAGAATGTGTACCTTCTAAATATATAGTATATAGGAAAATAAGATTTGAAAGAGAGTAAAAAGAGTGGAGAAAATAATGTATTTTTAAAAAAAGAAGTGTGAGAAACTTTTAATTTCTTTTAATGCTAAACATTAGGTGCCTACTATATGCAAGGCTAGGTGCTAGAGGGTATTTTTTTAAACTGGAATTTTACTGACATGGAAAAATTCCTCTACTGATGCAGATTGGAACCTGATCTGTAATTTATGGTATTAGAGAGGTGACTGTGGCTTTGAGAGGTCAAGGGATTACCCAGAATCACACTGTGATTCATGATTTGAACCCTGTTTTTTTCTAATGTTAAGGTAAACCACAAAGACCAAAACAATACAGTCCCCTCCATCAAAAAACTTAAATTCAAAAGGACTGTACTAAATACTAATACTTCTGTAAATGGTATATGTTATAAAGTTACAACTATTTATTAAGTGCCATTGTATAACACATTGTTAAGCACTAGATGAGACACAAAGATAATTAAGACATGGCCCCTGACCCTATGGAGCATGGAAGATAAGGTTCCTAGAAAAATGGACAAAACTGAGGAATAAAGGGAAAATAAGAATGGAAAGAAATAAGCATTTTCATGGCACCTACTATGTTCTAGGTACTGTGCTAAGAGTTTTACAAATATCATCTCATTTGATCCTTATGATAACCGTGTGAGACAGGGGCTATTATTCCCATTTACAACTTATTCCCATTTATGATTTAGGAAATAGAGAATTTAAGTGATTTGCTCAGGGTCACACAGCTACTAAGTGCCTGAAGCTGGATCTGAACTCAAGTTTCCTTAACTATAGCCCCTAAACCCTATCCACTGCATCACAGCTGCTTCCCCAAGAGAAAATAGTATATTATAAGAAAACTGGAAGGTACAAAGTACCACATGGGAAAGCAGCATAGTTAAGGAAAAAGGGAGTTGAATTTGGGGTCAATGAACTTGAGTTAAAACCCTATGAGAAATAGAGCACTGGCCCTGGAGTCAGGAGGACCTGAGTTCAAATCCAGCCTCAGACACAACACAAAAACTAGCCCTGTGACCTTGGGCAAGTCACTTAACCCCAAATGCCCTCCAAAAAGAGAAAAAAACCCTATGAGCTCTGTAAACTCCTCACCTGTGGAATATTAAGCAAGTAACATCTTTTCTGGTCCTCAGTGTT
Organism: Petaurus breviceps papuanus; assembly: GCF_028583685.1. Taxonomy (NCBI): domain Eukaryota; kingdom Metazoa; phylum Chordata; class Mammalia; order Diprotodontia; family Petauridae; genus Petaurus; species Petaurus breviceps. Next base: position 6,410,015 of record NW_027185612.1, on the reverse strand, counting down.
TTTATTAATAAAACAAAGAAATCAGACTAAATGGCCTAAAAGGTTTTCACCATGATACGAAGTTAGAGGAAATAAAACATTTTCTTCTGATTAGCAGAGGTTGGGGAAAACATCCTAGAGGATTTGGCATCTTACCAATACCTTGAAGGTTGGGTAGGATTTAAAGAGGTGAGGCAGCCCTACTCCAGTCCCACATCACCAACTGTCTACTAGACAACTTAAACTAGATGTCCCACAGACATTTCAAATTCAGTATATCCAAAACAATCTCATTCCTCTTTCAAAGTTATTACACTTCAGAGTACATCTATCCTTCCATCCACATTTGCAATCTCAATTTTATCCTTGATTCTTTACTCTCTCATTATACACATCCAATTGTTGCCAAATCTTGCCATTTATTTATCTACAATATCTCTTGGACATGCATGTGTTACTTCTCCCCAGTAGAATGCAAGCTCTTTGAGGACAGGGGCTGTTTTTGTTTTTTCTTTGTATCTCCATGATGCTTGTCATATAAATACTTGTTGATAGATTTGTTCAAAATCTATCTCTAGCACTCTTTTGTAGGCTGCCTGAACATGACTTTCCCTTACTACACTCTATGCTCCAACCAAACTCTCTTGCTTGTTCCTTTCCAAACAAGACATTCCTTCTTTGAGCCTTTGCTGGAAAAGTACTCATTTCTGTTCTCTACCTCTTAGAATCCTTAGCTCTCACTTCAAGGTTCACCTGAAGTGATACCTCCCACAAGAAGCCTTTTCCAGTCATTCTCCATTGCCACATTATTGTATTTTTATTTCATATTTACTTGCATGTGAATAAGTTGTTTCTCCTTTGAACCCCTGTAGAATATAAGCATTTTTATGAAGTGATTGGTTTTTTTTTCCTTTGAATTCCCAGTGCCTTCAACAGAGTAGGAATTTAATAAATCTTTGTTAATTAATTGGTTAATGAATGCATGCTGAACTGAAAGGCTATTGAATGATCTCTCTGTGAAACGGATTGTAAAAATCTGATTGGAATATGGACAAGAGTCTTATACACAATGCAGCTGTCATGTGGGTCCAACAGAATGAAGGACTGGCAATTTTCATATTCTTCAATATGGTCTAGTGGGGGAAAACCCTCCAGGTTATGAGTTAGAAGACCTTTCTTGATAATAATCCAGACTACACTGTCAATTAGCTATGTGATTTAGGGTAAATCACTTTAGTGCTCTCAACAACATTTTCCCAGGTGTTAAGAAGCTGAATAATATCCACCCTCATGGCTTTGGAATGGAGGTAAAATGAGAAAATACATATTAAAGAGATTTTAATGTTAAACATATTGTATAAAAGCAAGGTGTCATTGTCATCGTCGTCATCATCATCATCATCATCTCTACCAGTTCATTCACTCAAAAACAGAGACAAGGGGATTTTGAGAAAGTTGTAACATACATATATATTCAACTCTTAGTTTTATTTGTTAAGAAACTCTTATTTTAAAGACTTGCAGTGTTGCCCAGAAATAGAATATTGCTACATTATGCTAGCTGTTGCTACACTATACAATAGGTATTTGTCACTGCAACTAAAAAAAAAACACTGTGCATATACATTCAAACTGGTGCAAGGTATATTTCATTTGCAAAGTGAAAACACCCGTGTGTGTAAAAAGATCTTATCTGTTCTCTGAACTGGAAAAGTAGAGCAGAAATGATTACAGGGTCTTACATCCTCCCTTGGAAAAGTGGGCAGATACTCTCTGAAGGAATCATTCACTCCATCAAATATATTCATTTATAACTGTTAAGTCTGAAAGTGCCTGATTATAGAGTAGCTACCAAAGGGATGTTTCTCTCAGGGAATCTGTGTAAGATCAGCCTCCAATGACTGACCAAAGGAGCAAATATAATAGGTCAGCAGTCCCTTCTTGGGATGTGACACTTCCTTGTTCCAGTTTGGTTTGGCAGAGCCCCTATTGTGTGGCTCTAGATGTTGTTACAGAGTTCTAAAGAAGGCTTATAACAGTATAAATATCAAGTCCACTACACTTTTTTCCAGAGTAGTCCATATTTTTCCATTCCATAGACTTCTTGTAAATTCATCTCTGCCTAATAACTCTAAGGTCAGAAAAGCATTACTTATTCGCTGTCCACCAGAGATATGCATCTAATTTAGCATAAATCATCACTTTCTGAAGGAGGTAAAATGCCACCAACTAAAATAGTGAGAAGAGCTCAAATATAATTAAATACAGTACTGAACAACCTATAGGCCCCAGCAATGCTGGACTAGCTCTGAATGGTCCAGGCTCTAATATTAAAGTCGGCTCCATAACATTCTTCACTGCCTTACAACAACTATCTGATTCCTCTGGGACCATGATGATATGAATTTACCAGATATTTTGGATTTTAACATTTGTCTATAATCTATCATAAACCATGAACTACTAGAGGCATGGAAATCATATTCAATGCTCCCTTTTGCCACAGCTATGGTCTAAATGGCTTGGGTCCTACCTTCATTGGTGCCTTGCCTAAAAACAAAGAATTTCAGATTTCAAAGAAAAATCATTAGCCAACTACTCCAATTCATATATGAAAAGAATCTTGCTTCCAGAAAATCCCTGTTGGGAGACCTCTGGGAAAGACAAAACCACAAATATTTTGATGTAGCATATTCCACTTTGCAATAACTCTAATTTAAAAAATCTTTTTCCTTGCATTTAGTATATATGTGTCTCTTTATAACTTCCAACTATTGCTCTAGTGTTCCTTGAAGGCTTCTTCAAATCCCTATAGTTGCTTAACATGTAGGACTTCACACAACTACATATGACATTGTATAACGTCACAAGTCATCTTTCAAGAAGAACCCAGAGTTCAAGGACAAGGTGATGTTCATTGGAGCTGCCATTAGTAGATGAAAGGTTTCATATTATTCTGAAGATTACAAAACTCCAACTCCTGGCTGAGAGTCACATGTGTATTTTTCACCCTCATGCATTTTAAACAAAAGGAAAACTAACACTGACTTGTCAGGACTGTAAATCTATTATATTCAATACAGACCATCGATACAGGTTTCAATTTAATGAACAACAAATCAGCCTACTTCAAAGAAGAACAAATTGATCTTCAGTATAAGCCAAGCTAAACAAAATAAGGCTTAGCTAATCTTCAGGTTACGTTATCCTAGTCATACAAAGGATTAATGAATTATAGTTCAGGTCTCCTTACAGTGGAATGCATTGTTGTTATGAGTGAGGTAGCATTTAATTTAATGATCTACCCCTCATCAAAGGCAAAGGCATTGCAGCAATCTGGGGTGTATAATGAATTCTGTCCAGTGAGCTGATGGGAGTGTTCAGCTCAATTTATGGCTTTTAGTATAGCTGATAAAGGTCATCACTGCATCTCATTTATTAAACCTGTGTTTCTGAATGGCCTATGTGCACTGCAAAGGAAAGTATGACTTTTTTTTGAGGGGGAAGGGAATCTTTATTCCATGAGGAATTGTTACTATTTTTTAATGCGATCAAATTCTCCTAGGTACTATTTGGTTTTGTAACTTTCAAGATATGGAACACTTACAAGGCTTACAGAACTTTAGAGTAGGAAATGCCTTTAGATATCATCCAGTCCAATTCAATCATCCTACAGATAATGGAGACCCCCAAGAGATGATGCAACTTGCCTAAGGTCACACAACTAGGAAGTTATAGAATCTTTTGATTCCAAGTCTAGTGTTCTTTCCAGTATGAAATCCCTTCCAAGAGATAATTTTATATTTCTGATCTTATTATGAATGGTGAAACTACTCCACAGCTAAAACTTAATAGACAAGACATTCCCAACAACTTACAGTTACAAGGGAAATAGTGTCAGCAAGAATTTCTTATGTCTCTATTCTTTTAAAGAGAATTTAAGAAGTTCTCATTCAACCAATTTAACTGAGAAAAAAACCCAATTTACTGGTTCTGTTGTATACCTTACTCTCTGAACTCCAAGTCCATGAAGCCTGTCACAGAATGACCAATATGCCAGAAAAAAATACACTGCTAGACCCTATTGATCCAATATCTTCAAGTCTTTTGGGAGCAATAATTACTATGACTGAGAAAAAGATGAGCAAATGTCTTCTGACAAAGAGAAAGTAAGTACTATGGAACAGTCAAATATATCACACAAACCAGCATATTTTTGAGGGCTAGAAGATGTTACTTTAAAAAAAAGCATCTGATTGCATTTCTTTGTAAAAAAACACCACCAGCTATTTCCTAAAGAAGGAAAAGACAATTATTAATATTTACCATAATAATTCTTTTGTTAATGATCTCTTTTTCGATTTATTTTAAGTAATATTTATGCCTTCATTAAAATGATTCCCATAACTGAACAAAGATGTGTTTGAATTTCACAAATGTGTCTGAATTCCACACTTTTTGCATTTCCCAGTATATAGTAATGATAGTCCTACACTTTTAAGGTACAGAAACCTATAGTTAAGGTAGAAAGTGTTACTTGAGCTATAAAAATTAACCTTTTAAAAAAGAACACTGACTTGTGATTGTTTTTCTGTGATATGGGCATCAGCCAGTGATCATAATACATGTACTTAATGATAAGAATCTACCACTGAAATTCATAACCACTGAGTAGTTAATACCATTTGGAATTCTACTATAGGACATTCTATTTCCTTATCAACAGCAAAGGCACCATTTGTTCAGTTGTTTTTCTGAACAGCAACCAAAGACCTATAACACACTCCTCACACATGTATATATCTCATCTGATTTATTCATCTTCTTCAAGTCTGAGACTATTTTAAATATGTATTCTGATACTTATTACATGGTACTGTACTCTTTGGCTATTCAGCAAATACTTTCGAGTAGTTAAAGATGATGATAAGGAGACAGGAAAACAAACACTTATAAGAAATCATTTCCTGGACCTGGTGTCTATATGACAAGCTGAGGGGTAAAAGAAATTGGAGCAATACATATTTCAGGGGAAAAATGAAATTCCCCAGAGATCTCCTAAAAGAGGACCAACTCTAGTTTTTCTTATAAAGATTGAACAGTTATGTAGAGGAGGGAAGCAGAAAGGGCAGGAAGAAACTACTGGCTGAATCAAGGGGACATAATAGAAAAAGTACACTTTGTAAAACAATATCAATAAATCTTATGCCAATGATGAAAAAGATCATGAGGGGGATTTGAACTCAGGTCCTCCTGACTCCAGGGCCAATGCTCTGTCCACTGTATCACCTAGTTGTCCCACACCTACTACATTCTACAATGTAGAGCATAGTAGATCCTCTTTTCAACCCTGAAGATACAGTAATAAAAATGAGAGTCCTTTGTTTCAAGAAGCCAATATATGGGGGAAGAGTCAAGATGGCAAAGTAGAAGCATGACCTCCGAGCAGCTCTGGCTTCTACCTTCCCCAATCAATGTAAAAAGGGGACTCTGAACAAACTTTGGAGCTGCAGAATCCACAAAATGACACAGAGAAGCTAACCTCCTGCTGAGGACAGCCCGGCAGGAACTGGCCAGCGCAGCACTCTGGGAGCTGCACCCAGGCCCGAGTGAGCCTGAGGTTTTAGCCCCAGGACAGGTCTGACCAGCCACCAGCCAGAGGGACTCCAGATCAGCAGCAGCTGTGGCCCTTTCCAGAATTATCAACACATAGGTAGGAAGGACAAAGTGAGAGGTGAGTGCATTCTGGACTTTGGAACCCAGTAAGTGGGAGTGCTGCAGCTTTTGCCCCCAAGGTGAGAAGCCACTGAGACACCGGCACAGCCAGCCAGTGCCATGTGGAAACTTCAGCTCCTGGCCTGCAGAGTGTAGGGGGACCAAGCGACCAATCTGAGGGATAATCACTCTTTCTTTAACCTGCTTGGATCTGGATTGCAGTCTAGGTTGGAGGTCCTGGAGCATGTGTCCAGCTTGCCAGAGTGTGTGGAGGCCTCAGAGAGGGCACCCATCTAATATCTCTGGCAGCTGAGAAAACCCCAACGTTTGGGACAAAAGCTCCCCTGTCTGGTGGCAGAGTCCTACTGTGGCAAAAAGCCCAGGGGTTAAGTGACTGAGAGGCAACATGACCAGGCAAAGGAAATAAAGCAGACAGAAGATTCCAACATTAGACTCCTATTTGGGGGACAAAAAGGAGTAAAGCATGGAACAGGAGGAAGACAGTGAAGTCAGAACTCCTGCATCAAAAGCTTCAAAGGAAAATACGAGCTGGTTACAGGCCATAGTGAACCTTAAGAAACATATAAGAGAAATGGAGGAAAAAATGGGAAGAGAAATGAGAACAATGGCAAGAAAATTATGAAATGAGAGTCAACAGCCTGACTGAGGAAAATCATACCTTAAAAAATAGAACAACTCAAATGGCAAAGGAGGCTCAAAAATGCAATGAGGAGAAGAATGCCTTAAAAAGCTGAATTTTCCAGATGGAAAAAGAATCTCAAAAGCTCAATGAAAAGAATCATGGCTTCAGAATTAGACTGGAGCAAATGGAAGCTAATGACTTTATGAGAAATCAAGATGCTGTTAAACAGATCCAAACAAATGAAAGAATAGAAGGCAACGTGAAATATCTCATGGGAAAAACCAATGACCTGGAAAATAGATCCAGGAGAGATAATTTAAAAATGATTGGACTACCTGAAAGCCATGAGCAAAATAAGAACCTAGAAATCATCCTCCAGGAAGTTCTCAAAGAAACCTGCCCTGATGTTTTAGAACCAGAGGACAAAATAGAAGTTGAAAGAATCCACCGATCACCTCCTGAAAAAGATCCCAGAAAGAAAACTCCTAGGAATATTACAGCCAGGTTCTGGAATTCCCAGATTAAGGAGAAAATATTACAAGCAGCCAAGAAGAAACAATTTGAATATTGTGGAAACACAATCAGGATAACCCAGGATCTGGCAGCTTCTACACTGAGGAAACGAATAAACTATTATTAATACTATTTTACATGTAATTGGTAAATAAGATATACAGGCACTTTTGTCATAGAGATCCACCATGCCAAAAGTCAAAAGGGGTATGGAAGAAAATATGGGGGAGAGCAGATTGAAGGAGGGGATATTCTGTGGGACTGCTATTTTGGGTTGGTAGGGGAAAAACGGGGAGAAAATTTGTAACTCAAAATCTGGTGGAAATGAATGATGTAAATCAGAAGTTAATAAAGCATTTGAAAAATGGATAAAAAAAGGAAAAGATCATGAGGACAACAGTGCTCAATCTAAAAATCAGATAGAATCAGAGATTATCTTGTTAGAACTACTTATGTAGTTCTAATGTATACACTGTATAGCATGTAAACAGGTAACAGTGTAACATGTTACATGCATACACAATGCATAACATACACAATGTTTAACATCCATCTACACTTATTATGAGACTGAAACAATCCTCAGAGCAGGTGTTGTGGAAAGTCTGTTTGGTATACAAATCTTCCAATTTAGAGTTCAGTAGTCTCCTTTTTTATACCATATTTCCTATCTCAGTGAGTTCCACCAAATTTATACAGTAGACAAGCATGGAAAAGAATGAGTTTTCACCAAGAAGAAACACAAGTCTGATTTTACCACCACATAAACTTCAATTCATTGGTAGATTATATGAGTCAGTTACTCAAAATAATAATAGTTCACTATTAGACTTTAACAACTTGATCCCTGAAATTAAATGAAAACCCAACTTTTATATTTATTACCTTGAGCAACTCACTTCACTTTTCAGGATCTTGATTTTCTTATTTATGAAGGGAAGGATGAAGAAAAGATTTCTGCAGTCCTTTTCAGTTCTTATTGATTTATTTGATGAATTGTCATCTACCTCTTCAAACTGCCTTTTTCTCCTCTCTCTTCTCTACTTCTCCTCTCCCTATTAAACAGACATACACATTTCTCTGTCCACAGGGACTACTGGTCTCTGGTATTTTTACTCCCAAGAGCAGACACACTGCTGGGAGATAGCTCATAATGAAAACAAGCTTCTGTACAAACTCTGTTTTGTATGGTGCTTTGGTTGAGTGGCTACATCAGCTACCACTGATTGTCTAACTAATAGAGCATTCAAGCTTCAAGGCCTCCTTTCCTGGTGGCAGTCCCACTGGTCATTAATTGCTAATAAAAGACTAGTATTGTGAACTAAGTAAAAGCATCAGGATCAGCACAAAACAGGAAAAATCACAGATTTGAGGAAAATAAAAAAAAAGAGCATTCAAATAATGATCAAAATGCCCCTTAGAGAGGGCAGTTGGTGAGAGTTCTCACCTGAGTACATTCAGGGCTCTGGGATGAACAGTGGAAGAAGAGGGGGACAGAACTAGAAAGAATTTCTTGGAAGGGTAGTTTTTTTTTTTTAAAGCAATCGGGGTTAAGTAACTTGCTCAAGGTTACACGGCCAGTTATTTCTGGGTGTGGTGCTGAGTATCTGAGCCCAGATTTGATCCCCAGGTCATCCTGACACTGGAGCCCGTGCTCTTACTCGCTAAGCCACCTGGCCTCCCCTAAGCAATTGGGGTTAAGTAACTTGCTCAAGGTTACACGGCCAGGTGTTTCTGGGTGGGTGCTAAGTATCTGAGCCTGGATTCGATCCCCAGGTCATCCTGACACTGGAGCCACTGCTCTTACTCGCTGTGCTACCTGGCCGCCCCTGAAGGGTAGTTTAATAAAGCATATTGTATTCTATTTCCCTGCTTTCTTCAGTTTATCTTCAGTTTACAATCAGGAAGATCTAAGTTTAAAGCCAATCTCAGACACTTAACAGCTAGTTGTGTGATCCTAGGAAAATCATTTAACCTCTGTTTCAGCTCCCTCAGTTGTGGGGATAATAATAACACCTGCAACACAGGGTTGGTGTAGGAATAAAATGAGATAATGTATGAGAAACACTTAGTCCCTAGCACATAATAGGTGCTTTAAAAATTTTGTTCCTTTTCCTTTTTTTGAGGTAAAGTCATCTTTAACCACCAGAAGAAGAGAATTTTTGTTATTCTTTTTTTTAGGGCAATTGGGGTTATGCAACTTTCCCAAGATTACAAAGCTAGTAAGTGTTAAGTGTCTGAGGCCAGATTTGAACTCAGGTCCACCTGACTCCAGAGCTGGTGCTCTATTCACTGCACCACTAAATTTTGTTATTCTTGAACATCTCCAGAGAGGAAGATTTAAAATATCTTGTAGTAATTCACCAACTCTCACCACCAGAGAAGTTTTTCCTATGCTTAATAGTTACTGATGCACCTCTGCTTCATCTTGTTTCCTCACAAAATTTATGATAGGAGGATATCTTAGAAATCCTTAGAATATCCTACAAATAGTACATGTAGCATGGTACCAATTATTCTCTATGAATGAAGTTGCAGTTGAGGAAGTAGCAGGATATAGCAGAAAAAGTGCTGGATTTGGAGTACGACGATGTACGTTTAAACCTAGACTATCCCATAATATACACTACTTGTGTGAACTTGGCAAAGACACTCCAGGTTTCTGTTTCTTCACCCATAAAATAGAAGCCTTATACTAAAGGACCTCTAAGGTTCCTTCCAACTCTAAATCCTAGGATTCTAAGATAATGGGGATAATCTCCAGTCTCCATCTTCTGCTCTTCCAGGTTTCAAATGGAAGGAACAAAACACCACTCCCAGGTTAACTTTTTGCCTCCTATTATCATTACCAGGCAGCTAACTCAGGTCTTGTTTGATTCTACCTGTCTCAGCCTCTCTTCTCTTATTTGAAGGCTGGAAGTCAGAGTACCAAACTCTTTCAGATGTCTTCCACTAGAGAGTGCAGAAGCCACACCTTTTGCCTCACCCATTCTACATTTGCTGGGTTGCCTGCTTTCAGCTTCAAAGAACAAGATGGCTCCTCTGCTTTCCTGTTTCCTTTTGTGTGTAGCTTCCTATTAGATTGTAAACTTCTTGAAAGCAGGGATTATATTTCTTTTTACTATTTGTATTCCCAGGGCTTAACACAATGCCTAGCATATAAATGCTGAAAAAATGTTTATTAGATTGGATTGTATAATCTGGAATCTCTCCCCCATAATTTAAATCCATTTCTTTTTTTATTTTTGTATATAATAAACAAAAATTTTTTTTTTTTATTTTTCTATATAACTTTCTTTACCTAGAATGAGCCAACTCAATTTTAATCCAACAATAGACCTATTTCAATTCCTTTACTTTTGCCTTTTAACACTGTAACCAAAGATATTTCTCATCAACAAGCTCAGAAAAGTAATTTGAAAAGCAGAATGGAGAATATTTTTTTCCCTAGTAATTCGCTTTCCTCTAAAAACAATGCTTCAGAAGATACCAGCACCCAGCCTTAGGGCTGAATGAAGCTCTTCAATACATGTTCAAAGAAAATTGGTAATGCCTTTAATGCACTGAGTTGATGCTATAATTAATAGTAATTTGTATCCTTTGTAAGACCTAAAAATACTACAGGGGGAATATATTAAGAAAGACATTTCATCTTTCTGAGTCTCAATTTCTACATCTGCAAAATGTGAAGGTCAGCTAGATGACACAGTGTATAGTGTGCCAGACCTGGAATCAGGAAGACTCATCTACTTGAGTTGAAATACAGCCTTTGACACTTACTAGCTGTGTGACCCTGGGGCTAGTCATTTAACCCTGTTTGGCTCAGTTTCCTCATCTGTAAAATGAACTAGAGAGGGAAATAGCAAACCACTCCAGTATCTTTGCCAAGAAAACCCCAAATGGGGTCGTGGAGAGTTGGACAGGACTGAAATGACTAACAACAATAACAACAGGAGAGGGTGAGAAGATGTTCTCTTACATTCCCTTCCAGTTCTAAATTCTCGGATACTATGATAAAACATTTTATGTCTCTGAGACTTTGTCTCCTCATCTTTAAATTAGAAGCCTGGAAAAGAACCTCGTAAGTGTTTTTCAGCTCTATAATTCCGTATCTATAACATGAGGGCCTTCTAACCGACTTGGCATAATAAAAACACTAGACTTATAGTCAGGGAACCTGAATAAGAATCAGAGCTCTGTCACCATTCTAATTTTTGATAGTTGGCATTTAAATAGTCCTTTAAGGTTTTATAAAGCACTATACAAACATTATGGCATTAGACCTTCCCCAAAACACTGTGACTATAGAAGTCCATATTCCCATTTTAGAAAGAAGAAAATTTAGGCTCAGAGCAGTTAAGAAAATTGCTGGTGGCTACACAGCTAATAAGGGTCAAAGGCTGCATTTGAACTCAGATTTCTTCTGATTTTATCCTATACTCTAAGATCTGTACTATATGTCTGCTACCATCATTCTACCTTTGTGAATTTGGACAAGTCCTTCAATTCTTTTTTTTTTTTTTGCTTTTTTTCCAAGAGTATAAGGTAGGGCAATTGGGATTAAGTGACCTGCGCAAGATCATACGGCTAGTTTTTTGTGTCAAGTGTCTCAGGACGGATTTGAACTCAGGTCCTCCTGACTCTAGGGCCAGAGCTCTATTCGCTGTACTACCTAGCTGCCCCAGGTCCTTCAATTCTTTTGGACTCAGGTTCCTCATCTATACAATGAACCAGTTGCAGCAGATGATCTTAAAGGTCTCTTCCCATGTGAAATCTTTTAATCCTATTAAATGGAGATAGAGAAATGTTTTTGAAAAGCAATGACAGTAAAACCAATATTGGCACTTGGACAACCCTATTATGTGTTGAGGGATTGTCACAAATTCTCTAATGGTAGAGTCATTCCAATTTGGAGATTGAAGGCAGTTTTGAACATGAAATGCAACAATCTAATTGTAAAAAATAAGGAAAGGGTGATGTTTGATAGATCTACTCATTATGATTACAGATTATACAAAGATAGGATTGAAAGACATGTAAGAGAATTAGACATGGCATATTTGAAGAAAAAAAAAGAAACATTTCAGATATTTGAAAATTATAACGGTAAACTTTTGTTCCTACCACTTCTTAGATTATTTGCCCTTGCTCCAGGGGAATCTTGGTGATTTAATGTTCCATGAAGTATAAAAGGAAAAGTCCAAAATTCCAGGATACATCTGAAAATGTATGGTGGTTATAAAAATAAAGCATATTTCCTCTAAAACATTATCTATATGAAAGCATGTAAAATCTCTTTTATTTCTATTAGGATCATTTTCAATCTAAAGGGAATCCCATTATCACCCAGTGTTGGAAGGATTCCATTTCATTTGAAAATGAATTGGCTTTTAAATCAGCACCATGGCAGAATCATATGTCTCCCTAATAGAGAAATCTCTAGCATTTAAGAAATGTGTGATTCACATATACTCTTTGGGTTCTAGAAAACAAAAGAGAAAGAGACAAAGGAAAAATCAGAATTAGTTCAATATAAGGTCTGTTTCTTATTTAGTGCTATTATGACCAGATAAATAGTCACTAATTTGTACCACCCTGAGGGAAAAGTCAATATGAATTGTCTCAGTTTTCAAAACAGAAAAAGGCAAAAGCTTTGAATGAGAAACTGATGAGTTAGTTATCAATTTATGATAAAATTCTAGAACAGATTATAAAAAGAATGGTCTCTGAGCACTAGAAAAGGAGTGAGATAATCACTAAGAACCAAGGGAATAACTCCATTTCCCTTTTAGACTAATAGGTCACTAGATAAGAGGAATGTAGCATTTAAACTAATACACTGTGTCCACTTCTGACATGGTTTAGGAAAGATGTTGACAAGTTAGAATTTGTACAGAAAAGGGGAAAGAGGACTGTGGCAAAGCTCAAAACCATACCATGAGAATCAACTGAAGGAAATAAGAGATGTATAACCTGAAGAAGAGAAGAAACACAAAGTTGGCTTCAAGCATTTGACAGGCAATCACAAGAAAAAGGGAATATATAACTGTCCTAAGTGACCATGGAGACAAGAATAAGGACTAATGGTGGATATGATTTTAAGAAAGGTAAATTCTAGCTAAGAATAAGGAAATATTTCTTAACTTTAGCTCTCTAAAGGTAATCATTTTGCTGTCACTAAAGGTCTTCAAGTAGAGACTTGATGATTACTTGTTTAAAACATTGATGACAGGGGCGACTAGGTTGCCCAGTGAATAGAGCACTGGCCCTGGAGTCAGGAGGACCTGAGTTCAAATCCGGCGTCAGACACTTGACACACTTACTAGCCATGTGACTTTAGGCAAGTCACTTAACCCCAATTGCCCTCCAAAAAGCAAAAAAAAAATTGTTGATGAGGGTATTCCAATTTTGGATAGCAGTCAAACTAAATAACTTTTGAGGTGAATTCCAATTCTGAAATTCTTTGTTTTTATTTCTAACCACCAGACAGGATACTGCTGGCCATTTGCCTGATCCTCTTCAACAAGAAGAGATAAATACTGGGCATACCATTCTTACTGAAGTAATTATGCATTATACCCAAAACCAGCCCTTAGCAGGGTGTCTGGAACATAGTAGGTGCTAAAAAATTTTATTGACTGACAGCAGAAAGTCTTGGGCACAAATGCCAAGCTTTTTTATTTTCTCAGTGAGGTGGTGACCTATATCCCCTAGTTTTGCCCTTTTTGTGGTAAATTCTTTATTAATCTAAGGCTATGCTCTGTATAGATTTATCCTGTAAATTTCTTCACTAATCAGTAATCATGGCCACTGGGACATAAGCTCAAATCCAGCCTCCAACACCTAATAAGTGTATGACACTGGGCAAGTCACTTAAACTCTGCCTCAGTTTCCCCAACTGTAAAATTGGGATAATAGCATCTACCTTTGAGGCTTATTGTGATGATCTAATGAAATGATATTTGTAAAGTGCTTAACACAGTACTTAGCACATAGTAGGAGCTATATAAATTCTTTATTCCCTCCTCTTCCCTGCTCCTTTTCCCTGATGCATTTTATAAGACTTCAATCACAAGCACAGGATAATGGAGTCAATACCATAAGTCTGATTAAGTCACAGAATCACAATCAAGTCACATCAACAAGCTTTAATTGTTTGCTATGTGCCAGGTAAGCATGCTAAGCCCCAGAAATACAAATGCAAGCAAAAAGAACAGCTTTTGTCCTTGAGGAGTCTAAATTTTATAGTGGGAGGGGAAGGCAACATATAAAAGGGAGCTGAGTAGTAGGAAAAAAGTGGGGAGAAACTAATAGGTGGAAGTGATGATTAAGTCTGTAGAATGAAGAATGGTTGGCCTGAGTCCTTCCTCAAAATGGGAGTTCCATGGGGTGGCCAGGTAGCACAGTGAGTAAGAGCACCGGATCCAGTGTCGGGATGACCTGGATCAAATCCGGGCTCAGATACTCAGCACCACACCCAGAAATAACTGGCCATGTAACCTTGAGCAACTTACTTAATCCAGAGTGCTTTAAAAAAAAATGGGAGTTCCAAGGAGAATTCACTGAAGTCCGGATTCAGTCAAAGACCTGCCTAAGATCATGCTGTTGGTAAACACCAGCAACAGAATTTAAACCCAGTTCCTTCACATAATAGCAATACTACTTGCAGCTACAGTGGTGGTGCAAGACCAATAGCACCAGTACACAAGAGGGCTGCTAGCATAAGTTCTTTGATCTACTTTTCTCAGGCGTCACAACCCAATGACCCACTGCCTAATTACAAAGTAATTAAAGGTGTCAGACTTCCTGAAAAATAAGCCTCTCCTAATCAAGCTACTCTTGTTGAACTCCATGTGAGGCCTATTCATGGTCAGGGAAAATCTACAACTCCCATAAACATTACACTTTGGTTCCATAGTCAGTTGTCTTTCTAGTGGATCATCCTACCTCCCAGGGTCAGAGACTCTCAAAAAGAATATTGCTCAAAAGCTGTCCATATGAAAGGAACATGAGAATTTAAATCAATTATAGCCTTGATTTGAATTAACAAGGTAACATTCCTGAGATAAAAGTTACATGAATCTTAAGCTGATGTCTTAAGAATACAGAAGCAGATCTGATCCAGGCTTTGAGCCAAGATCATTGGTGGTCACACTAAGCTCTACAAGTTAGACCACATGGGAAACATGAAGCTTTCTGAGTGAGAGGCACAGTGACAAACTAAATAGTATTCAGAGAAGGATGGTGCAGATGGTGAGGAGTCTGGAAACCATTCTATATGATCAGTCTTTGAAGGAGTTGGGAATGTCTAGCTTGAAGAAGAAAAACTAATGATACCTATAGTCAAATAGGTGCTGAGTCATCATGGAAAAGAAGTGAACAAGTTCTTCCCCTTCCATAAGGGAAAGAATTCCTTAAAAAGCCAAATTGGCCAGATGGAAAATGAATTTCAAAAACTCACTAAAGAGAATAATTCCTTCAAAATTAGATTGGAGCAATCTGAAGCAAATGACTTTATGAGAGATCAAAACAAGTGAAGGCAATGTGAAATATCTCATTGGAAAAACCACTGACCTGGAAAATAGATCCAGGAGAGATCATTTAAAAGTTATTGGACTACCTGAAAGCCATGATCACAAAAAGAGCCTAGACATCTTTCACGAAATTATCAAGCAAAATTGTCCTGATATTCTAGAACTAGAGGGCAAAATAGAAATTGAAAGAATTCGTCAATCGCCTCTTGAAAAAGATCCCAAAAAGAAAACTCCTAGGAATATTATAGCCAAATTCAAGGAGAAAATGCTACAAGCAGTCAGGAAGAAACAATTTGAGTACTGTGGAAACACAATCAGAATAACACAAGATCTAGCAGCCTCTACATTAAGGGATCGTAGGGCTTGAAATATGATATTCAGGAGTTCAAAGGAGCTAGGACTAAAACCAAGAATCACCTACCCAGAAAAACTGAGTATAATGCTACAGGGGAAAATATGGTCATCCAATGAAATAGAGGATTTTCAAGAATTCTTGATGAAAAAAAAAAAACCAGAGCTGAACAGAAAATTTGACTTTCAAATACAAGAAGCAAGAGAAGCATGAGAAGGTAAACAGGAAAAAGAAATCATAAGGACCTTATTAAAGTTGAACTATTTACATTCCTACATGGAAAAACAATAATTGTAATATGAGACTTTTCTCAGTATGAGGATAGTTGAAGGAAATATATACATATATTTATAAATGTATGTATAGGAGGGTGTATGTGTATACAAATATATATATATATATATGTGAGTGCAGGCATATGCATGCTCATGTATACATAGGCAGAGGGCACATAATGAATTGAATATGAAGGGATGATACATAAAAAATAAAATTAAGAGGTAGGAGAGGAATTTATTGGGAGAAGGAGAAAGGGAGAGATAGATTAGGGTAAATTATCTCATATAAAAGAGGCAAGAGAAAACTGTTACAAAGGAGGGGAAGAGCAGGAAGGTGAAAGGCAATGGGACAATCTTATTCTCACTGCATTTGGCTTAAGAAAGGAATAACATTCACACTCAATTGGGTACCTTATCCCACAGGAAAATAGGGGGATAGGGGATAAAAGGGGGGATGATAGAAGGGAGGGCAGATTGGGGTAGAGGGTAGTTAGAAGCAAACCTTTTTGAAAATGGATAGGGTCAAAGGAGAAAATAGAATAAGTGGGGGGCAGGATAGGATGGAGGGAAATATAGTTAGTCTTTCACAATATAACTACTATGGAACTGTTTTGCTTAACTACACATATACAACCTATATTGAATTGCTTATCTTCCCAGTAGAAGTGGGTGAGGAGGGAAGAAGGGAAAAAATCTGGAACTAAAACAAATGTTTAAAAAAAATTGTTTTTTACATGCAACTGGGAAATGAGATATACAGTCATTGGGGTATAGAAATCCATCTTGCACTACTGGAAAGTTAGGGGGACAACGGGGAGGATACAGGAGAGAGCAGATTGAGGGAAGGGATATTCAATAGGCTTGCTATTTTGATGTTGGTGTTAGGGGAAAGATGGAGAGAAAAAATTGTAACTCAAAATCTAGTGGAAATGAATGTTAAAAATTAAAAATAAATAAATAAATTTTTAAAAAAGAAGAAAAACTAATGAAATCTATATTCCAATAGGTGCTGAGTCATCATGGAGAAGAACTGATTAAGTGGTAATTTCACAGACATGAACCAAAAAACAGAAATTTGAGGGGATAGATTCGGGCAAGGAAGAACTTTCTAATAAATAAGGCTGACTAGCAATGGAGTACACTACTTCATTATGGAGTGGTATCTCTGTCACTACAAATATTCAAGCAGAGGTTTAAAGTGAGACATATTGTAAAAGGTGTTTCCATCTAACCGAGCAGCATAGACCATTTCCCCATGTTATTCCTCACCTATGCCTCTTAGAAATCTCCTCCTTTCGATACTCAGGTCAAATGTGACCTTTTGCACAAAGACCTGCCTGATTCTACATCTGCTAGTGCCTCTTCTCCACCTCAAGTTTACCTTGCAAAGATCAGAATCATTGGAACTGCTTTGTATGTGATCAATACATACATAGATATACACAGGTTTCCTATCACCTTAGATTCTAAGTTCTCTGAAACTAAAGATATTTTTGCTTTTATCTTTGTATCTCCAGAAACAAATCAGTGCTTAATAAATGATTTTTGGTTCAGTAGTTTTGATTAAGGTTCTTAACCTAGCATCTATGAATAGATTTTTCCATGAACTTGGACAAAAAAAAATCTTTATTTTCACTAATCTCTAATTGAAATTCAGCATTTCCTTTGTTTGTGAATTTTAAAAAATATTCTGAGTCTGTAGTCATCACCAAACTGCTGAAAGGGTCTATGGCACCAAAAAATGATTGAGAACTCCTGGCCTAGATGGTTATTTCTGTCTACCATAAGACTCTATGAAAATATTTCCCTTTACTCCACACTAGCCCATCTACTTGCTGTACCTGCACACAACTTTCTAATGACCATCTCCACAGGCCTTTTTAATAAGAAAAACCCTCCTCCTTGGAATGTCCAACTCATCCTGTTTGCCATTCTAAATCCATTCTTCCACTTGAGATCTAAATACACAATTACCTTTCCATAAGACTCTCCTAACTTACCACCTTACCTATTCACTCCTACACTATGTTCTTATGTTGTGAAGATGGCAAGTTTGTAATGTATTACTTTGCACTGGTCATCTATTGCCCATTGCTAAGAAAAGTCTTGAGCCTATTATATGAACAAGACAACCTAGGTTTTAGTCACTTGAGAGAAAAGCACTGAGGTCCTAAGCTTAAGAATCTTGGAATCTATAAGATTTGGGAGACAAGAATACTACACACACACACACACACACACACACACACACACACATGAAACAACTGAACACCGCTTACAAAAGTGCAGAGGCCCAGTGCAAAGTAAAACATGAAAAAGTTAACCTCTTAAGGCCAAGGACAGAAGGATACAGGGTAAAATGACTGAGAAAGGTGGTAAACTGAGGAAGGCTTTATGTAGAAATTAATTACAGATTCAGATCTCAAAAGGAATAATAGATTTAGAATAACAAAAAGGATAGGTTGGACATTCTAAGAAGGGTATGTTGATGAAAAAGATACAGAGATGGCCAGGAAGTAGATAGGCTCATTTGGAGCAAAGGGACATACTTCCATAGAATCTTCCTGAATGAAGGCTGAACAAAGATTTTTTAAAAGGAAGCTGATTTAACAGGCAGGAATGAAAATGTTAACATAGTATAATAGTTCTGAGTACCAGCTGCCAAATTTGGCCATAGCTCTTTCAGATACCAAAGCAACCCAAAGGGAGGGAAGTAAGACAAGAAATTCTCATCTGGCTAGGCAGACTGTCGAGGAAAACGGTCTTCACCAGAAGTAATCTGTCTCACCACTAGAAAGACAGAAAGTGTGGTCATGCATTCATTATCTTACTAATCAACAGAGCAGAAAGACACTCTCCTTGACAGTGTTCCCCTGATGATTATCCCATGACTGTGGCTAGGAATAGCTATGAAAGAAGAGAGAACAGCTTGCTTTGGCTACTTTAAGTGTGGACCTTAATTCTGAGAGATGACTGCAAGATCATTTTTATTTCCAGCATTATGGGTCATTATCCTTTTATTGCTTTTAGTGTTTTGTACATGAAGGAGTGAGAGAAAAACTTTTCTAAATAGGTGATTTGCAGCAATTTAACTAAACACTGACTATTGAACCACACTGGTACATTAAGTAAGCACCAGACCATAGAGCACATTTTATTACACAAAGTCTGCGACCTCTCTCCCCCACACCAAGCAGTAGTCATTTTAATGTCATGCACAGTGAATGTACAGCTATACTGCTTTCCCTACCATCTATATTCATGTGGAATGGGCTTATGCTTTTGTTGGATTGGTCAGTTATGTGCTTGCTTGAACAAGTATTTAAAGAGACTGCATAGAGGTGTAGCAAATTATCCATTGTGGCTTTTAATGATCATAGGATTTAGGGTTAAAAGAGACATTAGACTACCTATTCCAACCCCATATTATGAAATAGCAGGAAACTGAACATGAAAGATGGGAAGTGGTGAAATCGTCTTGCCTGTATTTCCACCGTACAGGGTTAGGAAGACCAGATGAGAATATGTGCAAGTAATTCCCATGAAGTTTTATATGCAATTATAATAGGACAAGGATCTATGATTCTGTCAGGCTGGCTGCTTCCTCCATTGACACAACAATTCCTCTATAGCTTAGGAGAAGGGTCTTCTTGAATTTCTGTAACTGAAAAAATCATCCCCCTGTTTGTTCACCTTCTTGCCTAAAGATTCCAAAGGCAGTGAGGGTCCAGAGTTGGGATTTGAACTTAGATAGAACTGAAGGTGCACCACATTGTTGGGCCTCTATCCCATGTCATCTTAAATGTTTCACATCAAGAGAAGCAGTCAAGTGTGAACCCTGTTCTTTCCAGTTTCCAATCTTTTAATCACACACATGTATACAATATCACACTATCTAGTCCCTCTGACTAATCATCTGACTAATCAAGCTTGAAAATGGAAAACTAAGGGCATTAAATTTGAAGTTATAAAGGGATCTGTATGAGCAGGGAGAAGTGAAACAATGAGGCATTGGAACAGAAAATTCAAGCAAAAGAGAAACATCCTTCCATCTTATCTTCCTACTTGCTGGTTCAGGAGCCCTTCCAGCCCTAAGATGCTATGAGTCAAATCAGAACTAATGCATAATGAAGCCTAGGTGACATATGCCTTAGTTAAATGCTTTTATTTCCAGTTTGTTAGTAGATACCTTGCTGATAAGAACCATTTACTTGTATGACTTTGGGCAAGTACCTTCAATTCTGAGAGCTTCAGTGTCCTCGATTACAAAATGAATGAGCTGGACAAAGTGATCTCTAAATTCCTTTCCAATGTTAATCCCATAAGCAAGAATTCAGGTCTGTCTGCTGCCAGAGTGATACACAACTCATGATTCCTAGACTCAATGCCTTGTCCTTGATCTGTTTCCTGATTCAGGGGAGTAATCGCATTAGTAAAGACTGAAATCTTTAAATAATGGTTTTCACTAGAGAGTGACATTATTATAATATGGAATCATTTTTGGAGCCCCATATAAAGGGGTTTTATTATTAACTCTCTGAATTCAAGTAGAGAAACATCTATGAAATTCTAGCATATAAGAGTATACTAGTACTTTGCAAGGTTCTTAGGGAGATAAAAAAAAGACAGAATGAGATATGGCCCCTGCCCTTATGAAACTTACTTAGGATATAACCTAAATTTTAATAATTTTCTTGGATCTATGATCTCATCAATATGGCTATCCTTTCCCTACCAAGATAGTTCACAATCCATCAATTTTTTTTTTTATTCTATGTAAGCTTTGTCTATTTCCACCTACAACTTATCTACAGAAAAGGTCTACCCAGATGCAAGGGTCCTTTGTCTGGCACTTATGATGTCACATGGAAACAAAGAGTATACATGCTGTTTGTCAGTTATCCCTCATAGTGCTAAATATCCAGATCTTCTATCTCTTGGATAATATCCTTTAAAATGCCTCTTATTCACGATTCTTCTATATTCTCATTTGTATTAGATGCCAATTATGAGCCAGGCACAATGTTAAGCACTGGGGAATACAAGTACTAAGAATGAGATAAACCCTACTTATTCAGAAGTTTGCATTTTACTTGGAGAAAAAAGTATATACAGAAACACATACGGTATAAATATAAAGCAAATAATAAATAATATGCAAAGTAGTTATAAGTAAGGTACTTAGGAAGGAAGCACTAACAGTTGGAAGAATAGGGAAAGACCATGTAGAAGAAGGTGCTTAAACTTAAAAGGTGCATTTTAAAAGAAGAAAGAGTCTATGAGGAAAATGTAAGGAGAGAACACACTGCAGACATGAAGGACAAAGGTACAACAATTAGAGATGTTCTGTGTTTCAAGAACAGCGAGAAGGCCAAACTGGCTCAATCACAAAGTTCAGGTTGGAAGTGGTAGGTCAAGGCCAGGTTATGAAGGTCTTTAAAAACTAGAGCTATGAGTCTATATTTGATCCTAGAGGTAATAGGAAGGTACTGGAGTTTATTGAATAGAGGATGCCGTGGAGAGCTATGCTACTCACAACTACCATGTGCCCCTCTTTTGTTCTTTGGATGATATTCGACAATTTGATAGAACACAAAGCAATAATATTAAGGAGGCAAAGTTCCATGTTAAATTCAGTGATAGGAAAGCTCATAATTGACTGGAGAAATCTAGCAATCCTTCTTCCTGCAGAAGGCAGATTATGAATTGGGTTTCAAATAACTTATGGTCAAGAATCCAAACAGACAGAATTACCAGGGTAGTGAGGGGTGAGGAATATATTCCAGAAACAGGGAAGTTCAAATTATCCAAGGGATAATTAGACCAGTTTGGCTAGCAGACAAGGAATGTGGAGTAGCAAGAAATGGGGCTGAAAGAGTTATTATGAATGTAGAGTAATGAATTGTAAAAGGTCTTGAATTATAGGCAAAGGACTCTGAACTGCACTTAGTAAGCAATTAGGAAGTCATAGCAGAATTCTTAGTAGAGAAGTGATATGACCAGTTTTATTCATAAGAATCCAGTATAGTTGGTAACTTAAAAAGAGGTTTTTCTTCCCCACCCCCTCCCCTTTGGCAAATAAGTATTAATGTATGTCTGTTTTTAAAGACCAATGGACAAAATTTTTTTATTTAAGGAGAGTTATCCCTATTGGAGTGTTATTCATTCAGTTCTCTATTTAGCTGGCAGGTGAGTGGAAAATATTCTATCTAGTTCCTGTTATATATACCAGAAAACTGCCTACAGAGAGAAAATTAGAAGAAAGACTATTATTTGTAGACAGTATGCTACAGAAAAGAAAGAAAGGGCCTACTGAGAAACACTGCAAGAATAGGGGAAGTGGGCTAAAAGGGACCTCTCATTGTCACCTAACCCATCCTTATTCCCTAGAGTAAGAGCTGACCCAAGCTGTCAAAGACAGAGTGAATTGGTCTATGCATAAAGACTACTAGAACAAAAAGAAGGTTTCAGGGTAGGGAATTAATTCAATTATAATGAACAGATAGGCATTAATTAAGGACTTAGTGCTTGGGTTAGTAGTAGAAATATAGGTATTACCCATGTTTCCTGAACTCCATTGTCTAGCTGAAAAGATAATAGACATGGGAAGTGACAAAAGAATAATTTAAATCACTATCCAAGCAAATATGACCTTGTTTGGTACAGGTTATAATTTTGCGAAGGGAGGAAATGGTGAATCAGTACTTCTGAGGAAAAACTTCAATATTCTCCCAACTCCCTACAGAAAATATCCAAGGTCAGCACCCTAATTGTTCCCTCTACTATTTAAAGGATTCTATCAGTGTAGGTACTCTCACTATCAATACAATTCATGAATCCTCTATAGATGGTCTCCATAATGTTCAGTGGCTAAAAATATTCATTCCATGGATGGTATTAAATCTTATGATGAGAAGTCTTATTTATTTGGACTTATCCTCAGTCTCTCACCAGGCAAAACCTGTGGTCCACTGAATTTAGGATCTGAATTCATTCTTTCATGAGACAAAGAAGTATGGCTGTAGAGGAGAGGCTTCCCAGTCACTAACTTCTAAATGACTCTTTTACAGGAAGGAGAAGAGTGTGCCCAATGTGACTTTAGAGCCAAGGCATAGGGCTAACACTGCCATCATTATGGATGGACCCGAACAAAGATGGAGCTGTGCAAAATAGTAGCCCAGAAAAGCATTTTTAACAAAAGTAACCACTGCCATTTGGGGAGGATGAATTCCTACTCCACAAGGAGTAGAAATGCTAGTCTCAGTTTCCTTCTCATATGCTCTTTAGTCCTATTATCACTGTTCAATTTCATAACTGGAAAAGATGGGTAGAATACTTTGGACTACCTGAGAGGCTAACAGGACATAAATGCTTGCCGGACCATGAAGAAGACTGTGAAGTAATTCTATAAGAAACTTTAGAACTCTCTAAGAAGGAGAGAGAGTTCTACTAACCGGTCTATCCTTGCCCTTCTCTGCCCAACCTTTTCTCACCTAAACAACAAAATCTGCTCATCAACCTTGAATCACAACATTTGTCTGCTGTCTTTTGTGGAGGTCATCCTAACCCTGCATGGGCATGATTATGACAGTGTTGGAGGAGCACAGCTGTCTGCTGGGAAGAGCACTAACCTAGGATTAGATAACCTGGGTCCAGTCTTTCTTTCACCACAAGATAATTGCATCACCTTGGGCAAGCCACTCTCTCTGTCTTTACTCAGGTGTTACAATATGAGGGTATTACTAACCTATCTACCTTCCACTTTCATAGCAAAGATAACTAAGCAACGAGATAACAGGCACAAACAATTTGAAAAGTAAAAAAAAATGCCAAACTAACATATTAATGTTCAATTAATTTATTAATTAATTTAGTTTAATTGAACTAATGTATATCCCTATTATTAGTAGAAGCGTTGACAGAGATCATGGGGTCATAGATGTAAAACTAGAAGGGACCTTTGGGCCTCTAATCTAATCCCCTAATTTTACAGGAGGAAAACAAGGTCCAGGGAAATGACGTCCCTTTCCTAAAGTCACACATGTTCTAAGAGGAGGGGCCAGGATTAGAACCCAATCTTTGACTTCAAGACCTATGATCTTTCCATTTCATTACAATGTTTCTAGGAGTCGGATATTTACATGTTGCATTCTGATCCTAGGCTGCATCTTACCCAGCATGGTAGCCTTTTGGAACCAAGCAATAGTTTTCCTTTAAAATGTAGTTGTCCACTTGAGATTTTTTTTTTCACATGTGCAATCTTTTTTTTTTTTCCTTAAAGAGAAAATAATGGTGAAAAATTATTCACTTCTTGGCTGATAGAGTCTTCTTAAATTTTAGCTGGAAAATGACTGAGCTACTTTCTCTTATAAGTGGAAAACAGGGAATACAAATCTTCATTTAGTTGAGAAAAAATGTTGCTCACAAAATAAAATGCTATCCTTCAGATATAAAGGAATGCTGCTGATTCATATTACTCACAGAGCATAGCTTTATTTTTCTGTAGCAGAGATACACTGTCTTTTTGCACCATCCTCTCTAATAATAAAGGTAGTATTATATGTATAATAATGATATAATAACAATCAGTAGCATTTACATACTGTGTTTCCCCGATAATAAGATACTGTCTTATTATTTTTTTTTGGAAAGAAAAACACCAGAGGGCTTATTTTCAGGGGAGGGCTTATGTTGTCCTGCCTCAGCTCTCCTCCTCGACACTGCTCTTAATGGCGCCAGCAAGCAAATCACTGGGGAAGAACGGGATGACGCGCTCACTGCTGGAGGTCTGGTGGCAGGTCGGAGCGCGGTGTGCGTTTCCCCCTGCGGGAGGAGGGAAACGGTGCATACAGAGGGTACCATAATGTAGCATGTAGCGCAGGGGATCACCTTCACTACAGTAGCAATCTCAATAGGGTTTATTTTCGGGGGAGGGCTTATTTTAGAGGAATCTTACACAGTAAGGGGAGGGCTTATTTTCGGGATAGGTCTTATTATCGGACAAACACGGTAGAATTTAAGACTTGCAAATTGCTTTACAAATATTATCTCATTTGATCTTCATAATAATCCAGAGAGAAAGGTACTATTATTATCATCTTATTTTAAAGATGAGGAAATGGAGGCATATAGAAGTGAAATGACCAAGGTCACAGACCTTGTAAATGGCTGAGGCACAATTTGAACTCAGGTCTTCCTGACTTTCGGTCCAGCACTTTATCCACTGTACCATTTAGCTGCCTCTAGACACTTTAATAAACATATCATTTAGCTTATTAGCCTGAATTCCCCACATGATAGAGAATTGGGAGTCTTAAAAAAAATGGACACGAATAGTAGATTAAATTGTGTCACACAGATAAACAATAATGGAAAAAAATTAATAAAAAAATCAATGTCAATCAAAATCCTAGAGTCTGTTGATTAGATAAGGAATGTATTGATGTGACTGAAAATGTCGACAACGATAAAAAAAAATGTAGTAGGAAGCTTGCCATGCTGGAGAATGGACAGTAAATTGGAAGACCTAGGCTCTAGACCTAGCTCACTTACTCATTATCTTTGTGACCTTGGATAAATCACTTAACATTTCTAGGTCTCACTTTACTTGAGTGAAAACAATCAAGTCTGATTATGTGATCTCAGTACCCTTTCCAGATCTTAAATTCTATGATTCTAATTAAACTTTAATGTATACAGAAAAATGTGGAACAGCTGGAAGTTAACTTTTAAACTTTCTATACCATTTTATCAAGTTCTAAGGCAAAGGGAATTGGTACTGCATATGTTTTTTTTTTTCTTTCAAGCAGCAGCTGCTTCAATATTTTCAGAAAGCACAGGCTATTTTTGGATGAGGAGGACAATTTTTGTGGAGAATTTTTAATTTGCATTTTTGAGCTATTATAGAAAAATGATGTGCATTGGGAATTGGAAATGTTAATGATATACTGGACATGGAGAGAGAGAAATGAGGCATGAATAATTTTTCATAAAAATGTGATTCCCTTGGCTGACTTTTGCCTCTTCTTTTTTTTAAAGGTGTTACATTGATAGCTTTTGTTTTCATATCACAATCATTTCAATATGTGGCATCCCTCGTACCCAAGGAGTGTTTCCCTTGTGAAAGAACAATTAAGCAAAAACCAATACAATATTTTGTTTTGGTTTTCTTTTGTTGTTTTGACAGCAAATACTTCAAAAATCCACACCCACCATTTACTACCTTTCTTCTGAAAGAGGAAAGTATATTTCAGCCTCTATTGTTAGGAGGCAAGGCTGGCAATACACATTTGGTGTTTGACTTTGTTGTAGTGTTCTTTTCATTTTAATTGTAATTATGTTACTTATTTTTCTCAGCTGTTTTTTTGGGGAGGAGGGATAACTAAAGTCAATGACTTTCTCAGAAAGCATTGTTCTTAATCAAATGAATATATATATATATATATATATATATATATATATATATATATATATATCACTTTGCTAATGTCATTAAAGATAATAAGCAATGAAATTTATACCCAGGGAGACATTATATGTTAATAAGCAAATTAAGAGGTCACTGATCATGAAATTGAAACTTGAGTTAATGCTAAGAGTGATTAAGTAGTATCTGTCTTCATATTTTAGATTGTTATATAAATATAAAATGTGCATCCAAAGTAAGATATACTATGGGTTATATACACAATCCTTCAGTCAGACTTAAAATAATTTAATAACTGCTATGGAAATGTACAGACTTCATGTGAGCCACTAGAGGGCAGTATTTCACAAAATGTAGTAAACATTGTTAAGTCTGGTAGAGGAAAAACAAACACCAAGCTATTAGGGGACTATAGTTCTGAATTTGTCAATATCAATAAACAAACAGCATGTTTTGAAAATTATATTGCATTTCCTGTATTTTCGGTACTTTAAGAAAAATATTTCATAGACAAATAAGGACACCTAAACTCTAGATCTGACTTTGAAACTAAGTAGTTTTGTGATCTACCAGAAATCTTTTAAATACTTTGTTCTTGTGTTTTCTTGTTGCAATATATGAATATTGGTTCAGATGAGCTCCAACAACTTATAAATCTAAGATTCTATCATTTTAAAATGAACTAGATTAAAAATCCTCTGACCACTGAGTATTCCTTAACACATTTCCAAATTTGCTTAATATTATTCCCTTTTATTCCAGTTAAACTGGCCAACTAGTTCCCTAAACTTAACACATCATCTTCCCTTCTCCAGGCCTTTTCATAGATGATGTTTTCCATACTGCCTGCCTCATATCTGCCTTTTAAAACCTCTACCTTTATTTGAGAGTCAACTCAGGCACTATGTCTTTTTCTGGCTAAACTTTCTTCCTCTATGCACAATGCATCCAGTCCCCTGTTCCTCAAAAGAATGTAAGATGCTTGGAGTCAGGAATTGTTCTAGACTTCAATATACCATGTCTCTGCATAGGTACTTTACACTCCCCCCCCCCCCCCCACACACACACCTTGACTTTTTAGCTACCTTTGTGTGCTGGTTTCCATCATTAGAATTTAAGCTTTTTTCATAAAGGGGCTGTCCTTTTTGCTTGTACTTGAATTCCTAGAGCTTAGCAGAGGCCTTGGAACATTAATAAATGCTTGCTGCCTTGCCTTTTTCATTTTTGTCTTGGTATCTCTATTGCCTAGCACAGTATAGCACACAGTAATCAATTAAATGCTTGTATGATTGAAATGAATGATTATGTTCCCTAGTTATCATTATGACCTGATCCTTCCCTGTACCATCTGAGTGATTTGATTTGTCTCCAACACTAGGTTGATAGCTAAGTGGCAAGTGGATAGAGTGCCAGGACTTGACTCAGGAAGATTCATCTTCCTAAATTCAAATTCAGTCTCAGACACTCACTAGCTGTGTGACCCTGGGCAAGTCAGTTAACCCTGTGTGCCTCAGTTTCCTCATCTATAAAATGAACTGGAGAAGAAAATGGCAAACCACTCCATTATCTTTGCCAAGAAATTCCCAAATGAGGTCCCAAAGGGTTGGACATTACTGAAAAAAGACTAAACAACAACACTAGGTTTGTAAACAAAAAACTTCAGATTCTAAGAAAACAAGAGTTGTGCTTTATTTCCTATCTCTGGACTTCAGGTTAACATCCTACAAAATGAGAAGCAGCATGAAATAGTGTGGAAAGCACTGACGTTGGGGCCAGAGAACCTATGTTTGAATTATGATTCAAAGGCTTAGGTTCTATGTGACCCTGAAGAAGTCACTTCCTCTCTTGGCTGCATGTCCCTCCTGTATAAAATGAGGTCAATGGAAATAGGAAATCAAGGACAACGAAGTGTTCCACAAAACATGAAGTCAGAAACTTCAATGAGGTGGGAGAAGGGAAATTTGACTCACACTAGGTGTTTTGAGAGTGGGAGAATGCCACATAGATGTGATGGGAATGAAAAGGACATGAGTATGCTTGAGGCTAAGCAAACAAATTTGAGGCCCTTTCTGAAGAGGGAGCTAGTTGTTTGAAGAGATGCTGTTCTCCAAGGAATGATAAAGAAGAACCATAGAATCCATCAAATGAGCAAACATTAAAGAAGGACAAAAGAAGAGAACTGGTGGTTGCTGACTTCCTGGAGAATACTACTGAATAAAGGAAACAAAGGAAAGGAAAAGCATGGTATTGTACAAATCTAATCAAAGGAGTGGTTTTTTTTTTAGAGGGGGGAAGGTAGGGCAATTGGGGTTAAGTGACTTGCCCAAGGTCACATGGCTATTTTTGTGTGTGTGTGTGTGTGTGTGTGTTAAGTGTCTGAGGCCAAATTTGAACTCCGGTCCTCCTGACTCCAGGGCTGCTGCTCTATTCACTGCACCACCTAGCCACCCCATCAAAGGAGTTTTAAAAGAAAAAGGAAGATGGAGGGTGAAAGCTGTCTAAGCATATTCAATAATTCAAACTGAGAATATAAAATAGCAGTTGAGACACCCGGAAACTCACAGGAGGCAAAATCCAAGCAAAGAGATAATAAAATCCACAGTTTTGAATGTCTATACACAAATGCAATAAGCAAGAGGAATAAAAGATTCTAAAATAAAGAAGTAAAACTAAACTGACCTCACAGGTATCATTACAACTTGGTAGAATTAAAACATAACTCCATATGGTATATATCATATTCAAAAGAAACAGGATAGATAAAAGCAGATGAGATGAAGTAGTATCCATGTATATCATGAAGGTATATTTATGTGTGACAATCCAGGGATTAGATATAGGGAAAAGGAGGCAGCATATGTTTGGATGAAGATCATTGGAGGGAGAAAAAGAAATAATTTAGGTATATTATGGACTATTTGGAAATAAAAGAGGAAATGAGATGAGTTCAGTAAAGAAATCACAATCTTGGGCATAGAGATATGTTATGATAATGAAGGGGGACAGTAATTATTCAGATACCTGATGGTTAGTCAGTCAGTTAATAAACATTTATCAAGTGCCTCCTACATACCAGGCACCATGCTAAGTACTTGGGATCCAAAAGGAGGCAAAAAAAAATCTGACTTCAAGGAGCTTACAGTGTAGTAAGGGAGACAATAAGCAAACAAAAGGCACAAATAAGCTACATACAGGATAAACTGGAAATAATTTAAAAAGAGAAAGCACTAGCATAAAGAAAAGTTGGGAAAAGCTTCCTGAAGAAGATGGGAATTTAGCTGGGACTTAAAGATTTCTCTCCTCCACTCCTCACTTAGTTTCCTCATCCTTTTTAAGTGGTTCATAATATATCCCCCACCTACCCAGTGGTTTAACATAAGGAGGGAGAACATTCCAGGCTTGGGAAATAGAGAGAATGTTTGAAGCCAAAAGGTGGTATGTCTTATTCTAGGAACAGCAAGGAAGCCGGTGTCCCTGGATCTATGAGGGTATTATAGGTGTAAGAACCCTGGAAAAGTGTGTGTGTATGTGGGGGAGGTTGGCTATAAGGGGTTTTGAACATCAAAGGATTTTGTATTTGATCCTGGAGATGATAAGAACTCATTGCAGTTTAATGAGTAGCGGGATAACATGGCTGAATTTTCACTTTAAGAAAATCCCTCTGGTGGCTGAATGGAGGATGAACTGGGGAAACTTGAAGCAGGCAGACCCCCTAGAAGGCTACTGCAAAAGTCCAGGTTTGAGGTGATATGGGTCTGTACCAGATTGGTGGCATTATCAAAAGAGAGAAGAAGGTATATTTGAGAGATATTAAAAGGTGAAATTATCAGGTCTTTGCAACAACTTGGATATGGAGGGTGAGAGATAGAATAAGAAGCTGAAGATGACACCAAGGCTGCAAGCCTGAGGGCCTGTAAGGATGGAACTGTCCTCTATAGAAAATAGGGGAATTGAGAGGGTAGAGTAATTCGGGGAGAGATAATAAGGTTTACTTTTGGGCATTTTGAGTTTAAACTATCTACTAGAGATCTAGTTAGAAATGTCTGAAAGGCAGTTGGAGATGTTAGACTAGAGGTTAGAAGATTCATTAGGGCAAGATAGGTGGATCTGAGAATCATCAGCATAGAGATGGTAATTAAATCCATGATGAGATTATCAAAGAGAAGTAGTGTAGAGTAAGAAGAGAAGATAGTCCGGACTGAATGCTCTTGTATACCTATGGCTAGAGGGCATGATCAAGAAGAGGGTCCAGCAAAGGAGATTGAGAAGGAGAAGTCTGGTAGGCAGGAGAAAAATCCAGAGAGAGTGGCATCCTGCAAGCCTAGAGAAAAGAGAGTTTTGAGGAGGAGAAGGTGACTGACTGTGTCAAAGACAGCAGAGAGGCTGAGGAGAATGAAGACTGAGAAGAGGCCACTGGATTTGGCAATTAAAATATCTTTAGTAATCTTGGAGAGAGTAGTTTTTGTAGAATGATGAAGTCAGAAGCCAGATTGTAAAGGGTTAGGATAAGAGTGAGAGGAGAGTAGAGGCCTTTTGTAGATGGCTTTTTAAAGGATTTTATCTTCAAAGGGTAAAAGAGATATAGAATGATAGTGGGGATCAAGTGAGGAATTTTTGAGGATGTGGGAGACATGGGCATGTTTGTTAGCATTTGGGAAGGAGCCAGTAGACAGGGAGAGATTGATAAATATACAACTGGGATGACAGAGGGGACAATCAGTTGAAGGAAAGGTGTTGAAATAGGATTGCTTGTGAAGACAGTAAAGCCACCTGTTCACATGAGATATGAATGAAGGAGGAAATATTGGCAGAAAGTGATGAGTGATATGAGATGAGGAAGAGGGGAGATGAGGGATCCCATGATGAATGGCCTTAATTTTTTCAATAAAATGTAAAGAACTCAGAAAATGTCTCAACTCAGAAGACTAGAGGAGGGGAAGCCATGGAAAGTTAAAGAAGGTCTGAAAAGGTTTGGAAGACTGTGAAGAGTGGGATAGTTAGCTGATAAGGGAGGTATATAGTAGAATTTTTTAGTAGCAATTAGGGCTCAGTTGAGGCTGTGTAACATAAATTTTGTAGTGGACCCAATCAGAATGACTGCATGATTTTTCTACTCTTATTCAGCAACACATATATGAGTGAAGGTGATGGATGATGTCCCTGATCCAATGCGGATACTTGGCAGGGCAGAGTTGGCAATATGATAAAGGAGCTAGGAACTCAAGAGAAGAGGACAGTGTAGAGTTGAACTGGTTCCCCAAGGGTTGGTCAATATGGGGAAGAGAAGATAGTGGCATGTATAGAGAAGATGACTTGGGAGAGACCTGAGGGACTCGTGGGCTCAGAGTAGAATTTTGTAAGAGAAGTCAGAAAAAGAGATCTAAAGCCAATGATTGTGGCCAGTAAGATTTCAGAACTTTTGAACATGGAGGTGGTACATTTGTGAGTAACAGCAAGACTGAGAGCATAGCCATCTTTGTGTGTGACTGAAGTGTAGTGGAGGAGTAGGTCATGAGAAGTGAGTAGGTTGAAGAACTGAGTGGTTAGGATGTTTGAGGGAGAGTCAGTATGTCTGTTTAAGTCCCCAGAAAGAGGACAAAAGGTGGGAAGGGGAGAAAAACTATCAGCCATGTACTGTACTCACTGAGAAAGTCAGGGAGTCACTTGGTGGTCTGTAGACAACAGTCACCAAGTTTTTGATTGGGTGTTAGATATGAACTGAATGAATCTCAAAGCAAGAGATGTTACTGAGGAATGGAGTACTCTTCCTGTAAAAACAGTGCAATTCCTTGACTTGTCCTAATGATAATTTCACATTTAAGAAGGTGAAAGTTCTAACAAAGGGGAAAATCTATTCTGAGTCTTAACAGGAGAGAATTGTTTGCTGGTATAGAAAATTGGGAACTTTGGAAAGAACCAATAACTCCTTCCTAGAATTTATGGTAAGAAAAGGGAGGAAAGATGAGTGAAATCTGACATGTACCCTAGATTTGTGAAAGGTACACTTCAAAGGGGTCCAAGGCAAAAGATTTCAAAAGAGGATTCCATGGACCCTACAGGGATATTCAGCACGGTATAGATAGAAAAATGTTCAAGGATCAAATTCTGAAGAGACAGAAAACACTAATGCCAAGAGGAGGAAAAATGAAGACTAGCTAAAGAGACTCATGTGGATGCACAGGGAACTAAGCAACTTAGATTTAAAAAAAAACATATAGTAGGGACAGCTAGGTGGCATAGTGAATAGAGCACTGGCCCTGGAGTCAGGAGGACCTGAGTTCAAATCTGGCCTCAGACACTTAACACATAAACTAGTCATGTGACCTTGGGCAAGTCACTTAACTCCAATTGCCCTACCTTCCCCCCTCCAAAAAGCAAAAAACAAAAACAAAACATATAGTAGATTCAAGCAAAGGATGAATACAGGAACATGGCCTGGTCCTGTAAAAAACAAAAAATAAAAAAAAAAGTGCTGGTAGTAAAAAAGATCAAAATGAGCTAAAGATAACAAGGAAGGCTATGGACAACAAAAAGGGTATTTCTTTTAAAGCAATACTGAGGGAAAGAGAAGGATCAAGTTAAGACCAGCTGCTTTGGGTGGATGGGATGATGGTAATTGACTACAGAGATTTACTTATTTCATAATTTCTCTTATCTCTAAAGGAGAATTACTTTTTTACTTGAAAGGTAGAAAAAAATGACTAACAGTCAAGTCATACATAAGGTAAATAAGGAGATAATAAGAAAGCACCTAGTTGCCCTTGATGAAATCAGTTCACTTGGACAAGATGCACTATACTGTTGGGTATTGAAAGAACTGGTGTAATGTTTTCTAAGAATATTAGGAAGATTGAGAAAAATGGGAGAGCTACTGCAACAGTAGCAAAGGTCAAATGCTCTGATTTTCAAAGAAGGACAGAAAATAGAGACTGTAACATCTAGATTAGGAAGCTTGACTTCAATTTCTGGGGAAAACTCTAAATGGAATCACTAAATAGAATGCGAATTAAAATCCAGAGAAATTGTCACTGATTACAAAGAGCTAGTATAGCTTCATGCCAGACTAACAATATTTCATTTAATGACAAGGTAACTCATTTAATGACAAGGTAACTAAGTTAATAAGAAAATCAGGAGGATGCTGGAGATGTTTACTTAGATTTTAGCAAAATATTTCATAACACTTTTTATAATATTTTTGTGGAAAAATATAGGCTAAATGACAGATAGATGATAATATAGTTCGGTGGCTTTAGAATGGGTTGAATGTCTAGATTAAAAGGGTAATCATCAAGGTTTCATGTCAAGTTGGAAAGAGGTCTTCAGTGGAAATGCCCAAAGGATTTGTTATGCCCAGTACTGTTTAAAGTTTATGACTTGGTTAGATGGGATGCTCATTAAATTTGCAGATCACATAAATCTGAGAGAGATAACTAGATGTCAGTCGGGATCAAAATAAATCTAGACAGGGTGGAGCACTGTGGTGACCAAAAGGTGAAATCTAATAGGAATATAAATCTTACCCAGCAGTTTAAGAAATCAACTTCACAAATACTAGATGGGGGCAGCAAATGGGGATAACTGTTTGAAAAAAGATTTGGCAATTTTAGTAGATTGAAACCTCATAATAAATCAGCAAAATGAATGCAATCTTGGTCTGCATTCATACAGGATAAGCATTCAGGAAAAAGGCAGCAATAGTCCCTCAGATACTCTGACCTAGTCATACCCCATCTGGATTCCTGTGTTCAGTTCTGAGCTTCACAATTTAGGAAGGCCATTGACAAGCTGAAGATCATAGAGAGAAGGGGAACCAGGATGGTGAAGGACCTTAAGTCCATACGGACCATTAGTTGAAGGAACTTGAGCTGTTTAGCCTGGAGAGAAGATGAGGAGATGAGATATTATTAATCTGGTGTTCAAATGTTTGAGAAATTAACAAATGTTGGCTATTTTAATTTTGATAGGCATTTATCAAGAACCTACTATAATACAATCACAGCATTATATTGTGTTAGAAAAGCTTCAGTAAATCATAGTCTCTGACTTCATGGAACCAGACTGATATTCTACTAATTGTAGGTTTAAATATTATGCTATTGAAAAAGGGTCCTCAACCCAATGTGATCTATGGTATAAGAGATCATAGGAACATGACATATGAAGGAAATACATCGGCTATCCCCAAACCCAACATCTACAGAAAATCCACAACGTAAATAAATAGCTAGACTGCTCTGAGCCATTTCAAAGGCAATCTTAAAGTAGAAGTTCAAGTTTTCTGCCTTTAAGCATTAAAGTTGCAATGACTCTCCTGGCCTGGGAGACCTTGATCAAAGTTGGAGAGATTTTGCTGCAAATATCTGACAACCATGAGCACAATTCCCCCTTTACAGCACAGATGGTTCACTCAAGCACCATTTAGTAGGTCTTATTTCTTGGAAGCATAAACAAAAGTGACGGTTAGAATGATTTTCATGGCTCTCTCTTGGGAAATAGGATTATGATTAGATCAAAGCTTCTGTGAAATATGCTCACAGAACAATCCTATAGTGATTTGTTGGGTTGGCTGAACAATCTAACTACTGACTTCTATTTTTAAATTCCATATGCTGTTAAGTTGATGAGAGTCATGAGTGACACCAGTATTAGAAAATGATAGACACTCTACAAATTTGACCCTTTGAGCAACTGGAAAGGAAATATGAGAGTGCAGTCACCTGAAGACTGAGAGATGATTTTGTGGACTCTCAGTACCCTTTGTCTCATTTTCTGCCACACTGGGCCATTTTGCTTTGTGCTCATTAATATATCTGCTCAAAGGTAAAAGGATTTCAAACTTGAGTCCATCAGTTTTCTTAAGCTTTCTTTTCAGAGGTGGGGAACAGAAAGGAAAATCTCGTATTTCTTCAAGTCTTGTTAGCCGTTGTGGAATAGAAGAAAAATTCAAAATGTCCTATCTCCTCTTCTCTCCTCTCCTGTACCCCCTTTCTTTTTTTGACTCTCTGTCTCTTTGTGTCTCTGTGTCTTCATCTCTATCCCTCTCTGTGTCTCTGTCTCTCTTTCTGCCCCCCTCCCCACTTCTAATCCTTTCTGACTTCTCTGCAGAATATGATTTGCCATCATCCCTGCCTTTGATACTCTTTTAATACTTCCTGCACTTCTGAGATAAAACAATCATTTTTTCCCCTTGTTTTCTCTAACTCCTTTCATATCTTCTTTGCAGCATCTTCTTCCTTCTCTCTGTAAACATACAGCTCACTGTTCTCCCCTCCAAATATGCTGTAGCCAAAGCTGCAGAAAGAATATTTTTTTTTGGAGTCAGAGGATCTAGGTTCAAATCCTGCCTCTAGTTCTTCCTATCTATATAACTTTGGATAAGTCACTTCCTCAATCTTAGACTCAGTTTCCCACTCCACAAAATAAAGATATTAGACTAGATGACCTCTGAGAGCTCTTCTAGATGTAGGATTATGATCTGATAAGATTATTTAATCCTCTCTGACCTTATTCTACTCTTTCTTGCCTTCACTCACACCTTGAACCTTTTCCTGGATTGCACCCCCCCACTTCACTTGTTAAATCTCATCATTGTTCAGCTCAGCTATTATTTCATGAAAGTTTCCCTAATCTTGCCCCCATCTCCACCCTTAGCCAAAAAACCCCACAGCTTTCTCATAAATCTTTGTTGATAGATCTTTTATAACACAAAGCATTGTTTTTATTATAGTTAATTGGTATATTTTACTCAGAGTATATACTCTTCCCTCTACCTAAACTATCTTTCTTGTGCCTTCAAGAAAAATCTTCCTAAGACTCAGGCCTAATAACCATATCTCCCTCTCTCTCACAAAAATATTCAGGGACTACCTAATGCCAATAGAATAAAATACACACGCCCCTGCTTGGTATTTCATTTACTTCTAAGCAGCTTTTCATACTACATTCCTTCATACACTCTATGATTGAGGGGGGTATGGGCAGAAGGGGAACAGAAGGGAGATTCTTCTATTCAGGAGTTAGATTTTTCTCTCATGGTCTCTAGAATTAGTAGAGAAATAAAATTACAAATGGCTTCAAAACTTGCATAAACAAACTATGGAGGATAGTTCCACAATAACATTTAATGGAGTCATCCCTAACCTTTTAGGTTAATGCAGAGGGAGGCAACCACGGCCTTTCAGAGACAGATGGCTAGGTCCAATCTTATCTGTTTAATAATGAGTACCGGGCTATAATGAAAGGTCAGATTTTAAATGATTGTTTCTCCCTTGTACTACAGATGGCCCACATAAGCCTTATAAAACTCTTTTGAGGGGCCTATCATTGCTACAAACTTTAATGACTCTCCTGCTTTGTTTCCCCTATATGTGAACAGAATTCTCATTGCACAGGATATTTATTATAGTCAATCTGACCTGATTTAAAAAATAACAATACCCAAAAGTATAATGTAAAATGATAGGAATAAGACATTCTGATAAAAGGAAAAAAAATGTCTTTCAACTGCAAACTCTCTCCTCCCTCCTTTTTGGGTCAAGTTAAATATATTAAGTGAATCCTTATAATTATAATGTTTATAAAATCTTAATGGTGTTTTTTAAAAATTAATTTATTTGGCAGTTCAGAGACTGATAAAAGGGATTATGTCCACCGCATTTAAAAGCTTCCATCAAATTTGTATTTTCTTTGACATGAATTAGGTAAATCCATCGGAAATTCTCCAATGAAAGGATTATTTTTATTATGGGCAGTATAATTATACAAATGAGCATATATAATTTTAAAAATCACAAATTCCAAGAGATTATTCCTTTTGAAAATTTCAAATTCTACCCAATAATTTCCCAACTACAAATATAAATTCCCAAACAGGCAATCTCTCTTGCCTAACTGGGGACAGCTAGGTGACTCAGTGAATTGAGTTCTGGGTCTGGAGTCAGGAAGACCTCAGTTCAAATTTGATTTCAGATACTTACTAGCTATGGCCAAGAAGGCCTCCAAGGTCCCTTCTGGCTCTACAGCTATGATCCTATGATGTTTCAAAGTCTTTCTCATTTTATATCCTATGATCCTATTAATGATTTGCTTAAGGCAACATCAGTAGTTAGGGGAAAAGGCAGTAATTCGAACCTAGTCCTTTGACTTCAGAGTATAGTGTGACCTTTCCTCTACATCACACCTTTTTTCAGAGAAACCCAGCCATACCATCTCACTTTTCCATAATACTCGTCTGCAATCATTAGTCTTATATACTTAACACTCCATTTCTGTCTTGCAATAAATCCCTACTGTATAGATGTTGCCTGTATTGCTCATGGTTGATTTTTAATAGGAATTTGCAGTTGGAATGGATCTTAATTTAATCTCATACCTGAACAAAACACCCTCAATAAGCAGTCCTTTTAAGTTGTGAGATGATCTTCACTTGTTTGACATGGAATTCACTACCACCCAAGGTAGCCCATTGCACTTTTATTTCATCTATGTTTAAATTACATATTGCCTTTTTTTTAGAGGGCAATTGGGGTTAAGTGACTTGCCCAAAGTCATACAGCTAGTAATTGTGTCAAGTGTCTGAGGCCTGATTTGAACTCAGTTTCTCCTGACTCCAGGGCTGGTGCTCTATTCACTGTGCCACCTAGCCACTCCACATGTTGCTTTTTTATCTTTCTAAAAATCAGTCTTCTTTTTCTTCTCGTTGTTTCCCTTTCCCTGTCCATTAAGAAATTAAGAAAAACAATCTCCCTGTAACATACATAGTTAAGCAAAACAAAATTTCTCATTGGCCATGTCTAATAACATGTGTCTCAATTTGCTAAGTCTAATCTCTTTCCTGGCAAGGCTTGGAAAGCATCTTTCATCATTAGTCCTTAGTGATTATGGTTGGTCATTGTGGTGATTGGAACTGCCAAGTTTTCTTTCTTTTTTTTCTTTTTCTCTTATATTTTATTTTAATCAACCAAGATCTTCCTTCTCTTCCTCCTCCTCCCACATAGAGAACATAAGGAAAAATGAATTCATTAGAAATATATAGTCAATTTTTAAAAGTACATATTGGCCATGTCATATATATACATATATATACACATATATATATACACACACACGTGTGTATACATATATACATACACACAAATATAATATTTTTGTAATGTTTTATATTATATATAACTTTATTGGTGGTAGTGTTTAGCTGTTTCAGTTGTAGCTAATTCTTCATGACCCATTTGGGGTTTTCTTGGCAGGGATGCTAGAATGGTTTGCCATTTCCTTTTAAAACTCATTTTACAGATGAGGAAACTGAGGCAAACAAGGTTAAGAGACAGCTAGTAAGTGTCTGAAGTCAAATTTGAACTGAGGTTGTCCTAATTCCAGGCCCAGTGCTCTACCCACTGTGCAACCTAGCTGTTTCATTCTGAACCCTCTACCTATTGGGAGATAAGTAGCATGTTTCATCTTTTGTTCTATGGAATACTGGGGCTGTCATTATGCTGCTAAGAGTTCAACAAAAGAGGATCCATTACACTCTTAGATTATTTTTTATTGGCAAAATCCTTTCTTATATTTGAGCTGAATTGCGCATGCCTGTCTCCTAGTCATTGATGCAAAATATTGAAGAAAACAGAATGGAGACCTGTGTCAACAATAGAAGACTCCCTCCAAGGTGACACTGATCTGCTTATCAATGCATTTTGGGTGTGGTCATTCTATCAGCTAAGAATCCATATAACTGCATTATGATCCAGACCACACATTGCTTCACCTCTGCATAAAATGTCAAGCCAGGCTTTCTGAAATGCCTTGCTGACATTAAGGTACCCTATTTAGTACCTTAGACCAGAGAATTAAAGGTAGAAGAGACCTTGGAGACCAACTAATCCAATCTCATCATTTACAGAAAATAGAGTCCCAGAGAAACCCAGACTTGCCCAAGGTCACAAATGTAGCAAGGAGAAGAATTTGAACCCAGCTACATTGATTCCAAATCTCTTTCCACACTGACTTTGGTCAAGGAACACAAATGTTCTGGTTCTTTGCTCCCTCACCTAAAAAAGTAGAGTATTAGATGAGATAATCTCTTAAGATTCCCTCTAGCTATCAAATTCCATGAGTCTATAATTCAACTGATAAGGTACTACAGTGACTGGCAGTCAGGCAATCCTGTCAGAAATGCAAATGAAAGTAGTCTGCCATGAATTGTTCTTGAAAGACCTATACTAATATCCTTTTTGAACTGGTCCCAAACCATCCCTTTAATAATGTATTCTATACATTAGAATGTCAGGAATCAAAGTCACTCACTAGCCTATAGTTTTAAGAATATATTTTTCTTCTTAAAAATTAAGAACATTTATCTATCTCTAGGACTAAAAC
Source organism: Petaurus breviceps papuanus (assembly GCF_028583685.1). Lineage (NCBI taxonomy): Eukaryota > Metazoa > Chordata > Mammalia > Diprotodontia > Petauridae > Petaurus > Petaurus breviceps. The sequence continues at coordinate 6,370,198 of NW_027185612.1, read as the reverse complement.
ATTGCTTCTATTCTAATTGTTTTTCAAATACTACCTACAAAGGCTTAACAATCACATCCATAGTGCTCCCTCCCCACTCTCACCTCCCACTATTCTTATATGTCACCTAAACCTGATGACTTGAAGGCACTGGAGGTAGCTAATGAAAAAAAAGTGAATAAATGAACTACTTAACTGAATCTTCTAAAAGTTCGGGCTTCTTTCTGATTAGACCCTTGAGAACAAGGGACTGTTTTCTAACTTTCTCTAAATCCTTAGTGCATGGCAAAGAAATAGACACATACAGCAAATGCCTAGTAAATGTCAGTTGACTAACTATAAATAAGGAAGTAACCAAAATGTTTTTTTTTTTTTCCAATGCTGCTTTGTCTTAGAGAATATCAAAGCTTGAAGGGGCCTTCCCCTCATTTTGAAAATAAGGAACCTGAAACCCAGAGAGTTTAATGAGTTTTCCAAAGTCATACAACATGATTAGTGGCCAAGCAAGGCCTCGAATTCTTATCTCCTGAGGCCAGGAAGGTCCTTGATAAATGCTATTTGAAAGTAAGGAAGATTTCTAGGGCTCAGACTCAGGAGCAAGGATGGATACCATTACTATAGTCACCAACCAAGCAAAGGGGCCTTCTCATATTTATTGAAGGAATGTTAAGTGGCTGGGGATGGGCAGTGAGGAGCTGAGTGGGTTATAGTCTAGAAGGTAAAAAGTTACCAACATTTGGTTTAGGGATCCAGAATTTTGATAACTTTTGTTCCTATCTTTGATTTCCTTACATTGGGAGCATAGAATTTAAGTCACCCTAATTTAATACTCTAAGAAGGAGTCAGAAAGCTTTAGGTAGCTAGGTAGTATAGTGGATAGAGTCCCCAATTTGGAGTCAGGAAGCCTAGAATTCAGTTCCTCCTTCATGTACTTAAAAGCTGGATGACTTTGGGCAAATCCCTGTCACTTAACCTCTCTGAGTCTAGGTTCCTTCACCTGTAAAATGGGGATAATAATAGCACCTGGCTTACAAGGTTATTGTGAGGAATATAATACACATATACACATGCACATAAGTATACATACATATGACATGTATATATTATATTGTAACATAATATAGTTTTGCAAAGCTTAAAGCACTATATTCATTAAGTTGTCTGAGATGCATATTATCTGTGCAAGTTTGAGCAAGTTACTTGAAAGGGTCCTGAGCATGGATTACAGGCTAGGATTTATTACACAGCATGTGAACTTATATAGAGAATGTCCACTAGAGGGATTTCCCCAGAACAATGAGATCCTGGGTCTGATCAAAACAAATCAAATTCAATCACAAATGATTCGACTACAAAAACATAAAATGCTTTTTATACATGCAAAACCAAGAAGCTCAATTAATTTTTTAAATATTTCTTAACCCCTCCTCATTCTCTCACTTCAGTTCTATATACTAAGCATCTAAATTTGATAGAGGAGGTATGGAAATGGTGCATTTAGGGTAGAAGGAAGCCTCTTTGCCTTTCTTAAACCAGAAAGTCCATTAAGTATTCCTCTACCAGGTGAGGAAAAAAATATTTTATTTTAGGGTATCAGAGTCCAAGAATGAGGAATAATGGGACAAGAAAGGGAAGAAAAGCCAGAAAGAAGTTTTGGGCGTTTTCAGTCAAAGCTTCTTCAATTCCCAAACCCTAGGGTCCTTGTCCAAGAAGCCACCAATTCTGAAACCGTGCTTTAAATATCCTGAAAAACAGGATCTGAGTCTAATAAAGAAGAAGGGCTTTTAATAGCTTGAAACAGATCTTTGGAAAGTGCTATGGTGCTAATTAATTGTTTCTAGTGTCCATCAACCAGATCAGAAAATTAGCAGACTCTTTGTGTTGACACTTTTGTTCACAACCTAATTCTTTGTTTATTTAACTTTACTCATTGGGGTGCTTAGCATATCAAAAGATTGCTTTGAAACCAGCAATTAGGACAACAGAGTAAATAAAAGAACAATTCATAACTTCCTTGGGCTTATTAGCTGCCCATTTTGATTGTACTATGGCCCTTAATGAAGACAGATTCCATCAGTTTTAAATATATGAACAACCTCATTGAGACAAGGATAAACAGGACAAAAGTAACAACTGGAAAACTGGCACTCATATAGCTCTTTTAAAATGTGCAAAGGCTTTTATATTCATCATCTTAACTGTTCTACAATACAAGACGGGGATGACAGCAGGTCTTTATACTTAGTTTACAGAAAAGAAAACAAACTCAGAGAAATCTCTCTCTCTCTCTCTCTCTCTCTCTCACACACACACACACACACACACACACACACACACACACACACAGCTAACAAGGGCTAAAGAGAAGTGTTGAACTCGTGTCTTCCTGACTTGGTATAATACTCTTTCTCCACCATGCAATGCTGAAATTTGCAGGTACCTATAATTGTCTAATTTGCTAATTCTGAATTGTCATAAATTACCCAATTAATGTCAGTATAGAGGTATACATGCAAACCATAAGGTTGCAGGTTATTAAGTTATAGGAAGTATAACTTAAAGATTTTGTTTAATACAAAATGTTAATTTATTTTTATACAATCTTTTTTTTAACAGATATTACACAGTAATTTAGAAACCAAAGCTCAGAGAGCCTAAGTGATTTGCTCAAGGCCACAGAGCTCCAAAGCAGCAGAATCAAAATTGGAACCCAAATCTTCCAACTCTAAATCCTGTAGATTTTTTTTTTACAACACCAGCCCATCTGGCATCTGTCTTCTTGGGATATCTTTACTCTGTTCTCTGTAAAGTGGGGGTAATAGCAGCATTTATGTCACTGGGTTTTTTAGTGATCAAATAAGATAATGTACTTTAAACATTCTCCAAATCTTAAATATACTCAAAACATTTTACAAACCTTAAAGCGTTAGCTAAAATATTAGTAGAAGCTTGCTGAAGGAAAAAAAAAACCGGGAAAACATGAGAGAAGCTGGTAGTCACTTAACAATCAGCTTTGAGATCTGGGTTACATCAACAATTATTTGTTGATTCAACCATTATTTAGGGGGAGAAATGGATTCTTACTGCATATCCCTTTAAATATGTTAGTTGCAGGTCTGCCTGCCTTTCCTAGAAGAGTCTGAGGCAAGAAATACCCAATCCAGAATGCAGGAGAGAGAGTTGATGATGATGACAATGATAATGGCTAACATTCATATGGCATCTGCTGGGCTATGAGCACAATGCTAAATACTTCTACAAATATTATCTTATTAAATTCTCAAAGCACATCTGGGAAGTAAGTGCTATTATTGTTCCCATTTTACAGTCAAGGAAACTCAGTTTAACTTGCAGTCACACAGTAAGTACTTTAGTGCAGATTTGTACTCAAATCTTCCTAACTCTGGATTCTGGTGTGTTAGCCTATAGCAAAAAGAAAGATCAAGCTGAAGAGTTAGCAAGTCCTCTTATTCTCAAGAACTCTGGGAAAGCATCCATTAAAAATACAGAGTTTATAAGAATTTAAGGATGACAGAGGCAGGGATTTGAGATGAAGCAGGCAATATGGTACATTGGAAAGAGCACTGGCTGGAGGCCCTGGGGTCAAATCCTGGCTTTGCTATCTCTGTGACCTTGGACAAATTATGGAGCTTCTCTGACCCTCAATTTCTTTATCCACAAAAAGCAAGAGTCAGAATTAGATAACCAATAAGAAGACTTTAAGCTCTAAATATATGTATGAGTAAATTAATATTTTTTAAATTGCATTTTATTTTTCCCAGTTACATGTCAAGAAATTTTTTTACCTTTTATTTTTACAAGATTTTGAGTTCCAAATTTCTCTCTGTCCCCCCTTTCTGAAAATGGTAGGCAGTTTGATATAGTTTATACATGTGCTATCATGTAAAAATATTTCCACATTAGTCATAATTATGAAAGAAGAAATAGATCAAAAGGGTAAAAAAATACAAGAAAGAATAAAGTGAAAAAATATGCTTTGGTCTGCATTCAGAGTCCATTAGTTCTTTATCTGGATATGGATAACATTTTCCTTTGTAACTTTTAAAGTGTTTTGTTTTCCTCAATTATCTTTTGTATTTTCTTTTCCACTTGGCCAATTGTACTCTTTAAGGAGTTGTTTTCATCAGTGGATTTTTGCATCTCCTTTTCCATTTCCAACTTTCCTTTTTAGAATTTTCCAAGCTGTTGATGCTTTTTTCATAATTATCTTGGATTGCTCTCGTTTATTCTCCCAATTTTTCTTCTACCTCTCTTATATGATTTTTAAGCTACTTTTTGAGCTCTTCCATGAGTTCCTTGTGGGCTTGAGACCACTTCCCACTTTTCTTTGGGCTTTTGCCCCTAGGTGTTTTGACGTTGTTTTCCTTTTCTAAATTTGTGTCTTGGTCTTCCCTGTGACCATAATAACTTTCCAGGGTCAGATTCTTTTATTGTTGTTGTTTGCTCATCTTTTTTATTTTTTGGCCTTTTCCCTTTTTTTACAATTTGATCTCTGCTCCCATGATGGAAGGGCATCTGTCTCAAGCTTCTTGTGCCAGCAGCTGCAGGCCCTGGCTGTTTACCTGGTACTGTACTGATGTTGCCCTGAGGCCCAGGGTGTCCCTCATGTCTGGTGCTGTGTTGAGGAAGTGAAATGGGGGGTGGCTGGTTCTGTTAGAGGCCATAGGGGTCTGGCAGCTTACCTGGTGCTGAACTGGGGTCCTGGTAGTGGTGTCTGGTGTGTTCTGAGGCCCAGTGGAGTGTTCCTTCATTTCCCCAGGGCTACATTGAAACAGGTGGAGGTCTGGCTGCTGGAGGTGGCCTGTTTGCCAAGGGCTGTGCTGAAGCATATGAAGGTTCTCAGAGATGGAGTCTGCTGGTTTCCCTAACTCTAAGGTATTGTTTGCAGGGGGGGGGGAGGTTTGGTGGTGTTGGCATTTGCTTGTTCGACCACACTATGGCTCAGGATCTCCTGCTGGTTTACTAAAGGGGGGCTTGCTGGGGCACTTCCTGTACTGTCATATCCTTCCTGTCCTGGAATGCATTCCCCTTTTACCCAAGTGAGACAGATCTTTTTGGCTCATCCTCCAAGTCTCCTAGGCTAAAAAACTGTTCCACCCTGTCTTCCCTCTCACTCAGCTGTTCCGAGATTTGTTCTGGGGTGTTATTTTATGGTTGTTTGGAGGTGAATATGGGAGAGCTAAAGCAATTTACCACATACTCTGCTGTTATGGCTCCAGGAAGTTGTAACTTAATTCTTAAAGATCAACTCTTCAGCATATTTGTTTATATTGTCATGTATTTAGTGAGCCTGGATTCCTCTCACTAGCAATAAGCCAAGGCACATTCAGGACAAATAGTACAAAGTTCATCAACTGTCTCCTTTAGGCACTTCAAGTATAGAGGGAATTTCCAATAAATTTTAGTGTTTAGGAACACGAGATGGCTAAGTACCATAGAATTAATGCTTTTGAGAAGATTTCTGAGAGTTCCATTGACAGCAAGGAGATCAAATCAGTCAATACTCCAAGAAATTAATTCAGGCTATTCACTGGAAGGTCAGATACTGAAACTGAAGCTTAAAAACTTCAGCCACATAATAAGAAGACAGGATTCATTGGGAAAGACCCTGATCTTGGGAAAGATTAAAGGCAAAAGAAAAGGGGGACAGCAGAAGATGAGGTGAATACATAGTCTTGTGGAAATAATGAACATGAACTTGGACAGACTTCAAAAGATAGTGGAGAATAGAAGGGCCTGGTGTGCTATGATCTCTGGGGTCAGGGAGAGTTGTAAAAGACTGAACAACAGCAACAAAAAGGGCCATGAGTAAGAAAAAGAATTCATCTCAGTCTTTTAGGATTTAAATATGAAGGAAGGTGGGTGATAAGAAGATCCTTCAGCTGTTAATCATTTACTAGGAAAGGACAGAATAGGAGCTAGAAAAGGGGCTGCAGGGGCTTCTAGTCCAACTCCCTCATTAGAAAGTAGCTATGTAAGGGGTAGAATTTGAACCACATCCTCTAACTTCAGAGTCAGTGCTCTTTCTATTCTAAATACATTAGTTTTTAATTAGCCTCACAATGACCAAATGAAAGGTCAACAATTATAGTTATTAGAACCTCCCTTTTAAAGGTGAGGAAAGGAAGTTTATGTATAAAATATGGCATATGAACTCTTCCTATTAAATCCTAACTTAGCATTCTATTTACTATACTACACTGCATCTATACAAGTATCATAGGGAGTAACATTAGCAATGGGAGCCAGGGAGAAAGGAAAGTTCTAGATTCCCAGCAATATAGGCTGTCTCTCTCTCTCTGTACAAGTTTCCCAATTACCAGATTCCTAGGATTCTGCTACATCAACCAAACATTTAGAATCATAGCATTTAAATGTTGAAAAGTTCTGTAAAAATCCCCTCTTTCCACTTCCTACACAGAACACTTGCTATATGCCTAGTGCTGCATCAGGTTTGAAAAGAAAAGCAAACAGTTCAGAGTAATATGGAACAAGGCTATTCTCTTAGGATTATCAAGTTCATTTCTTAGGACTGTCTGGTGGAGGAAAGTGGATAGTTGCTCAAAGAAAAGGTAGCTGCCCGGAAGTGTTTGAGATAGCACTAAGAAGGCAAAATTAAAAAAAAAAAATATCAAAGAACCAAAATAAATAACAATTGATGAAAAAAATATAAAAAAACTAAAGCAAGCATTCCATCTGACTGCCCCCCAGAGCCTCAGGAGGCTAGTTTGGGAGTACTGACAAAATCATCACTTACACAATAGCATTTTTGCTATGACCTTCAAGTTGTCAATTTTTCAAAAGAACAGCTATGAAAAATGCAGCTGGTCCTTTTGACCTGGCCATGGGCTATGTGAATACTTAAGGCCGATTCCCAGGAAATACAGTGGAACAGTTGTAGCTTGCAGACTTTGTCCTTTCCTTCTTCTAATGCACAGACTATTGAGTATGTCTTGCACAGAAAGGTCACTCTTGCAATCTTACTTGCTAAATCATATCCTTATTTTTGTCTAAGAATAAGGGGTATTTCCATTATAGTTTGGACAAGTCTCCAGGATTTTAGTGAGTTTGTTTTTAAAGAGAAATGGTTAGGAAAACAGGGTTGAATAAGTCCCACTAAGTGTTTCAGAGTTCCAAGGACCATCTTGATACTTTATTCACAATCACCATCATAATCATAACACTCCCAATGATAAACAATGAAGCAAAGATAGCTGTCAGTAATAACTTTGAAGAACTCACATGGAAAATAACTGCAAAAGATAAAGCCAAAATAATGGATTAGTAGGAATCAATATGGTAATTTCTGTTCTACAAACTTGCCCACATATAAATCTAAAAAGTGAACCAGATTAAATCCTGAAGAAATTCAGAAAAAGTGACAGTTAAGTCATTGTCCAGCTCAGCTCTGCATGGGAAAACATATAGGGAGGTCTGTGGTTCCTGGAAATTGAGTCTGGCCAAAAGTATACAGCACAGAACACTCCAACATCCTGGGTGAGACTGTGCACCAAAGAAGAGATACTAGACTCATATAAGGTGCCCCTTCATCCATACCAGGACACTGTGAAGAGGACAGGTATGAAATGGAAGCTTTATGGTTCACTCCCTAGTTCTATGTAACAGAACTAGTTTAGAAAGAAAAGGGGATCCACTGCACAGAGTGGCATTCTGGCTTGGGATGAAGTTCAGAAACTGGTAACCACAGTAGTATGGTGCAGACCCCAGGAGCAGAGTAGGGTCTCACTTCTAGTATCTAGACCAGCTTACAGAGGAATAACCAGGACAGGAATTGAAGATAAAAGGACAGTCTACAATTCTGCCACTGAAACAACAGTGCCTTTTAGCTAGCTGATAGTAGCAGTCTACACTCATACAAACGCAAACCCAGGTCAGGAACTTGCAGATCTCACAACAAAAGAATAGCGATTAGACTTTGCCCCAGTTACACCATGTTGGGAGAACTGAAAGCATGCACATCCCTAGACTGTCCCTGAAATCCTGGAAAAATACAATACATAGCCCTAATATCATGTTTGATGGCAGAAAGTAGGCTAAAAGACTAAACAAACAAAAAGAAGAACCTCATTGTAACAAGGCATTATAGTGGTAGGGACACTCAGGACACAATGAAGAAGAGAATGACTTCAAATCACAAACTCAACCAGAATTGCTGGAAGTAATTTAAAGAAAAGAGTTAAAACATTTTAATAAATGAATTGAAAGAACCCAAGGAAAAATTAGAAAAGAAATGAGAACTATAGAAGAACTGCAAAGGAAATTAACAGGCCCACACAGGAGTCTGAACAACAAACTGTCTGAAAATAAAACGATCAAATAGAAGTTGATAACTCTACAAGGAAACAAGATCTTTTAAAAACAAGTCAAAAGATTGAAAAAATAGAAGAAAATTAAGAATCATTTGACTATCTTAAAGTGATGACCAATAGAAGTGCCTGTGTTCAGTCATTTTTTAATCTCTATGACTTCAGTTGGGATTTTCTTGGCAAAGACAATGGAGTAATTAGTTTGTCATTTCCTTCTTTAGCTCATTTTACAGATGAGGAACTGAGATAAAGTTAAATGACTTGCCCAGAGTCATACAACTAGTAAGTATCTGAGGCCAGATTTGAACTCAAGAAGATGAGTCTTCCTGACTCCAAGTCTGGCACTCCATCCACTGAGTCAGTTAGCTGCCCATGTACTTATGCATCATATTTCAAGAAATCTTAAAAGAAAACTACTCATATCTCTTAGAACTGGGGGGAGGGTAGAGGGGGGGGGAAAGTGGAAATAAAAAGAATACGTTAGTTACCAACTGAAAGACACCAAAAACCAAAAATTCCCAGTAATATCATAGCCAAAATTCAGATCTTCTAGTACTTAGAAGTCATAATCAGAATCACACATGATTTAGAAACCACTGCTATTAAGGAGCTGAGAACTGTGAATGTAATATTTTAGAAGACAAAGGGCATATATGCGTGTAAGTCAAGAATAACTTAGCTTGCAAAATCAAGTGTAATATTACAGAGGAGGAAGAATGGATTTTTAATGAAATAGAGGATTTTCAAAAATTCCTGAAGGAGAAAATTTATTTCCTACCCTCCTTTGCAAAAGTGTGTGTGTATGTGTGTATGTGTTTGGGGAGTTGGGGGGTATTATGAGTGTCGAGTACTACATGCATAGGCAGAGTTGTGATGAGTTACATAGATTTACTCAATTATTTTCCTCCCTTCTCTTTTATATTTATTTTTAATAACAGAAGACTGTTTCAGAGGGAGAGGAATATATTCAGAAATGAACATAATGTGAAAACAAAAGATATCAACATAAATATGAAATTTAAGGAGAAGGAAGCTACCCACAACGTTCCAGCTCCTCCATGTTTTTGTTTCCTTTCTTTCAGGACTATTCACTTCTACACCAAAGGTCTTTTTTTTCTGGGAATCCAAGACAATGCACTTATACTATCTCTTTCAGTCAACAAGCATTTATTAAGCCCTGCAGCACTATCACAGTTTCTGGGGACACAGAGTAAGCCAAAGGCCTAGATGCTACGGGCCATCCATCCTAGACAGCTGTGTGAGGTATACTCTTCACACCAGAGGCTCAAGGTCATGAGTCACAACCGGTGCTTCCTTGATACAACATTTAACTCTTTCCTCCTTGCTCCTTGTCATTGTTGCTGCCTCATTCCCTTAGAACAGATAGAAACAGACTATGTTCCAAAGTGTGGTTCTTTGACGAGATTTTCTGTTGCCTGGTTAACTTCTAACACAATCCTTGCTGAAACACACCTTGATTTCATAATTGGACTTACAGGGAAAGTGGCGTTGCAGTATGAGATTTGCTTTAGTTCCAATTTTGCCAGAATACATCACCTCAACACAAGCAGTAACAGAGACATCACCGTACTGCTACCGTTCACTTTTCACACTTCTGCCTCATCACCACATATTAAGAGGCAGGGATCTCCAACCTCTATGAGACAGACGTCCTTTCGTTTTGTTCCCCCCAAGTCTTGAAATCCTAGAGGCTGTAGATGCTGACAATGAAGACCCTGAGTTTTGTTTTTTTTTTTGAAAGAGCTCTAGTACTGAAGGGGCTTTACGGGGACCATGTCCTCCAAGTGGAATCCCTAAAGCAAGGTAAAGAATCTCAGTGTCCATTTAAATCTCTTTTCTGAGAGAATCCTAGATAACCCCCAAAAGGAGTCATAGTAGAGAACAGTGGATGAGGATGACAAGCGAACATCCTGGGTGCTGGTTGGGGAGGATCAGGGACAAAGAAAAAGATAAACAGGTAGCTTATGACAAAACAGAAGGTGGCGGACAGAGGCAGAAGGAACTGAGAAGCTGCTACCTCCTAGACCCTCTAGCACTTTCATCTGTCATTCATAAGCCTTATTTGGCATTAAATAATGAAGTAAGTTCACTAACTACAATGCTACAGGATCATAGTTTTAGAGCTTGTAGGAATCTTGGAAATTACCTAGACCAGAGGTTTTAATCCAGGCAACTGTCAACTTTGTTTAATAGTGTGATAAAGGTATTTTATCATAACTGGTTTCATTTGTAATCCTATGTATTTTGTTTTATGTATTATTTTTATTATTATCCCCATAATTATTATTATTTTATTAGTTTTATTATTATCCCCATAAATACATATTATTTATATGTATTATATTTATGTATTATGCTTTTTATGCATTCCTGGAAAAGTGTCCATGGGCTTCATCAGAAGGTCAAAGGGCTACATGATCCACTTCATGATCTAGGCCAATTCCCTCATTTTGCAAATAAAGGAAACTGAGAAATAAAATGACTTCCCCAAGGCCACAAAGGTAGTGAAGTAGTAGGGCTGAGACTCTAACTCAGGTCTTTTGACTTGAAAGCTGGGAATTTTTTTTTATTCTCCAATTTGGCCATGAACCTAGTCTTTTCTGTCCTCTGTGGAGCCATTCTGATTGTAGCACAGCAATGAAAATGCTAGACAGATGATAGAGGGAAGGAATTATATAATAGGACCTCCCCTCTCTTCTGGCCAACCAGGCAGTTGAACATATTGAACAAATATTATAGGTATTTGGGAAAATGACTTATTGACTCAGTCAAAATAAGTTCTACAAGGGACTTGGGAAGGTCAAAGCAAGAGGCCCAAAAGTACCAGTTCCCAATGTGTTCAGACTGTGTGCTTCTTGGAACCTGGAGCAGCAGCAAGACTAACTGGGATTGGCTGCCACCAGGACATCTGTGATTTTTATAGACAAAAGCTCATAGAGACTCGGAGTCTAAAGTTATAACTTCAGGGCATGAATGTACTTGGTCCACACCATCTTGTCAGTTTAGTCAAAAGATGAGTGCAATGTCCTCATCTAATTTCTTCACTCCTGTTCCCAAGTTGTGGAGCAATACTGGAGAATGTCACCAAAACCACACCAGTGTCATCCTAAGTATATTTAACCTGTAGGATCTCAGCTTGGACCCTCACATCTACTTTGGAGAACCCTTACTGGGGTGCTATCATGTTGCTTGCACCCATTGTCCCCAACTTTTTCCTCTCTTAAGCCCCAACTCTACAGTCACAGCAGATGATCTCAACTCTACCTTTACTGAGCAGCTCTAGGTCATCCAATATGATGGATTACTTCCTCAATTACACTCCTCTACACCTCAATACTTTTCCTATGAGCTCTCGGTCAAACAGATCTTAAATCCTTCCCTTTCCACTAGATCCTTCCTCTTTACTTTACAAGCATAATCTGTACTCCTTCATCCTAAAATACACTTTGCCCTTTACCATGCTAAACTCTAAACCAGCTAAACCACCTCTCTTCCATTTAAATGATAATGCTTCTTTAAATAGTATGCACCTGAAATTTCCATTTCCTCAGGGTTCTCATTCCTCAGTCCTTAGCAATTTGGCTTCCAGTACCACCCACTTTTCTGAAACTACTCTCTCAAAGGTCACCACTGATTTTCCAATGGAAAAATCCAATGAATCCTTTCAGTTCTGACACTCTTGTTTCCAACAGATGACCACTTTCTTGATATTTTCTCATTTTTAGGTTTCATGATGCATAACTCTCTCAGGTCATCTAACTGCTTCTTTTCTGAATCTTAGACTTTTCCCCACATTCCCTTCCTCAGGATAAGTAACTAAAAATGCCCAACCAGGTTTCTCCCTGGTGGGGGATGCTTCCTCCCAAAGATAACCTCCCTTGGGACCCACATCCACAAGTCAGTTGGAATGAGGATCAGGCTCTATATGAAACAGTTTGCTCTCTACGAATGAGAAAATCTTTTGCACTACTGTGTTTCCCTTCTGCTTCATTTGCCCTAGACAAAATTACTGTTAGTTATAATGTGGAACTCAAAGCTTACTAAAAGTTCTGTCCTTTAATCAAAGAAAGCAAGAAGGCAAGATCTATTGACTAGAATTTTTTTGCAGATAACTGAGAGTTGATGATAAAATAATATTTTAGGGAAGGTATTAGCTTTTCACTATTTCTTATCCCAATCAAGACAAAAAGAGGATCACAAGTTTTTATTAACACTGGCAACTTAAGGAGAGAATAAAACTAACTTTATTAGTTTGATTTATAATGCTGTAGTGTTCTTGGCAAGAATACTAAAGCAATCACAAAATAACAAAATCCTCAAGTTGTAAGGGACCTCAAAATTTTATCTGATCAAAATCTTCTAATATAAAATCCCTGGCAAACTGATATATGGTGACAAAAAGATTCAGTAAAAGTCTATTTGCTTCCTTCTTTTGGATAGTCCTAATTCTTTTTTTCTTTTTTTTTGGATAGATTTAATACTTCTTTTTATATAGCTGAAATCTGGTTCCTCTACAGATTCTTAGAGCAATGGCTTCTAAGAGTTTTCCCATTTTGTTACCTCAAAGCTAAAACATCTTCCTTCGGCCTGAACTTGAAGATAGCAAGAGTAGATAAAACAACTTGGTTCTAGAATCGGGTTCAATGTGCATGAGGTGAATGGGACTGTGATGTATCTCTGAAGGTGAGGAGGAGAAATGACCGTCTAATTTCAGCAATGCTTATGATAAAGTCCTTCATGAAATAACCTGTTGGGATGTGGGCTGAAGATAGTGTATTTAAGTGTGGCTACAACTGGACAACTAACAAGCATAGAGTATTGATTAAAGGATCAGAGTCAGCTTGGAAGAAGAGTTCTTTAATGGAATTCCATAAAGCTAAGTCCTCATCATCATCCTCCACAATATTTTTTATCAGTTTCTTGAAGACATAAATAGCATGAAGTTAGGATATGCAAATGACAGTAAATTAAGATGGATAGTTAATACATTGTCTGAAAGAACAGGAATCTAAAATAACACCAATTAGAATGGGGTACTGGGCCTAATAATTGGAAATTGAAGAGAAATAAACATTAAATTCTGCACTTGGATTAAAAAAAATCAACTTCCCAAAACAGGATTAGGGAGATATGGCTAGATGACATTTCTAATAAAAGAGGGTAGTGTTAAGTTGATTGAAACTGCAATGAATCAACAATGCTTTACAGCAGCCAAAAATCTGATTTAATTTTAGGCACCAGGAATAAGAATAAGGGAAAGAATGAGTATCCTAACTGTACCCTAGTTAGGCCATATCTAGAACACTGAATTCATTTCTGGGTACTGCATTTTATGAAAGACATTGATGAACTGGAGTATGTCCAAAAGAAAGTGAGTAGGACAGTGAAGTATATGACATGGGAAACAAATGAACAGATTGGGGATGTTGAGCATAAAAAGGAGGAGTCAGCAAGTGGGATGATAATTGCCTTCAAGTATCTGAAGGGTCATCAAATGGAAGGAATAGATGTATTCTACATATCTCTAGTGAACAGAACCATCAGGATCAATGTGGGAAGTTCACAGGGAAAGAAATTTCAGCTCAATATCAGAGAGAGTTTACAATTAAAGTTTTCCAAAAGCAGAATGCACTACCTTGCTAGGAAGTGAATTATCTGCTAGAGGAAACTGTCATATGGAGGACTGAGCCTTTGTCATGTACACTGTAGAAGTGATTCAAACCCCGGTTGAGGAGATGAATTGTATAGCCATTAAAGGTCCTGCAAAAAACTAAGATTCTATGATTCATGACTTCCCTTTTCACAAATAACTCCAGCATCCTTTCTCCAATGATCTTTCAGCTTTCCTTCCACCCCTTTCATCTATGCTATACAACTGCTTGTTTCTTTAAAAAAAATTGCTTTTATATAGCATACATTTCCTGAAAATACCTAAACACCAACACCTACAAAGTATATTTGCTGAAAAGTAAGTTTATAAATTAACAGAAAGGGAAAAAAAACTGTTCTTTAAAGTTTTGTTAATATGTTATTAACATAAATTATCATATGTAGTTGAAGGTTTTTTTAATCTTAATGTTGCTTTTAATAATATTGTTTACATTGTGTTCTTTTAGTTCCACTTGCATCTGAATCACTAGATTCGTCTTACTATTTTTTCTGAATTATTCATATTTCTTATTTTTTATAAAATAATGATATTTCATTATATTTATATGACATAATCTGTATATGAGGATTCACTAGTACTTAGGCATGTTTTAATATAGCTCTTTGCTACTGAAAATATTGCTGCTCACCATTTACCAAGATAAGGCCAAGATGGGTATGTGATTTGGACATAAAGGGTGATACTATAAACAAATTAGGAGAGCAAGAGATAGTTTGCCTGTCAGATATATGGAGAAGGAAAGAATTTATGACTAAACAAGAGATTGAGAACATATAAACTGTAAAATGGATAAGTTTTATTACACCAAATTGAAAAGGTTTTGCACAAAGTCAATGCAACCAAGATTAGAAGGGAAACAAAGCTGGGAAACCATTTTTATAGTCAGTATCTCTGAAAAAGAACTCATTTTTCAAATATATAGAGTACTGAGTCAAATTTATAAGAATACAAGTCATTCCCCAATTGATAAATGGTCAAAGGTTATGAAAAGGCAGTTTTCAGGTAAAGACATTAAAGTTATCTATAGTCATATGAAAAAATGCTCTAAATCACTATTGATTAGAGACATGGAAATTAAAACAACTCTGAGGTACCACATCACATCTATCAGATTGGTTAACATAACAAGACAAGAAATTGATAAATTTCTGGAAATTTATCACCACTGGAAATGTGGCAACATTGGGACAGTAATACATTGTTGGTGAAGTTGCAAACTGTTTTAACCATTCTGGAGAGCAATTTTGAATTATGCCCATTATAAAATGGTGTATACCCTTTGATTGAGCAATACCACTACTAGGTCTGTATCTGAAAAAGATCATAAAAAAGGAAAGAGTATTCACATGTATAAAAATATTTACAGTGACTCTTTTTTTGGTGGCAAAGAATTAGAAATTGAGGGAATGCCTATCAATTAGGAAATGACTGAACAAGCTATGGTATATGAACGTAATGGAATGCCATTGCTCCATAAGAAATGATGAGCAAGTGGATTTCAGAAAAACTTGGAAAGACTTGCAAGTACTGATGGTGAGTGACGTGAGTAGAACCAAGAGAACATTATACACAGCAACAAAACTATGCAATGAATGACTTAGTTCTTCTCAGCAATACAATTCATCAAGACAATTCCAAAAGACTCATGATGGAAAATGTTATCCACTTCCAGAGAAAGAACTATAGAGTCTGAATGCAGATCAAAGCACATTATTTTCTCTTTTTTTGTTTCTTCTTTCTTGTGGGTTTTCCTTTTTATTTTGATTCTTCTTTTACATGACCAATGTGGAAATATGCTTAATATGATTGTACATGTATAGCCTATATCAGATTGAATGCTGTATTGGGGAGGGAAGGGGAAAAACTTAGAACTCAAAATTTTATAAAAGTGAATGTTGAAAAACTAAAATAATTTTTAAAAGAAAATATTGCTGCTAAAAATGTTCTTATGCATATAGGTATAGTCTTGTCAACAACCTGGGATACAGTCTTCGCAGCAGGATTTCTTGGTAAAAAGGTATAAACAACTGAGTAATTTTTCTTGCATCATTCCAAATTATTTTTGAGAATCACTAAACCAATTCACTGTTCTCCAGACATTGAAATAAACATGCCTATCATTCCTGCTTCTTCTAAAATGTTTTCCTAGCTTTTCTATTCTTTACCAGCTTAACAAGAGTGAGATGATATCTAAGGGTTGTTTTAATTTAAATTTCTTGGATTATTAGTGATTTTAGACTTTTTCAGGTCGTTGTGGAGAGCTTATTTCTCTTTTTGGAATCAGACTTTTTTTTTAATGAGGCAACAGGGTCAAATGACTTGCCCAGGTTCACATAGCTAGTAAGTATCAAGTATATGAGATCAGAGTTGAACTCAGGTCGTCCTGACTTCAGGGCTGGTGCTCTGTCCACTGTAGCTGCCTCTGAAGTCAGTTTTCAGAAGAAGAAATCAGTTATCTGTAGTTATATGAAAAAAGAATCCTTTATCACTATTTATTATAGAAAGAAAAATTAAAACAACTCTGAGGTATCACCTCACACCTGTCAGAAATGACAAATATTAAAAAAGGGGCTTAGGAAAAAATAGATAAACTAACAAAACGGCTGATTGATGAGTAAACTGGTCCAACCATTTTGGAGAACAATTTGTAACCACACCCAGAGAGCCATAAAACTGTGTATACCCTTTGATCACTACTAGGTCTGTATCAAAGAGATCATAGACAAGGAAAAGTAATATATGAACAAAAATATGTATAGCAACGTTTTTCATGACAGAAAAGAATTGGAAATCGAGGGGATACTCACCAATTGGGGAATGGCTGAACAAGTTGAGGCATCTGATTTTTTTTTTATGAGCAATCGGGGTTAAGTAACTTGCTCAAGGTTACACGGCCAGTTATTTCTGGGTGTGGTGCTGAGTATCTGAGCCCAGATTTGATCCCCAGGTCATCCCGACACTGGAGCCGGTGCTCTTACTCGCTGAGCCACCTGGCCGCCCCTAAGCAATTGGGGTTAAGTAACTTGCTCAAGGTTACACAGTCAGGTGTTTCTGGGTGGGTGCTAAGTGTCTGAGCCCGGATTTGATCCCCAGGTCTTCCCAACACTGGAGCCGGTGCTCTTACTCACTGTGCTACCTGGCCGTCCCAAGGCATATGATTTTAACATAGTACTATTGTACTGTGGGAAATGATTGGGTAGGGGGTGTTAGAAAAATATGGCAAGACCTACACAGACACAAAGTGAGGTGAGAAGAACCAGGAGATCATTCTGTACAGTAAATGCAATGTTATAATGATGATCAATTGTGAATGACTTTGCTGTTCTGATTCATATAATGATCCAAGGGAAATCCAAAGGACTCATGATGAAAAAATGTTATCTACTTCTAGAGAGAGAACTGATGAATTCTGAGTGCAAACTATAGTATAATTTTCTCACTTTATTTTTCTTCCTTTAAAAAAATGTGGCTAATATGGAAATATGGTTGGCATGATTTCACACATATAATTGATATCATATTGCTTGACTTCTCAATAAGTAGTAGAGGGTGTGGCAGGGATGGATAGCATTGGGAAACTAAAATTTAAAAAGAAAAGAATGTTAAAAATAATTTTTAAAAAAGCAAGAAAAAGAAGAATTATTTAAATACAGAAAGAGATGTCCAGATAGATAAACTCAAGTTGGCAAAAAGAAGCAATCCTAGAATGAAGGTAAAAGCTGTGTGTCCTTTCAAAAATAAACAAATAAAGCTCAAGTTTGGGGAAAAAATTTTAATCAATGTCTTCTCCACCCAATCCCACAAGTTTTTATACCAATCCATCTGCTTTTTTCAAAATAACAAAAGGGAGGAAGAGAAAGCAAATGTGGAAATCAACTTGCTTTGAGCCCTATGCACTGACTCCAATTTATTTTGCTAAAACATACATTTTCCCAGTTTCCACTGTGCAGCTGATATTTCTCTACATTCAAAAGAACCAATTTTCTTCAATTTTACAGTCTTTCCAGTGCCACATCTCAGAGATTCAAAGCTTTCTTCTCCAACAAGTGCTTGCTATAATGGAAATGAGTGTAAACAAATGGAAACAGTCTAGTGATTCTGGTGCCCTTCATGAGAAAAAATGCAACTTTTATCTCACCATTGAAATTAAACTGGAATGGGATGTTAGGATCAATGAGGAGAGAAGTTGAAGCACTGGCTAAGGAGATCATGGCCTCAGTGCTGAGCACCAAAAGTCAATATGATCAGGCTCCTGTGAACTACTTCTTCGATAGAGAGACAGACAGACAGACAGAGACAGAGAGAGGGAGAGAAAAGAGAAAGGGGGAGAGGGGAGGGAGAGGAGAGAAGGGAGAGGGAGAGGAAGGGAGGGAGAGAGAGAGAGAGAGAGAGAGAGAGAGAGAGAGAGAGAGAGAGAGAGAGAGAGAGAGAGAGAGATGTCAAGGAAATGTGAGAGAACAGGCAAACAACAAGTCTTTCCTAAGGGGATCACTGGCATATGCATTTCAATTTTTCCCAGCAAAAAGCAAATCTGCAAAAACATACTTATTGAGAATTGTATCTCATTTAGGGATTTAGACAGTTTCAGGACACTGGCAGAACAACTATATAGAGAGGACATATATAAAAAAATTGTTCCCCATTTTTTTCACAGGAGCAAGTGATTTACCCATATGATATTCTACAGTTAACTCCAATTGGGCAGAAGGGGGTGTGTTTGTGTGTGTGTGTGTGTGTGTGTGTGTTATCAATAGTAGGGCATTTTCTAATCAAAAGGAATTGGCTAAATTACAATCTTGATATGCAAAATTTGCTTTTAATAAAGTGGTGGAGGACACTTGTAGTGAATTAGGTTTGGGGTGGGAACCAGGTTATCTAAGGAGCAGCAACCTGGTTCAAGTCATAGAGTAATAGGTCAAAGATTCTGTGTTAAGTACCTTGAGTAATTCTTGTACTTTCAGCCTGAGTAAGATAAGGAGACCCACTATATTTTTTTAAGGAAAAGTTATAAATTTGGGGACAGGGGAAAAAGGTAAGGAAAAGGTATAGCTTCTTTCCCTGCCTTTCTGGGTTCTATGACACCATGAGATCTTTGTTATTTTTCTACCTCTTTGACCATTTTTTTTTTGTTTTCTTCAATGACTCATTTTTTTCTTCCTGTCCTCCATGGCTAGTTCTGGAAACTTCTACTCTATAGCTATAATCTCTCCTTTATGAAGTTAGTTCATTAACAAGGTTTCAAGTATGATCAGGTTGACCACACCCAAATCTTTATCACTAGTTCTGATTTCTCATCTGAATTTCAACTTTATTTTACTAAATATTTCCACTTGAGTTTTCTACCATTTTCTAAAATTCAAAAATAAAAAAGAAACATTAAAATAATTTCCCTTCCTATTTCAGTTATTTCAGAGATACTACTATTTTTCCTAGTAATTTAGGCTTGAAATATCCATTATCTTTGACACATTCCTATTCATGAACCTCTATTTCATATTAGCCATTAAATCCTGTTAATTGGTCCTTTAAAACATCTCTTAACTCCACCTTGTTTTCCCCCATTACCAAATGTAATGTAATGCTAAGAAAGGCAACTTCCCAAGGTTCAAAATACCAGCATAGGTGCTCTCCATTTTATTCAGTGACCAACCAAGAACAGAGAAGATCAAAACATGACATCATGCAAAATACAGCATTTACTAAGTGTGATTAAATAATCTCCAAGTACTACCCCACCCCAGGACCTTACATTCATTCAATCAATTACAAAGTCCCTGTTCTAAATACTACTCCACCCCTAGGCTGTACCTTCATTTAGTCCACCACAAAGCCCCTCTTCTCAAATGGAGATTAGTTTCCAATCTAAGTAAAGTACATTCATTTGTTCAATCATAGAACACAAAAAGGTCAAAAGTTCCCCACCCCTGGATCACAATTGAATCTATCCCAGAGTTACATCAAGTTTAAGCACAGCACTTAATACCCAAATGGAGGTCTTTTCTTCATCTTGACACAAGGCAAGTTCTCAGCAATCTTAGTTCCTGGGGAGACAAGGCTTAGCAAGGCCACAAGATACATTGCCAGTCTCTTCATTAATTCATCCTCTGTCTGCAGAACAGTCCTAGAACCCCTGAAAACATTAGCAAAACCCTCTCCCAGGATTTCTGTAAACATACAACAAGAAAATCCTTCTTCAGGGCTTCTGAACCAACAGAAAGGTTCCCAGACCCCTGCAACAATAGCACTGTCCTTCACTGGTGGACAGCATTCACTCTCTGTCTGCAGGACAGTCTCAAGAGCTCTGAACCAACAGAAAGGTTCCCAGACCCCTGCAACAACAGCACTGTCCTTCACCAGTGGACAAATCTGGCAAAACAACATCAAAACAGACAGACAAAGTACCAGCCTAACAGCCATGTCTCCTCAGTCCTTGGCAGCTCTGGGGACAGGTCTCAAAAGTCCAGGGCGATTCAAAGTGGCCCTCAACAATCCTCTCAGTCTCTCTCTCTCTGCCTCCACGAGGGTGCTGCTTCCAAAAAGTTCTTCTGCCTCTCTCTTGTCTCTCCAAATCTACATCACCAGCTCCTCCCAGTTCAGGACTCTCTTTTCAAGTCAACAAGTCCATCCCACAGGTGGGATTAACAAGCTCTGGGTTTTAACACAATCAATTTGAAAACCAAGCCAATACAGGGGGATCTTTATATTCCATTATTATCACACCAAATTAGGCAAGATCTTCATCACTTTACTCCTAGATTTAATAATCAGTTCGAAAATCTCAATGATCTCCCTAACCCTAGCTGCTGCTACTCTAATATAACCAACACACAATTGCTAGATTAATTTTCATCAAACACTGCTCTCTCACCATCCTATTAAACAATTTTCAGTGATGTAGGAATATATCAAATGCAACAGGGAAACAGGTAAAGATAAGGAGAGTTGGGGCTAACAGGGAAGATAATATTGGGAAGGAATGACCACAATCAAAATAAACATCTTGATACTGAAATGAAGCTTTAGACCTATGATGAAACATGAAAAAGAAGTAATATACTCCAGGTGCAAATATACATTTATTTTTTGGCCATTGCCACTTTGTAGATTTGTTTTACTTGACTATATTAATTTGTTACTAGGGATTTCTTTTTTTCTGTTTATAATTGGGGGCAAAAGTGTATGAAAGAGAGGAGATTGGCAATTGTAGAATAAGAAAAAAGAAGAAAAGAAAGAAAAGAGGGTTAAGGAAATATTCTTCCAGAAGAGAGCAAAAGTTCAGAAAGAAGCATAAACAAGAACAACAGGATTAAAAGTAAAAGGCTAAATTTATTACATATTAAAACAAAAACCACAACAACCCTACCAAGTAGAATAGACTAGAGTTTCAAGGTTTCATATAAAATTCTTTTTTTATAATCTACTTTGCATATGGAAATGCTTATTTTGGCATGCTAAGTTCAGAATAAAAAAATTTAAAAACACATAGCCCAATATCATTCTTTCAAGGTATAATTTCTATAGTTCTTACTCCATTTAGCAGTTCTCAGAATACAGATTAAGGCAAAGACATGAAATCAAATCAAACATAGAATGAAATCACATGAGATCATAAGACTATAGACCAATTCTAGGATGACTAAGCTTCTTTTTAGGAGACTCTCATGGTATACTCATGTATGGCAGTGGCAGTTCATTTACTTTACCTGCATCAAACAGCATGACTCAGTATTTTAACCAATATTCAAAGTAGAACAACATGTACAATGAGACATCCTAAAATTCCAAGGTCTTTGCCCTCATCATCATCCCCAAAAGTAGATATGAATAATTTAAGTCTAAGGTGTTAAACACACACAAAAGACAATTATAGCCCAGCTATTTTTGCCAGACAAATAAATAAAATCAATTATTTCTGGAACATTATATCCAATATTCAATTTGCTTTTTTTTTTTTTTTTGGAAGGCAATTGGGGTTAAGTGACTTGCCCAAAGTCACATGGCTAGTAAGTGTCAAGTGTCTGAGGTCGAATTTGAACTCAGGTTCTCCTGACTTCAGGGCTGGTGCCCTATTCACTGCACCACCCAGCCACCTCCCAATATTCAATTTGAAACTCCTTCCCTAACTTTAGTAACTGGTGTGCGTTAAAGACAGAAAAGTCTCTTTTCCGATTGGGGAATTACATCAGCTTTCTTTATCTCTCTGGACATTTTTCCTATATTTCTTGACCAAGGGGAATCAAAATGAGTTGAAAGTAATAAAAAAGCTGGAATTCTAGAATATATCCACAAGGACAAACCCCAAAAAGTTGTCAGAAAAGTAGTTATTTTTTCAGTAACATTTTTCTTTCTTTTTTTTTTTATTCAGCACATGGTGGACTACCAACAACTTGGTAGGAAAGAACCATGAAATCTCCTCCTGTCTCTGCCACCCACTAATTGACCTTAGCCAACAACCTTAGCAGCAGCAGTAGCAGCAGCAGCAGCAGCAACATCAATATCCAAAGACAGCTACTACTCAAATTTAAATGATGCCCTAGGGAATACATTCCTCACAATTGCATTGTGAAGTAGGTAATAGAAGTATTAGTATTTCTCATTTTACAGATGGGTAAACTAGGGTTCAAAGATGTTAAAGGAATTATCCACAGCCAAAAAGCTAGTCCTTTAACTGCTCTGGAACTTAGTTTCCATTTAATTCAATTGAACAAATATTAAAATACAGATCAGGTACAAGGGACTATGCTAGGTCCTGGAGATACAAATACACTACTAAAGCAATTTCTGTCATTAAATTCTACTGGGGGAAAACATATCTTGAAGTGAATAAATTAAAAGTAATTTGAGAAGGAAGAAAACACTAACAACTGGAGGAATTTTAAATTTTATCTCTAAAATGAGGGAGTTGAGACAGATGACTTCTAAGATCACTTAAAACTCTGAAACATCTGATGACCCTATAATTGAATAACATGTTTTCCTGACTCAGTGACTGACAACACCTTGACTTATAAAAAAGAAGCTAAGAGAAAAATACAATATTTCGTTTACTTAAATCACTTCAACCAAGAATAGCTTAATCTACAAAGTTGAGTATAATCCCACAGGGGAAAAAATGTATAAAGGTTCAATAGAATAGAGAGTCCTCAAGAATGTCTGGTGAAAATATGGTATCTGGGTAGGAACTTTGAAATGTAAACACAAAAGGTGAGATCAATCTAGAAATGTAAATTCATTTGAACAACTGGAAGGGACTTTGTGGTGATGTAGTTCTAACATTCTAATAGGGGGAAAGAAACAAGTGTCCTGCCAGAACCATACTGTCTTTAAAGGTTACTGAGGGAATTAAAGCAGAGCAACAGAGAACCTGTAATAGATTGGTTCTGGTGTGAGGATTTTAAGAGGGGGAAATGAGGGAAGGTAAAAGGAATATACTAGTGTATAAAGGGGGGGGGGGACAAGGAATAAAATTTGATATTTCTTATAATTGGGATATAGGAGAAGATTCACACATTCCTCTGACCCACGCCCAATTAAAAACAGAGAAAAAATCCTAAATAAGAATAGCCAAGAAAACAAATTCACATGGTGTCCATGACCTAAAATAAATATTTCTTTCATACAAATGGAAGTCAGAATAAGGAGAGAAAACATTAGGTGAACCTCACTTTTATTTGAAATGGATAAAGAAGAGTTGAACACACAAACACAAAACTCAACAGGAAAACAAATGGGAACTAGGAGAGATGGAGTTAAAAGAGGAGGGTAATAATGGGATGGAAAAATCACAAGGAAAATAGACTTCCTGATCCTGTAAGGAGACTTAAAAGGGGGAAAAAGGAAAGTAATAGGGATCTAATGGGTGTATCCATCAATTGGAAAGTGGTTAAACACACTTTGGTATGTAACAGAAAATTAATACAACATAAGAAATGATGCCAAAGATTTCAGAGAAAATTAAAATTTGAACAGAGGCAGAATGAGAACCAGAAGAATAATTAATATAATAATGATAACACTGTGAATAAACACAACTCTCAAAGATTTACAAACTCTAATAAAAACAAAGACCAATCATGTATCCATGGACCTTTGATGAAGCTTATAACTCACCTTTTGATAGAGAGGTGATGGACTTGAGTGTTGGGTTCAAAGTATAGAAAGAGATATATGCTCTTGGACAGAGCCATTATGTATATTTCTTATGGTTGACTGTGTGCATTTGTTATAAAGGTTTTGCCCCACTCTGTTTTTAATTATGGAGGCAATTAACAATAGTGAAGTCAAAAAAAGGAGGGTCATTAGAAATCCTTTTTTTAAGGAACAGGAGAGAGAATAAAGTTCAAAAGGAAGCAGAAATAAGCAGGATATTTTTGAAACTAATAGAGGGAATATATTATGGTTTTTACAAAAGCAAGCAGTGTGAAATGCAGACTCAGTTTTATATATAATCCTCTTTTTGCATTTTATATTTAGAAAAATGCTCATTTTTTTGGTATTCAACTTCAAAATAAAAAGTGAAATAAAAATTATAATTTCTAAATGTTAATCAAATCTGTGAAATATATCTTTAAAGTTATAAAAAGATAAGGGAAAGAGAAAGAGGAAGAGGAATAGGACTAATAACAAGAAAAATGGAAGAAGGAGAAATAAAACTAACCTCAGGAAATCTTTAAATGGTAGCTAGTTTTCAGAGACATGTAGTGACCTAGTTATTGTCTTGCAATGCCACACTTTGTGTGGATCATTTCATCAAAGAAATGTACAATAAAATCCTTCTAAGATGCTCCTTAAACACAGAGGCATTTTTTCTATGGAACCATGGGTGGCATTCATGAATAGTGTTCACTGTATTGGCAGAAGTCAAAAAAGGTTTTGTATATAGTAGGCTGGTTAGGCAGTATCAACTATGCCCTATGTATGCTAACTGAGGGGTTAGTATGTGTATTACCTACTTGGTCAATTTAAGAAAATTCAAAAGCTGGTCTGGGGCTGGTTTGTGTCTGGTTTTCCTTGGATAATCAGCATATTTCTGACCCATCACCTACCATAGTCTGTAGGTGTATTAACATGAAAGCAAATTTCCTTGACTATTATATTAATCAAAGAATGATACAATTAGGAAGGTAAATCAACTGCTCTTCCCATGCTCTAAACACCATAACCATATATTTAAAAATTAAAAGGAAATAAGCTTTTGTGGATATGATTTTCTGATTTATTTATACTTCTATTTTCAGTATGGATAATCAAAACTTATTAATGCAAGATATTTAGATATCTCAATTTTACATGGATTTTATTTACTGCATCAATGTGTACACACTCATACCAACATTCTGTGTGAAGAATATCTTATGCATATATTTAAGCCATTCATTTACTACATAATCAACAAGTAATGAGTTTTAGAAAAGTAGTAGGTTCAATGCTCCCAATGTGTTGGTGGTGATGGAAGGATACAGAGATATTATAGCCATGATCTCATGGCTCTCAGGAACCTATATATGTATATGGAGATGTAGCTGTGAGACAGAGGTCATTTGGTCAAAGGGATATACTTGGGAGCTATAAATGCATAAACAAAGAAAGAAGCAAAGAGTACCTATATAATAACATAGAGAAGATGAGGAAAAATACAGAATTCAGTAATGAATTCCCTGAATATTATGTGAAGAAACTATAATGCTACAGCTTATATAACAATGGCACAATTTTTAAATTAAAGCTCATGTCCTTTAGGTGGACAGAAAGGAAACACTTTTCAAAGAGAGCTCAATGACTTTCTTATTAGAAATATAAGATTGGAGATAAATCCTTGTTGCTTTTACAATTGCCTTGTTGTAATCTCCAAAGAGGTAAACTCAATGGATTTGTTACCTTTAACTCTCTCCGCTATTGAAAAATAAGTACACACATGCATACACGTATACATGTATACATATATAACACATATACAAATAGAAGGAAACAATATACATAGATACACAATATGTGTGTTATTTCTTTCTGTTTTACTTCTTTCTATTTTTACATAAATAGTGAATTAATTGTAAGGTCAGAATTTAACATTATAACTCAGAGGGAGGAGACAACAGTCTGAAACTTGTCTCCCATCATCCACCTCTAGAACTTAGCACTCTAAGCTAAAGGAGAGCTCACTGATGTCACATGTAAGGGGTATACTCAAAAATATAAAATAATTTCAGTCATGGTTTTGAGTATGCATTGTAAGCTGGGGCATGCCCCATAGTTTGGAAAATTCTACAGTGAAAGATATGTAGGACTGGAGTCCCTATAATCCCATATGCATTAAAGTTTATTATGTCAAACCAAATTCAAAGGAATCATTGATTTTTTTCAACCATTCTACTTAAAAATTCAATAAAACATTAAGAAGTAGCTGAAAGAGGATCTGGGTTAAAATACTGGCTCTACTGCTTGTTAGCCTTGCAACTTTGGGCAAGACATGCTAGCTCTTTGGATCTGAAAGGAAGGCCTTGGGCATACATTGTTTCTGAGATCTTTTCTAATATCTGATCATGAGAATGAATAAAGGTCTGTAAAGTTTGCTATTGCATTCCTGCTGCCAGCTTTTTTTCACATATAACCCTAAACTTGTTTTAAATAATAATGATGATGTAATTCAACAGACAAACTATACTAGGGCTACAGCATAATCACAGACAAACTACTGCCCTCAGTTGCCCAGGCATTGACCCATAAAAGAAGAACATATTTAATAGACTTGATCATACTCAACATTCAGATTCCACAAACTCCATGTAATGTAAAGCTTTTCAATTCTAAACACATACCAGCAGAATCTCAAACCATATGGGATAAAATTTATATCTGTCATCCTATTTACTGCTGAAGATGTCCCAATGATGCTTTCTGTCAGCCTGAAGAAAATGAACTTGCTTCCCAATACTTTTATTCAATTACATAAAGCAATCACTTGATCTACCTGGGCAATATCCTGCTGAACATTTCATATAAAAAAAGCACCGGGAAGACAATGACTTGTCCCCAGACTATTTCTTTCCGATCTCCACTGAGTGGAGGAAAAAGAGGAAGAGGAAGATGCCCTGGTCTTGGAGCCAGGGTTACAGTTTGATTTCTACCACAAGGAAAGCGTTTAACTTGCGTAAGTCACAGAAAAATGTCAAATGTGGCTAATGTTGCTTGTATTACCTACCTTACAGGATTGCTGTAAGGATCAAATGAGGTAAGTCAGAGAAGGAGCTTTAAAAATCTTAAATGTCCATCATTTACCATGATTTTTGTCATCCTTATTTTTATTTTATCAGATTAAATGGGGAAATGTGAATTTTAGTATACTTAGGCATGCCTGGTCCTACTTATCTTGACAGTATTCCAGGGCTGCTCTTTTTTATAATCTTATGCCATTTAAAAACTTACTTTGGCACACCTTTATGCAATAGAGAGTAGGGACAAAGAGAGGTACAGAATACAGGACAAAGAAAGAATGGCTTGTGAGGAGAGAAGGAAGGAAGGAAGGAAAAGCCCAGATCTGTTTTCTGCAGTATAACTGTTGCTTAGCAACATTTCACCTCTGGCCGGAAAAAAAAAAAAAAAAGTAATGTTTCAGTGAGGTGACACATTGTAGAAATATAATCAGAAGAATCATTTTTTATAAAGTTAATGCTGTGTCAGTGCACCATGATGCAACAACACACATTAAAAAAAAATACCCATAGAGCTATGAGATTTACAGATTCCCATCATGATAACAGAATGACTAACACAGAAAAAAGCTCAATAACTCCAGTTCTATAGTCAAAAGGAGGAGAGAATTTCACGCTGGAAATGAAAAAAAGAGAGTAAGCAGGAGGAAATAAAAGGAGCAAGGTTATGCATATTTTTTGTGAGCAGGGGGTTCTCATATATACACAGGACTCACCACTTATCCATTTAGCCTCTGGATCATGAATTTTGAAGTCTGGACTGAATAGATCTTCTACTGTTACCTTTCTCTTTTGCGATAGGCTGTTATCTTCAGCTGTAAAAAAAAAAAAGAAGTCATTTTTTTTTTTAATTCAGTGTTTCAATTTGATTCAATTCAACAAACATGTATTAAGGGCTTACTATGTGGAAGGCACTAAGCTAGGACTAGAGATACTGAGATATATCATAATAAAATGATATAATGTCTTCCCTCAAAGACCTAATGGGGACAAATATACAGGAGTCAGTAATTATATATATATGTATATATATATATATATATATATATATATAAATCCTCAATATTTCAAGAATCTGTGATTTTGCCACTGTTGGCTCTTCTTTCACCACTGTAGGTTATAGATGCCTCTGTGTATTAATGGACTATCATCATTATCATATGACTTAAAAGAATTCATTGCCCTGGGGTGGCTAGGTGGCACAGGGAATAGAGCACTGGCCCTGGAGTCAGGAGGACCCCAGTTCAAATTCGACCTCAGTCACTTAACACCAAAGCTAGCCATGTGACCTTGGGCAAGTCATTTAACCCCAACTGCCCTCCAAAAAGCAAAAAAAAAAATTTAAAATAAAAAGAATTCATTGCCCTGTGGCTAGCCTGGTGTTATGAGACTCTGTATATCAAAGGAAATTGGAAAAAAGTGGTCCAGTGGGTGGGAGAAGAGCCAAGAAGTAACAATTCAACTAATACCCTGAGAAGAGATAATATCCAAGAATAATGGGTGGTAAATAGTATCAAATACTGCAAAGAGGTCAGAAATGATAAGATTGAGAAAAGAAAATTTGATTGGGAAATTAACCTTTACAGAGGAGGTGGTATGAGTCATTCTAGAGAGGGCAGTTTCAATTGAATGATGAAAATTTGATAAGCATGTCATCTAATGCTTTCATCAAAGTCACTGGTATCAATATTAAGCATCAGAAAATGGAAGTTCACAAGAGATAGGTCACCCTCACCCAACCTGACATCAAGTCATCTCTGACCATATCCCTCACAGCAATCACATCTGAGAATTAAGTGCCCTTAACTGAGATGCAGTTTGGTGATGAACTTATCAAATGCAACTAGGTGCTCTATTTCCTTTTAATTTATGTAACGTTTCAACTCCCTATTAGTCTTTTTTTGATCTCTCTCTTCCAATCCAAAGACAATTTTCATTTTCAGAGAAACTAAAAGCAAAATACAAGTTGAATAGTTTTGCTTCTCTCCATTGTTTATTACCTACCATGGTATAATCCTTCTCAAACAGCAATCCTATCCCTTCGCCGATCTTTCTCTTTTCACTAATATAGCTTTAAAAAGCACTCTTTCTTTTGATCCTGGCATTCACTGACAACCCTAGCTTATTCTGAACTTGATATTCATACCAACAATTCTTACAGGATTGTGACATACTTTGGCATTTATGTTTATTTACTTTTCTGTTTTTTATCTATGTGATTAAAAGAAATTTTAAGTTGATCAATTCCAAGAATATGCACATAGTCCTTTTGGACAACTACCTCATTTCTTTTTCCCTCATACAAAGTATCTTTCCACCACTTGAATTTCATTCTTCATAGTTTTCCCTTTGTGTGCACCCCAAAACTGTGTGCAACAGAGATCCTTACCCAAATAATACTCAGAGGCTTCTCAAGGTAGGAAGCAGAAAAGAACGGTTTATTACAATCTCAAGAAAGGGCCACCCTCCTGACAAACAGCCAAGGAGAAGAAGCCATTTAAGAAAGGAAATGGCAAAATTATAAAGCCCTAACACAGAATTTTCTCCCTCCCCCCTTCTGACCCTTTTCTTCCATTGGCTAGAAGTCAGGTGCACAATCTAAGTGCTGCAAACTACCTTAAGTACTGGAACAAGGAAACAGTAGACCACTCAATGTACATTTGAGAAAGCACTTTTGTCCTTATTTAGCATATCTTATGCTGAGGTGTCACTGAGGAGAGGGGTGACTTCCTACCGCTCTGAGTTTTGAATCCTTGTAAATCATGTGATTTCCGGTAGGAACTTGGACCTGTTTCCCCATGAAAAGCCTTACTAGATTTTAGAGTATAGTCTGAGAAGTTTTCACTTCTTCCACTCACCTTCCTCTTCTATTTTCTTCCCCTGTAATATTTTAAAGCATGTGTTCTTCCTATCTGTACTTTTTCTATACCCTTTGAAAATTTCTCCACTACCAAATCTAGGGCATATGTCAAAGTATGCCAGGTTTTCTTTTCTCCACCTTATTATGAATTCTAAATCTAATAGTCACCTCTCTGAAAGGTTGACATTGCAGAAGAACCTCTTCCTTCTTGCTGAACTTGATCCAGAAGCTTTCCCTGCTTTTCTGCATTAGGATCCTATTTTTTTGTTGTTGTTGCAATTTGGAGGGCAATTGGGGTTAAGTGACTTGCCCAAGGTTACACAGCTAGTATTTGTGTTAAGTGTCTGAGGCTGGATTTGAACTCAGGTCCTCCTGACTCCAGGGCCGGTGCTCTACTCAGTGTACCACCTAGCTGCCCCTATGATCCTATTAACTATTATAACTTATTAACTATGCTCATTAACTAAGTTTGATACATTTGTATATAATCACCTGTGCCCTTTGGCTTTAAAAATAAATGAAATGTAGGCACACCTGACATTCCTAGGTTTTATTATCCTCTCTCCCTTGGTTATCTCTTCCACTCCTTTCACCTCAAATAGTCATCTCTGCAGAATAGTCTTGAATTTCAATTTCAAAACCTGATCTCTCTTAAGTTGCACACAAATTTCCTACTGGTTTTCTCTGAAGTTATCTCCTTTGAATTATACTTTACTAGAAATTTCTACTGCTATTTTCCCATGTTTTCTGCAGAATCTTGCTTGGTGTGTTTATGTATACATAAAGTCTCACAAAATCTTGTCCCTCCCATTCCCTTATTTTTATTTAACTCATCCTTAATTGAATTTATTTGACACCAGGTAAACATTTTTTTAAATTAGCTCTCATTAGGTACACTCTACTTTTGGCAAAGAGAGTTAGCATTGTATAATGGACAGTAAATCATGTAGTCAGGGAGACCAGGCTTCAAGTGCCTCTGACATACTGAATATGTTAGTCACTTAATCTCTCAGTATTCCAGTGCAAATGTCTAGGCAGGTAAATCTAAGAACAAATGCTATCCTGCATTGGTACAGGGAGTTTCCTCATTAAGAACTCCCTACTGTTATGAAATCACATGTATGGATGAAAACAAAACCAAAAAATTCTTGCCTAAGTTCTTTCGTTCCTATATGGTAATGTGAGGACAAGAAATCCGAATCTTGTTGGACACTACCTTTTTAACTAGACAGGAGAGAGAGAAAAGAAAACATGCCAATGGGACAATCTGCTTTCTCATCTCACTAAGTATTTTCAATAAGCTTATGGAATGAGAAATAGTTTGGTGAGACAAGGTTTTAAATACTGGATTTATCATTCAGTAATACTCTAGGAGGAATGCATCAAGGTTAGAAACTCTTTTATCTCAGCTGTACTAGTTTGCTTTGAGATTTTAATAGGTAAGTCCACACTTAAACACATATCCTCAAAACTAAGCAACTTTACAAAAATCATTTAATTCAATGTCTCACTTTAGCCATTGGTGAAATGGAGGTATTGGCACCTATTTCTACATTCAGCACTTAGATGTTTAAGTACAGAGGGATATGAATGTATTAAGTGCTAAAATTGCTGACTGAATCTACCACATATTCATGTTACATAAATCTCAAATGTGCCCTCCATGTGGCAAGATGATGCTTTTACACCTTCCTAACTGATTAACTGTCCTATGCACCACAGTAGTTTTTCCTCCCCATCCTTCAACCTTTTAATTGAGAACTGTGCTTCATTTGATTGCAAAAATTGAGGTCACTCACCAAGGACTCCATCTTCTCACCTTCTCCTCTTCTCACACCACTCAGATGCCTTCCCTCACTATCCTTATCCCTTGTCTCACATGAAGTTATATGGTGGTCCTTCTCCTTGCCAAGGCAAACCCTTCAACAGGTACAAATAATTCCATTCCATCCTATCTTCTTCAGCAGATTGTCCCTTCTTCTTCCCACTCATTCATCTTCAGTTTCTTCTTGTCTACTGTTTGCTTCCCCAAAGCCTACAAATAAGTTTCCCAGTCCTCAAAAAACCCTCCTTTGATCCATGAACCATTTTTATGTATTGTACTATATCTTGCCTTCCTTTTGTAGCTAAACTCTTTAAGAAGGTGGTTTACAATTCACTCCCTTTCAATCCTTTCTTAACTCTTTACAGTCTGGATTCTGATCTCAGTATTCAACTGCTCACTCAAAACCTACTCATGATAACTTTTCGAATGAACTGTTCTCAATCTTCATCTTTCTTGACCTCTTTACAATCTCTGACAGTATCAATCATCCTCTTCTACTTGAAACTCTTCTCTCTAGGTTTACATGACCCTCTCTCTCTCCTGTTTCTGTGCTACCTGTTGGACCAGTCTTTCTTAGTCTCCTTTGATGACTTCCATTCTATTCATTCCCACTAACCATAAGTGGTCCCTAAGGTTCTGTCCTGGGTCCTCTTTTCTTCTAGTTTTGAAAACTATTTCACTTGCTGACCTCATCAGTTTCCATGGATCCAACAATTATTCCTATGTTGATGATTCTCAGATCTATCCAACCCTAATCTCTCTCACAGATTTTACATTTCACATCTACAACTATCTATTAGCTATCTTGGACCTACTGTCCCATAGTAATATTAAAGTCAACATGTCCCAAACTAAATTCATTTTCCCCCCTAAATCTTTCTCTCTTTCCAAATTCCCTATTGCAGGTGAGAGTACCATCATGTTCCCAGCCACCCAGGCTTTAAACCTAGGAGTTATATTGAATTTGCTGCCAAGTCCTGTTGATTTCACCTTTGTAACAACTCTTGTATACACCCCTCTTTACTGCTATATCACTGCCACTACCCTAGTGTAGGTCCCCATCATCTCACACCTGGACTATTGCAATAGCTTTCTGGTTGGTCTCCTTGCCTCAAATCTCTCCCCACTTAATTGCACCTTCCATTCAGATATCAAATTGATTTTTCTAAGGTTCAAGACTGACCACCTCACTTTCTTCAGTTCGACAAACTCCAGTGCGTCCCTATTACTGCCAGGATGAAATCTAAAAGCATCAGTTTGCAAAGTGCTTCATAACTTAGTCTCTTCCTACCTTTCCAGTCTTCTTTTACCTTACCCCTGCCTATCAACACCTAGCACATTCTCTGCTATGTAATGACAATAGCTTCCTTGCTATTCCTCACACAACACATCTCTCCACTTCATGAATTTTGAATGGCTATTCTACATGCCTAGAATGTTCTTGTTCCTTGTTTGCACCTCCTGACTTCCCTGGCTTTCCTCAGGTCCCAGCTAAAATTCTACCTTAAGTAAGTAGCCTTTCTCAATCTCTATTAATGCTAGTGTCTTTCCTCTAAGATTACCTCCAATTCATTCTGCATGTATCTTGGCTGTACATAGTTGTTAGCATGATGTCTCCCTTCTTAGTCTTTGTAGTCCTTTAGACCTGCAGTTATTTTGCCTTTCTTTATGTCTCCAGCACAGAGCACAGTGTCTGGCAAATAGCAGGCACTTAATATGCTTGTTGATTTAATTGAACTTGTTAATATTAATACACAAAGGTTTATTTAGTGACATCACCGAATTAATACTTTAAAGGTATTCCAGGTTTGCAACCCATTTCCAGAAGGCAGAGCCTTAGGGGTATAAGGTCTCTCTTACAAGATCTTCTCTTCATAACAAGTATGACAGTCAAACTGCACCTTGAAGGGACAAAGCACTAAATAAATGCCGCCAGGCTATCTGACCCTGTGAGGCTAAGATAAATGGATGGAATATGTGTGGGCAGAAGACTATATCACACTTGCTTCAGGCAGCCCATAAGTCTGGGAAAATTAATGTCATTCTGTTTGACATTTGCAAAGCTAGATTTTTCAGGAGGTATACATTTTCAATTGCATTTCAGAATCAATAACAAAAACAAAAGGCTACATTGGAGCCATTATTTTGTTTTAAAGAAGTGTATACTTCCACCTTCCCCCACCTCCCAACAACAATGGAAGAAAAGCTGCTTTCCTTGAGGATGCATTGTCGGGACATTCAGGACCCTCCACAATCTAGCTATTATCTCTTGAGATCCTTTCAAGATGTGGCTTTGGTATTATTTCCTCCATGAATCTTTTCTGATATTCACAATGGGAACTGTTTTTTCAGACATTAGATCTCATAGCACTTCATGTTCCTATAATACATTTACCGTATTCTGTTTGTTCTCTTTCTGTCTCTCTGTCTCTGTCTCCCTCCCTCCTTGCCCCCCCCACAGACACACATACACACACACAAGTGTGTGTGTGTGTGTGTGTGTGTGTATACGTATGAGGGTGAATTTCCAACTTATCAATAAAAAAAAAAAACCTATGAATCAAAAACTCACACTACTGAAGTGAGTTCTGAGAGGGAAACATTGTTCCTTACTATATCGCCAATTACTTCACTAAAGTGATAGTTTTACTTAACTTTTTTTTTTAATATTCCTAGCAATTATCCTCATGCATTGCCCATTATAGGTACTTAATAAAAGTTCGTCGAATTAATGAAGCATTTTTTTTTCCTAATTGAAAGTGCTGCTGTCCTGGATGTTGTAAACAAACAGTAGCATGGGGTACTGGATAAAACAGTAGATTTGGATTCAAGAAAAACTGGGGAAAATAATACAGAAATATGTTTTGCACGATTATATATGTATAACCTTTATCAAACTGCTTACTCTCTCAGGGAAGGGGGAGGTAAGATGAGAATTTGGAACTCAAAATATTTAAAAAATAAATGTTAAAATTGTCTTTACGTGTAATTGGGAAAAAATAAAATATCCTTTAAAAAGAAAAAAAATAATTGGGGTTGAAATCCACTTTGGGCACTCACTAGCTGAGCTAGTCATTTAACCTTTCCCAGTCTTTGTTTCCTCATTTGTAAGGTGGGGAGGATAATGGCACTTGCTTCATTGCCTTACTGTGAGTATTCGTAAGAGATAACGTATTACAGTGCTTTGCCAACACCAACACCAGCTATATATATTTTTAAAATAACAAAATATTTGTTGAATTAATGTTTAATGAACAATCATTGCTCTCTGGAACATTCTTGCATTTAGGGTTAGGATTAGGGTTTTTGACAAAGAAAGGCCAAGATACAATTTAGAAAATTGCATGTCAGGTTGTTAACATTTTACTAATAAAAATAATAGATTGTAGCAGAGTTGATCTTATTTACATTTCTCTTATTATTAGTCATTTTGAACAGTCTCATGTGTTAATAGTTAAATGTTAATTAATGATTAAGTTTATTAGTAGTCTGCATTTCTTAGGATATGCTCTTAAGTGATTCTTGATCCCTAGACCCCCTTTTATCTCAGGAAGTTTCTGTCAGGCCCAAATGTGAGAGATAGTACACCAGAGAGCCCCTTCCCATTAAATACATTTTGTTTCCTAGTCAGTTTCCTAGTAAAAGAGCAGAAGAATGAGGTAAAAATAAGGTAAGCAATCCCTATTGCTTTTGTTTACTATTGATAATATTTACCAAAGAAAATATACATCCTATGTGATATTGTTGTAGATTCTAACTCATTATACTCTTTGTTCAAACTTCTTGTTACACTAAAAGCACCAATATTAATACCAAGGATGACTTCCCTTTCAGAGAAAACCATATCTGACCAGGTAAGTTATTAATCATGTTTTAATAGAGACACTAAGGAATTCCAAACTAAATCCTGCTTGGAACTTTCATGGTTTTGCAGATTACCAACTCATGAGATCTGAGTTTATAGGACCGAGAAATCAATTAATTACAAACAGTCCACTTGATGTCAATTGTCCAGGCAGAGCATCTAATGATATTAGGTCACTAATGTTCTCCCACTTTCCCTCTTTCTTTAAAATCGATGGTTACTCCATAGCTTACTAGATTAACATTCCAGTTGCTCTCTGGAGTTTTCCACCTAAGAATATAAGAAAATTCAAGCAACTTGGGTCCAACCAAGGAAATGATGGGGTACTAATGATGGACCCCTAAAAGGCCCAGGACTTTCCCACATAACCCAGATCCCTGGCATGAGTCTGGGGCACTTAGCCCTTCCCAGTTAATCCTTTCAACTGCCCTGTTATTGTGGTCTTTGGGGTCTGTACCTGGCCCCACCCTAGACTTGCCCCTCCTTGATACCATCTAGACCCCTTCTCTGTTACCTCCTAGTCTGCTGCCTCCCAGCCACTCCAGACTATTTGATCACTCCTAGATCACATCCAGCTCTTTGACAGTCTTACTGTATAAAAGGTCTGTCTCCATTAAGATGCTCAGATTCCTTAAGAATCTGGTCCATTTGCACTAAGGATACAAATACTCAGATTCCTTAACAGTCCTTAAAATCTCTACCCCAGCTGGTATTTTAATAAACCCTATCTGTGACTAAAAGAAGGCTTGGGTCAAATTAATTCGAGGCAGGACTCATGTAGTTTGCCCTTGAATTTCAGGGTTCCTAGCACCCTTAGACCTCAATAGACACACCAACCTCTTTCATTAAGCCAAAATCAACAGAATTAAATGAGAAGTCCAGAAAAAGACAAGTAGGCAAGAACACTCTCCAAAACAATAAAACAAATACACAGTTTTTTAAATGTACTATTCCCCTCCTCTTTAAAGCAGTCTCCTTCCTACCTGATTCTATTAATCACTGTCATATCTTGACATTGAACCCACAGAAAGGTGCAAAGCTGTGTGATTTATCACAGGTATATTAGCCTTCAAAGCTAGTTTACAAGTCACACAAGAATATGGTTCCTTACTTTGCAGTTCTCCCTCATTCCTATCTCAATCCCTCAGTGAAATTGTATGGCCCAATCTCATAAGCAACTTTATTCATCAAACATATAATTTCAGACTTAGACCAGGAGGGACCGTAGAAATTTAAAGGCAGCACTACTGTGAAAAGAGCACTGGCTTTAAAGTCAAAGGACCTGGGTTCAAATTTTGTTTCTGTCACTTACTAGCTATGTCACTTTGGGAAAGTCACTTAAAATTCCTTGACCCTCACTTTCTTCATCTGTTAAATGAAAGAATTGGACTAGATGGTCTGTGAGGCCTCTACATCTTTGATCCTAAGTCAACCCTCATTTCACGAATGAGGAAATGAGCCTTAGAGAGGAAAGGCAACTTGCTTAAGGACACACATGATTCCACTTGACTCCTAGATATTTATGAAAATTAATGCTTAAAAGACAAAGATTATTAACACTGAGGCTCTTCACAATAATGTGCTACCTACTAAAAAATAAGTCCAACAGAGTCCCCCAACTTCTCTATGCAACTCATTACAATAAGTT
Source organism: Petaurus breviceps papuanus (assembly GCF_028583685.1). Taxonomy (NCBI): domain Eukaryota; kingdom Metazoa; phylum Chordata; class Mammalia; order Diprotodontia; family Petauridae; genus Petaurus; species Petaurus breviceps. The sequence continues at coordinate 6,332,773 of NW_027185612.1, read as the reverse complement.
TACAGAAGCCTAAGGTGACGAACCTGTAGAGATCAAAGCTCATTTGAATAGTGTAATTTCTGTTGCATTGTTAAATTTCTAATGATGTCTTACTTTAAAGTTTTAGCATATGGTTAGAGATAACTGAATTTTCAAAGGCTATGCCAAAATAACACAAGTCTAATCAGCTCCTCCCATACTGGAAATGCTTTAAGCATTTCTCTTCTCTCAGAATCAGTCTGTGTAACTTTAGAAGGGCTCATAATATTAGGTTGGTCCCCTGGTAATGAACTCTTCACCTACTTCAGCTCTTGAAAACAACTATATAACTGAGAAGTTATTATTTTTATGAAATATATGATAAAAATATAAATCTTTTAGGTACTGTGGAATTGTAGAAATTGACTGAATCACACTGACTGCATGTTGTGACTCAATTCTGGATCTAGTTGAGTTCCTTTTCTATTCAATCATGGGACTAGTCCAATTTCTGTCTTATAATTTTATTCAGTTATGGGAATTGTGAGAAAGCTTAATTGCAGTTTGAACATAGCTCTGTGTGACTAGGAAACTGGGCCACCTGTACCTGTTGCTTAGAGATCTTTAACAAAGGACCTAGGTTATGCTAACCAACAACCCAGTCACACCAAGAGTAATGTAAGTAGTTTTCTCATAATTACACATCTCAAGCAACCCATATGCCTTATCTGAAAACTAGTCCTTATTAATCAATCAGTTACTATTTCCTTGTTCTGTTGAATGAATACAGACACTTAGGGGGTGAGCGGGACACCTCTTTCTCTGATTTTGGAGAAGTATATCTGTTGGTTTTCCCCCTCCCAACTTGGAAAGTGTCTAATATTTCCTTTAATCTGAAACCAGATTACCTAATCTTGTATCTTGATTTATATCCTGTTAACTGTTTTCTTTTAATGCTTAAAAATCTGTCCCCTCTTGTATGCAGGATCCAGTGCCAAGCTGCAGAGGCTTTCACTTTTGTTATGCAATTGGAATTCATTGCTTAATAAATCGATACGCTTAGAAGCTTGAAACTGTTTCCCCAATTATTTCTGATTTCACCTATCACAGTGCAATATAGTGTTTTAAAAAGTTCATGTCATGAATTACAGTCATACTTCATAGGATTTTTCTATTTCTAGTTCAAGATTATTATATGGAATATCTATCGCTACTACTACTACTACTAGCTAGCATTTATGTAGCACTTTTAGGTTTGTAAGGAACTTTACAAATATTATCTCATTTAATCCTCATGGCAACCTCATAAGGTAGATGCTATAATTACCCCATCTGGCCAAGGAAAAGAGGCTAAGAGATCAAGAGAAAGGTTAAATGCTATTATTATTCCCCTTTTGCAGATGAGTAACCTGCAACTGAGAGATTACATGACTTCCCAGGGTCACATATCTAAACAGGATTTGAATTCTGTTCTTCTGGCTCCAAGTCTAGTGGTCTATTCATTGTACCACATAGGTTTTCTAGATCCCAAAGGAGACTAATGAAAACAAAAGTGATAAAGGATGGCTAGGTAGTGCAGTGAATAAAGCACTGGCCCTGGAGTCAGAAAGACCTGAGTTCAAATCCATCCTCAGACACTTAACACTTACTAGCTGTGTGACCTTGGGCAAGTCACTTAACCCCAATTGCCCTGCATTCCCCCCTTTAAAAAGCCAAAAAAAAAAAAAAAACAAACCCAAGACAGAAGCAAATTAGTGCACTCTTTGATCTAAAAAAAAAAATTTATTCCCATATAAGAATATACATAGGTCAAGTGTTTATCCTGTCAGGTAATATTTTAAGATAACATATTGTCAAGTAACACTGTCAAGAAAACTTTTTTAAAAAGAAGCTCAAGCTAGTTAATTTTCTATGAAGTAGAAACAAATGGTCATATAATTTATGCTACTACACATCCATACAACTTTATTATTTTTTTTAATCCAGGCCTATGAATTCATTGGTACACATATATCATCTGTGATTTACAGTCTTAGAGAGTTATTTGGGGTAAGGGACAGGGGTCAAACTTGCTGCCAGTGAACTACATGTAGCACACAAAACTTGCAATTGCTGAACCAGATTAAAATTTGACTTGGAAACGTTTGCAAAAATAAATAAAATATGATACAATATATGACATATGATAGAAAATATAACATAACATCGATGATGTTAATTTGTGGTTTTCTAAGTCAATATACAGCTGTAGTGGCAAGCACCCCAAGCGTCCTCAGGGTTTGCCGCGACCATAGGTTCTTGGATCTGCTTTGTTAAAGGAAAGCAACTCAAAATGGGTTAACAAGCTTACTTTAATCAGTCAGACATATATTGTTTACCTTGTTCAGGGGAAAAGTCGGCACCCCGAACTTCAAAGTATAAAGGCAGAATTATCAAGACATTAACAGATCAAGTAGACAGATTTCCAAACTGTCCAACCATTACATCCA
>NW_027185612.1:6327866-6330226 GCF_028583685.1 Petaurus breviceps papuanus | reverse complement strand
GGGGGGGGGGGGGGGGGGGGGGGGGGGGGGGGGGGGGCCCTGGACAACGGCTTCCCAGAATACAGATCAAATCACAGAACACTTCTCAAAGTGAGCCCCAAAACAAAGCTACACATCAGGGCTTATATAGCCTTCTCCTGGCTCAGAGAATGTAACAACCTTATTGACTCACTGGCCAATCAAGAAGTATCTACTGAAAAACAAGCCTCCCACCCCAGGCTTCAGGTGCACTTTAGCCTAGGGGCAGGGAAGATCTTCCAAATTTGCATTCCCATTACAACAGCCTACAGGGATTTGTTTCTATTTGAGTTGGAAACCATTAGCCTGGTTAAGTAATTTGTCCATGGCCACATTGCTATAGACATCTCAGTCAGGACTTAAATCTTGGTCTTCCTGATCCCAAAGCTATCCCCCCATCAGTTCTACCATAATGCCTCTCATATTCTTCATTTGTATAGATAACATTAGCTATATATGTTTCCATATCTGGGGCTCAGCAGTTTAAAACACCCTGTTAGGCTCATAATATGGCTGAAATTTCCAAGGAGCCCATTTGCTTTGCACTGTTCCATGGCCATGTATCACACTCATCCATTCAATTAGCCAATTCATTAAAGCATCCCTTAGTTTAAGAAGAATTGGACCAGAGAGTACAGGTGGACCATCATAAACATATCACCACAACTTGAAATCAAGTGGAATCTAATGACTCCATGGGACATCAAGAAAATAAAATAAAGTCAAAAGAATTAAAAATAGAAAAATATGTAAAGTATCTCATCAGAAAAAAATACCTCAGCTGGAAAATATATCGAGAAATAATTTAAATATTATTAAAATACCTGAAATTCATGACAAAAAGTAGCTTAGATAAAAATTTTTCAAGAAAAATCAAAGGAAAACTTCCCCAATATCTAAGATGCAGAGGGCAAAATAGAAATTGAAAGAATCTACTGATCACGTCGTGAAACAGATCTCAAAAAGAATTGGAAATTGAGGGTATGCTCACCAATTGGGGAATGACTGAACAAGTTGTAGCAAATTAATGTGATGAAATACTATTGTTCTATAAGAAATGAGGAGCCAAAAGATTTCAGAAAAATTTGGAAAGATTTAGATGAACTGATGGTGAGTGAAGTGAGAAGAACCAGGAGAACACTGCGCACAGTAATGCCAGCATTTTATGATGATTAACTATGCTAGTCTTAGCTCTTCTCACAATACAATGATCCAAGACAATTCCTAAAGACTCAGGATAGAAAATGCTACCCACATACAGAGAAAGAACTATGGAGTCTGAATGCAGATCAAAGCATACTATTTTCACTTTTTTTTTGTCTTTTCTTTCTTGTGTTTTTTTTCCCTTTTATTCAGACTCTTGTTTCACAACATGACTAATGCGGAAATAAGTTTAATATGATTGTGCATGTATACTCTATATCAGATTGCTTTCTGTCTTGGGCAGGGAGAGAAAAGGGAAGAAGAGAGAAAAATCTGGGACTCAAACTTTTATAAAAATGATGTTGGAAACTGTCTTCATGTATAATTGGAAAAAATACTAACAAGGGCAAAAAGGAAAAAACCCTTATGGATGCAAACAATACTACTAATAATAGAGTTTTCATTAATTGGTCTAGAGACATTTTAAGTTAGGGATATGTGTTGCCATATATCCTTGAAAATAACAAGATTTCATTTACTAAAATATCATTTATCACCCAGACCCTTTTTCAGGCTGGCCAAATTCATCCAAAATTAGTGAAATATTCCTAGGTTTGATGGAAAAACAGCTCTGTTGCTTTTATAAATTTTTGAGTTCTCTGATATAAAAATATAGCTTAAAGTTCAGGAATGAGAACATATACACCTATTTCCAAACAAATTAGCTTTCTCATGCTTTTCCCTCTCCATTTTGAGCACAGAAGAGATATGCTAATATTACACTGTGGTGGAAACTTTATAAGTCTTTAACTTAGGAACTGCTAAGCTCTATTTCCCTGGAAGCTGCACCTGAGAGTTCAGATGCAGATGTAATTATTTTTGTGCCTTGGCATGCTGTTAGCTGGGAAGCCATTATACAGACCCTGTGCAAACCACTGCTGAGCAACAGTTGCTAAAGAGATCATCTATTTAATTTCTTGACATTCACACTTAAAATAGCCCAACTGTATCACATTAAGATTTCAGACCATTTTCTTATCTCCTATGGATTTAAAAATTAGTAAGAAAAGCAAAAAAGACATGAAGAAATAAAACATTCATTTGGGAACTGGATACCAACTCAAATCTTCCTGTTTAGGTTGTAAAAACCTTCAAAGTTCTCTCTCTCTCTCTCTCTCTCTCTCTCTCTCTCTCTCTCT
>NW_027185612.1:6184547-6327766 GCF_028583685.1 Petaurus breviceps papuanus | reverse complement strand
TGTCTCTCTCTCTGTCTCTCTCTCTGTCTCTCTGTCTCTCTCTCTCTCTCTCTGTCTCTCTCTCTCTCACACACACACACACACACACACACACACACACACACAGACATATACCCTTCAACTACCTAATAATGAGAAAGGTCTTGTGAGAATCATCTTTATATGTAGGAATGTAAACAGTTCAACTTTAATAAATCCCTTATGGTTTCTCTTTCCTGTTTACCTTTTCATGCTTCTCTTGAATCTTCTATTTGAAAATCAAATTTTCTTTTCAACTCTGGTCTTTTCATCAAGAATGCTTGAAAATCTTCTATTTCATTGAAGATGTATTTTTCCCCTGATGGACTATACTCAGTTTTGCTGGATAGGGGATTTTTGGTTAATCATAGCTCCTTTAACTTCTGGAATATCATATCTGCAGTCCTCCAATCCTTTAATGTGGAAGCTGCTAAATCTTGTGTTATCCTGATTGTTTCCACAATACTTGAATTGTTTCTTTCTGTCTGCTTGCAATATTTTCAGCTTGACCAGGGAACTCTGGAATTTAGCTACAATATTCCTAGGAGTTTTTCTTTTGGGATCTCTTTTAGGGGGTGAACAGCAGACTTCTTCAATTTCTATTTTATCCTCTGGTTCCAAAACATCAAGGCAGTTTTCCTCGATAATTTCTTGAAAGATGATGCCACACTCTTTTTAAAAGCATAGCTTTCAGGTAGTCCAATAATGTTAAAATTCTCTCTCCTGTATTTATTTTCCAGGTCAGGTGTTTTTCCAATGAGATATTTCACATTGTCTTCTATTTTTTTCATTCTTTTGGTACTATTTTATAATTTCTTGATTTCTCATGGAATCATTAGCCTCAATTTGCTCCATTCTAGTTTTTAAGTAATTATTTTCTTCAGTGAGGTTTTGTACCTACTTTTTTTCATTTGGCCAATTTTGCTTTTTAAGGCATTTTTCCCCTCATTGGCTTTTTGGACCTCTTTTGCCATTTGGGTTAGTCTATTCTTTAAAGTATTGTTTTCTTCAGTATTTTTTGGGTCTTCTGTAGCAAGCTTTGACTTGTTTTCATGATTTTCTTGCTTCACTCTCATTTCTCTTCCTGATTTTTCCTCTACTTTTCTTACTTGACTTTTAAAATCCTTTTTTGAGCTCTTCCATGGTCTGAGACCAATTCATATTTTTCTTGGAGGCTTTGGATGTAGGAGCTTTGACTTTGTTTTCTTCTGGTTGCATGTTTTGATCTTCTTTGCCATCAAAGTAAGATTGTAAAGTCTGAGGTTTTGTTTTTGTTTTCCCCTGCTGTTTGTTCATTCTCCCAGCCAATTACTTGACTTTTTAACTCTTTGCTAAAGTAGGACTCTGCTTCCAGTGTGGAGAGTGTTTTTAGTTCTTCCAAGATGGTATGATCAAAGGAGAGGTGTTTACTCCTATCCTAGCCTGTGCTCTGACCTGTGAGTGAACACAAGCACTCTTTTCTGCTTTGGAACTGTGAGGAGGATTCCCTCTCCACCACCACCACAAGCGCTGCCACACCAGTGCTCATCCTTCACTCCAGGACTACAACCCAGGACTGTGACCCAGATCCAAGCACAGGCAAAGCAAGAGACTCCTGCCTCAGTGTCAGCAAAGAGATGCCTGCAATCCCCCTCTGATCAGCTGGTTAGTCCTCCACTGTCTGTGGGCTGAAACCTCTGAAAGCAGCCACTGCTTTCCCTGCCATTGCCTGGGGTTGAACTGTGCTCCTTTCTCACCCAAATCTAGCAGACCTTTCCTGCTGACCTAATTATTATCCCTTATTCTTAGTAGAAAGTTCAAAATATTCAGTCTGGCATTCATGGCCTTTTGAATATCATCCCACCAAATATATTTCCTGCCTTTATCTCCACACATATACCATACTTTAACTAGTCTGGTCTCAGTGCCCCTTAAACATGCTATTTCTATTATCAAAGTTGATTCTACCATCTAGATTGACTTTAGCCACTCTTCCACTTATTTTAATTCTTCTCATTTTTCAAGATCCAATTTGTCACCCCTCCCTCCTACACAAGTCATTCCCCAACTTGCCTAGTCTTTATCTAACTTTTCTTTTCTCTAAACTTCTATAGACCTCACTATTTTATTCTTTTGGGAGAGCAATTAATCATATAGAGACAGATTCTAACTAGGAAACTTAAGTTTGTTGTTTGGAATTTAGAATTTGTTTTTGAAAGATTTTTTAAAAAGCTATATATAACCAAACTTGTTACTTTTTGTTTCACAGGCATGTTTGGCTTATGGGAGTTTTGGGTTGTTTTGCTTCTCAACATGGGTTTTATTGGGCTTGCATAGAAAGAGCTACATCATTTAGCAGTGTGTGCTGAAATGTGTAAGGAAAAGCCAAGCATTGGCTTTTCAGGTTGGACACTAATGGCCCTGGACACTGGCTGAATACCAGCTGAATTTTCTAACCCAAGAAAATAAATAGGCATGTCTTCTACCTACAAAAATATCTAAATACATTTCTGGGATCTTCCTGTATGCACTGCCTTCTCTGCTTGCTGTGGACTTGACTTTCAAATATCAAGGTTTATACTGGCATGTCAGTCTGAATGAAGGGCAATGTTTCCCAGCAAATACCCCTGTCCATCAATTAGAATGTAAAAATTCACAGGCACCAAGTGTCAGATATTTTTAAAACATATACCAATTCCCTAAAATTTCACACCTCCCACAACAACAAATGTGGACTACGAATTCTCTAGAATCTTTTTCACCATAAATACAGGGAATTTGTCCATGAAAAAGAAAAAAAAAGACATTTGCTGTAGGACAGTCTAGGTGACCTCTTAAAGTCAAATACTTTATATCTTAAAAAGTAAGAATCAATATTGGGTCTGTTATCCCACAGAGGATTTAAGAAAATAGCACAGACTAACAAAGGAAAATCGAATGACAAAAGTTAAACAACACCTTCATATTTGATTGGTGCCTCCGGAATTGAATTTTGGATTAAACAGTTTCTAATTCCCCTTTCAGATACATAAGTTTTTTGTGGTTGTCCCTAAGTACAATGGGGCTCCAGAAAGCTCTTCTGTCTTCAAAGGAGGAGCCAATTATTTTCACTGGACTCGATTTACTAAAGTAGGAAAGTTGTCTCACACATTTTACAGTGACTTTCATCAAGAGCTAAAACAAAATGGATTTTAGTGCTTAATCCCAAGTAACCTGAAAGATTAATTTAAACAGTGTCATTTTGTTGCCAGAAGCACTCCTGTTAATTGAGGTTTTCTTATAAATGATTTCTCTATTTAAAAAATAAAAGTTTGTTAACTGCTTTCTGAAATGCTAATGCTAGTGCACTCAAGAGGCAATTATTATTTCTGCCTCTCAATGATGGGAGGATGGAAATTATGAACCTATATTTTCCTTCATATATCCATTTTAATTAATAAATGGAGAAAAATGCTAGAGATGGGAAAAGGTTGCCTTCCATAGCAACTACATGGTGGAATGATTGGTGCTAGACATGGAATTATGGAGAACTGCTACTTACCAGATGTGTGACCCTGGACAAGTCACTATTGTCTAGATTTCAGCATGCCTTTGGATGTGTAACCAATAGAGCTTGTCCATGTGTCTGTCTACCTGAGACTGACAGTACAGACTGGCAAAGAGTTGGATCCAAAGCTCAATAAAAGTAATGGGAACTAGCTTCTCTTTAGGAAACTGCCAAATTTTTTTATGACCTCACATTGCCCAAGAAAGTAATGGCCCACATTTTTAATTCCAACAGCCTACCAATGTCACCTTACAGCATACTCTGGAGACATATGGAATCCAACAGCCTATGAAGTAAGTGTATCATACATTTGGCATGGTAGGTAGAAGCAGGCTTCAATATATAACCAAAGAGAGATTTTAGTGAAGGCAAGGAGTAGAAGATGTCATCAACGAATTGTATTGTAGGAAGATAAGATGAACTAATCATGTGGTGAGTGCAAGGGATACCATACCGGCACGAAGAATGTTCCACTTTAAACATCCAAAGTAAAGAAGATGTCTAATATGCTGGGGTCCCAGACGGTAACTTACAGAAAAATTTGGACCACAGTTCCATAGGACAGAGAGCCATGTAGGGGCTATAATCTACATTACCAGAGGGAACTTTCTCCAAAAAGGGATAATTCAGTTAAGAATTTGAGTCATAAAAGATGACTCATGGCTTTCCCAACACAAGAAACTTCCAATGCAAAGAAATATACTGTTCTGGCAATTTAAGATGAAATATTGTTGAGGAAAAGAAAGAGGATGGCAAGGAGCAGCTGTTTCAGGAATGAACCTCCAGGACAATAATCTCACAATCTTTACCAACTACTATATATAATATTCTATTATATATAGGCTTCTATTTGGGACACTAATGAAACCTTCAATTCTGAGATCTAAAAAAGAACAAAAGTACATAATACTTTTTAGTTCCTTTTCTTGAAAAACATAATGCTTTTATGATTTGATCTTCAGGTTGTATAAATCCCAAACTCAAGGCTACTCACATCCCATACTCCTCCTACATTTCTTAATCTCTGGAAACCCAGTAGGAAATTAGTTTGGAAGCTTAATCACTGACCTTTTGACTTTGAAATAATAAGCTGGTATAATTGTAGGGAGTTATTTGTGTTAGCCAATGCCATTAGTTTTCATCACTGTTTCTGTTTCTCAGAAAAGAGCTACTTAGAAAGGCTACTTCTTTCCCAAGGCTTTATCCTTCCCAGTAAGGAGAACCTTACTGTTTCCTATTCTGTGTTTAGGTCATGATTTTCCAAAGATTGTTTGCTTCTTATTCTATGCTTTTATGGGCTCTTATTTTGATCACAATCTATGGTTGGAAGCTTAACGAGAGACCTAGGAAGTAAAAAAAAAAAATAACTGGAATAAAAAAATGAGTCAGGTAGGAAAAGAATGAATATTACACAGAAAGATAAGTATAAGAATAATATTTTACAGTGACAGTAAACAATACATGTTTTATGAACAGAATGGACACTACTGAAGAATTGTCACATAGAACTATGCGATTGTAGCTATTAAAGAGAAAACATTTTTTGGCTGTATAAAAAACAGACTAAAGAGCACAGGTTAGGTAATTATAATAAATAACCAGACAAAAAGAAACTTATTAAAAGCAATAATATAAAGATAAGTCTGGAACTAAAATATAATTGTACAGATATTTATTAAAACCATTTGTTATGACATTTTTTTTTTTTACCCTGGCTTAGTCCTTGGTAGAAGGAATGAATCACTCATTTTCCAAGTTGGAAGGGACCCAGGGTCATATTGTTCAACCTCTCACTGCAAAATTCTTCCTCCACCTCTAATATCATGTCTGACAAATAATTATTTAGCCTTTGCTTTTAGACCTCCAATGTAAAAGAGCCTGCTACCGCTTAAGGCAACACATCCCATTTTTGGATAGCTCTAATTATTAAGATATTTTCCTTGCATCAAGACAAAGCCAACCCTCCTTACAACTTCAATTCAACTCAATGAATTTAGTAAAGACCTGCTAGATTCAAGGCTCTGCATAAACATTTATTAAATTGAATTTTCAGAGTGACAGATTTTGGCTAAATCCCTAACAAAATCCAAAGCTATTCAAAAGTAGAATGAAATGTTTTCAGAGATAGTAGGTTCCTCCTAATTTCCATCTAGTGGTTCTAATTCTGCTTCACAGGTACAATCAAAATATCTCTCATCAACCATCAATATTCTGCCCTTCAAAAATCCTATGACAATTACCACGTCTCTTGCTCTCTTATCCCCAAGTCTTTCCTTCACCAGATAAAACAAGTGCAGTTCCTTCGACTAGTCCACATATGGCATCATCTCAACGTCCTCCATCATTTTGTTTACTTCCTTCTGGATGCTTCCTTAGATGCTCTTCAGCCTATCAATATACTTTCGGATATGTGATGGTCAAAGTAGTACAAAATTCTATTGATGTTGTCTAATCAAGTCAGAGTATAGTAAGGGCCATCATCTCTCTTCAATCTAAAGTTCCATTAGCTAGATTCTTGGATTTCATCTCACCTAGTTGATTCATATTAAGCTTGAAGTTCACTAAAACCCTGAGATAATTTTCAGATGAACTTCTGTCCCGTTAGACCTCCATTATCTTACACTTGTGAAATCCATTTTTTAACCCTAGTGTAAACCTTTACATTTATCGTGATTAAATTTATTAGTTGCACTGGTTTTAGCCCAATGCTTTCATCTTTTTAGATCTTTTTTTGACTTGTGATGCTCTCATCCAGTGTGCTAGTTAACTCCTAGCTTGGTGTCTTCAGCAATTTGGACAAACATAATATCTTTCTTTAAGACATATCACTGATAAACATGTTAAGCATCCCAAAGCCAAGGTGAGATCCCTGGCGTTTCCCAGTGGAAACATCCTTTCAATATGACAATAAACCATTAATCACTTCACTTTGAGTCTAAACATTTAACTAATTTGAAATTTACCTAAGTGAACTAGTCTACACTTCTTCATCTATTATAAAAGAACAATATAAGAAACTCATCAAATGTTTTCTTAAAATTGAGGTAACTTATACAGCCACCATATTCCCTTAATAGGTAATAAAAGTAGCTAGGATTTATATAGTGTTTATTATGTATCAGGCATTATGCTATCTGCTTTACAATTAATATCTCATTTTTTTCTCACAACCATCCTGGGAGGTAGGTGCTATTATTATTATCCCTATTTTAGAGATGAAAAAACCCAAAGCAAATAGAGGTTAAGTGACTTGCCCATGTGTAGCAGCAACCACACTGGTATACCCAGGATGGCTGGTAGCACAGGTTCTCAGATCTACTTTACTAAGAAAGATAGCTTTTTAAGGGGTGAACAATCTTTTTAAATTACATTCACTAGTTCGGAGGAAAAGTCAGCACCCTGATTTTCAGCACCCATCAGAGAAAATACAAGCAGAAAAATAAAGACCAACAGAGAGTGTTTTAACTGTCTGAGAAATTAGCACAGATCTACAGACAGGTCCAACTGTCTGACCAAGGCAATACATACATAGTTATTGGAGAGAGAAGTACCAACATCTGGGTTTTTCAAAGCTGGGGTGGAGGAAGCCTCCTTAATGGCTACCCAGAGTCTCATCTGGTCAAATCACAAGATCACTCTTCCATGTGTGTGTGTGCGTGTGTGCGTGTGTGTGTGTGTGTGTGTGTGTGCGCGCGCATGTGTGTATTTCTTCAGGGTCAGAGGGCATCACAAGCCTTATGACCCACTGCCTAATTACAAAATAACAAAAGCTGTAGACCTTTCTGAAAAACAAGCCTCCCCTAATCCATTTTCTCTTGTTGGGCTCCACGTGAGGCCTATTAAAGGGTGAGGAAGATCTTTCTGTTCCCCATTACCAATACACCAGAATAACATAACTAATAAGTGTCTGGGACTGGAGTTAAACTCAGGGCAGACTCCAGCTGCAGGTCTTTATCTGCTGTGCCATTTAGATGTCCCCAATCTACCAGTCTAGTAAATCCTTTAAAAAATCTTTTACAAAAAAGCAAAAAATCAGACTGATAAAACCCATTCTTGATGAATCTTTCCTGGCTTTTTGTGGTCAATGCCCCCTCTTCTAGATGTTCATTATTTGTCCTTTTAATAATATAGTCTCCATTTTTTTTCCAGGAATAGGTTTTCTAGAAATGTGAAATTTTGCTTGTTAGTTCAGACAAATTCCTTTATTTTAAAAAGGCTGATGATAAAAACCTACCACACTAAGTAATTAAGAGATATAAAAGTTAGGTTTGAATGAGGCAAGTTTTGGGCATGGAAGGGAAGAAGAAATGTGCTACCTTTTAGACACCTTGAAACTACTCTGTATAGAGATCCATGCTAGAGATACAACTTCCAATAACTGATGTTACATTAGAGAGGGATTGCTATGGTATATAACAGAAGGAGAAAGACTTTTAAGTAGGAGAATCTCAGAATTAGGATTTTTCATTTTTACTGCTGGGTTTCCTCACTTATCATCCCCATTCCCCTCAAAGGTTCCAATATAATCAAGGAGCCAGTAACTAAAGCATGAAGAAATTCCCTCCAAAAAGACCTTTCCTGAATAAGGGCCATGATCATGGTCTATAAAGATCCTACCTCTAACAATGGCACATCTTTAGGAGGAGGGGAGGGCTCAGCCAAAGACAACTTCCTTTTGACAGATTTGCCTCCACCACATTTCTTTGAAGTTCTCTGGATTATGGACTTTGAACAACCAAAAACCCAGTTCAGAATGTAAGACTTTGTCATGAAACACACACCATATAGCACAGGGACAACACACCCATGAAGAAAAGAATAAAGACAGCAAGGCACCCTCACTCCTTACTGCCGTACTGCTATAGAGGGATGAGGACCTACATATCTATTCTTCCCTTCCTCCGGCACCATTAACTTTCCATACAACTAGTATCACTGGGGCTGATCTTGGACACAAGCAGTGATACCTTATATCTCCTTATTTTTATGTTAAAAATGTAGGAACAGGATAAAAGAGAGGGTTGGGCCTATTTTTTCATATGTTATGCCTTCCTGCTGTAACAGATGCCTTGCTTGCTTTGCTATGAAATCAAACAAGAAAGCCGTGCTTTCAGCTCCAGCTTTGCTCTTCTGAGGGTTATGTATAGAAGAAAAATCTTTTATCCTTATCTCTACCAACAAGTCCTGGGATCACACTACTCAAACTAATGGGAGAAACAGATATTATTGAGCCAATCTAGGTTCTCAGAGGACTTTAAACATATAAATAAACATCACCCTAGCCATTGAAAATGGGAGTAAGGCTGAGTGGAACACCTAGACAATGGTAGGGAAGCTGCATCCTTGAGGGATTTGTTCCCTTGTCCTGTGAAGTTTGGATTCAGTCAAAGGGTTGCACTTGAGGACCTAGAGGGCCACATGTGGCCTTGAGGCTGCAGGTTACCCACCCCTGACCTAGCATTTTGGGTTGGAAAAGTCAAGATAGAAACTTCAAAACAAAGATTGCTGGCGCGTCTTGGAGAGGGCAAATGTTTGTGAAATACCCAAAAGCAAATGACTTCAGAGAAAAGATGAGCAGACGACACCATATTGTCTAAGCAAAAATCCATAAGTCAAACCAGTTCAAGAATTATGAGATGTTGTCTAGAACCCAATTCTTACACAGTTAAGGGGAGCACATGACTCACCTCATACTGTAAGAAGATAAAAACAAGAGAGTATAACTGAAGGTGACTACCAAAAACTGACGTGAACCTCTATGAGAATCAGAATGCAAAAGCCTGGAATCCAGATTTATGAAGGGTCATGGAACGGCATGTTGACATGATATGATGCACATTATCATAGGAATGTTTTAAGACTGCATTTTGCTCTCTTACATCCAAGAGGTTTTTTATGATCATTGCAGATTTAGGACACAGGGGAATCATTCACATGACAAGCCAAGGTGATCTCAGACTGCTTTAATGGGCATATATTGTCTCAAACTGGAGGATGACCATCCTATTGTCCTTTCCCATCCCATGATCAGACTCCATCTAGAACCTTGATTTTACTACTACATTTTAGGAAGGTTATAGATAAGCTAGGAGATGACCAGAGGAAAGAGACAGTTGGTGATGCAGTAGACGGGACTGAACTTGGAATTAGAAAGATCTGAGTTCAAATTCTACTTCAGACACTAACTAGCTTTGTGACCCTGGGAAAGTCACTTAAATCCTCCCAGCCTGTTCCCACATCTGTAAAATAGGGATAATAGTAGAACCTACCTCAAAGAAGTGAGGGTTCTTTTGAGAATGTAATGAAATAACATACACAAAGTATTTTGCAAACCTTGAAGTGCAATATAAATACTAGAAATTAGCTATTATTAACAAGTAGCCTTAAGATCATCCATCAGGAAGATCAGTTATATGTATTAGGGATGGTTAGCTGAGAGAAGACTAAGGAAAGACATGGTTATGATCACTCATATGGTAAAGGGATTAGAGTTGCTTATCTCCAGAGAACTTATGGGAAAATGTTGGAGAGAAACTGACTTTTAGAAGGCTTAAATAGAATGAACTATTTTCAGAAGTGGTGAATGCCCATCACTGGAGTTCTTCAAATAAAGATCAGCTAATGATGTCTTGGTGAAAATGAAGAAGAGAATTCATGTTCAAAAGAAAGCCAGACTGGGTGATTTTGGGGGATCCTTCCAATTCTTGGGAAATTATAATTTTGACTTTGCAAACTATGCCTTCCTGTGTGATCCTTGTCCCTACTCTGGCATAATTTTTCTTAAAGTATTTTCCTAACAGATGTGGGTTCCTCTTTAGATTTAAAAATACATATTTTGAAAGCGACAGCACAACCCTCAGATTGTTCAATTATCCTTCCCTTTTGCCAGATGACTAATAAACTGGGTTTTCCAGTCATCCTTGATCTTGAGAATATTTTTGATGCTTTCTATTTAGATGAAGTTATTGTTAGTAATATTTTATAGTCTATAACAACTACCATGTGCCTTTCTCTTATCCTCTGGGTTACCTGAGAATTGGATTCTTGTGGTACCATATTGTTCCAAGACTTGCAGCCATATAGCATCACTGGGGAAATACTGATATGAAAAAAAGATAGTTTTCTGCAGCATAGATAAGCTTGGGATCATTGAAAACACTGCACAATTTACCAAATGTGATTAAGCCTGCTTTCCTCCTGCTTTTCTGTTATCTACCTGGCTTACTGTACAGCTACAGTGCTTTTCCAAGATATATGTACAAAGGTCTAACTCAATGATGTCTTTGAACACAGAGATTTAGGATAGATTTAGAACAGAAAAAGACCTTAGAAGTAAGTGCAGTCTAAACCGCTCATTTTGCAGACAAGGAAGCTGAAGCAACTTGCATAAGATCACACAAATAGTAATTAGCAGCAGCTGGGATTTAAACTCAGGTTCTTTGACTCTAAATCCAACACGCTTTCTCTAGGATACCATGCTGCTTCTCCTATGTTGCCCATTCACCTGCATATGGAGAATATGCTTTCTTCATCCACTAGACTTTCTTCATTTCCCCCTGTATTTTCACATTGTTGAAGATTAAATGAGATAACATATGTAAAATGTTATATAAACCATAAAGATCCATCTAAATGTCAGCTGTTGCTGCTGCTGCTGTTACTGCTGTTCCTCCTGCTGCCTCCTTTAAATTCCCACGGGTTAATTTAGGACGGGGGAAAGAAAGAACATTCCACTTCTCTAAATCTTTTCTGGAACCCAGTAAAATACAGGAACTGCACCAACTGTAGATGCCTGCTGCTTGCTGCTGCTGCCCTTGCCTAATAGGTTATCAGAGTTTTACCATGTGAATTTATTTAATGGTTGGTGCTTCTCTTTATGAAAAGTGGAAGGGATAAGTCCGCAACCTAGTCTGTGCAAGAATTGAATTAGGTGCATGCTGCAATACTAAATGTTGCACTTGTGGGGGAACAGACTTGAGTCCCCAAGAAGTAGAAAGAAGAGGATGAAATTCTCTTTAACACAGTCCTATGCTTTGCTCAGCAATGAAATGAGAAATTTTCCCAGGGCTAGGTTCTTAGTCCTTAAATGACTCGTAGTCAAGACTTCAACTGCACAACTGTATTGTTATTGGATATTCTTGTCTACAAGATGCTCTTGGCAACTGTTCTGCTGTATTCTAAACTGGCAGTTGTAAGGCCCTTTGCGATTCTGAGTGAGAGCAAAGCTCCTTTATCCATGGAAGAATAAATGCGCATAAGATAGAATCTCACTAGTCTATGAAAGACAGGTAAGCCCAAGGATAACAAGGGAAAGATCAAATATTGAATAAAGGTATTGCATGTGAACATGCTTCTAGTCTAGGTACCAAGAAAGCAAAAGTAAAAATAAATGGGAAGAAATTCATCTTTTAGAAGCATTCATTTAAATGAATCTTTTCCCCTCTTAAGTGTGGGTTCCATGTTGATTTAGCTTGAAAAGGATCTAGTTCAACCAAACCCAGGCTGCTTTTTCCTTATTTTAAAACTCTCTAGAAAAGAATTTCCTAAGGCAGCTCAATGGAAAAGATAGGAATAGGGAAACAAGAAAAATCAGGAAGTAAAAGTCCTTAGTTCTATTTTTACCTCTGATATGAATTAGCTTTTTGAGTTTGTATTAAAGCCTTTAGCCTCCCCAATGTCTCTGTTTTCTCACCTATAAAATGTAAAGGTTAGACTAAGTGTCTCCTGGTACCTTTCAGCTCCCCAGCATCCAATAATTCTATGAACTTCCCCTCAGTTCATTAGTTTCTACATAGCATAATGAGTGCATTCCAAAAGACCAAATTAACTGTATTTTCAAAGTTCAGAAGACTCTTTCTAATGCAGATTATTTTGTTTATCACAAAAAACTTGAGGATTTCATGATTCATTTTTCATTACTGTTTATGTCCTCTTCTCCCAAAATTTGGCATGGATTTGGATATCCTTAAGGTTGATGCTTTTATAAAGAATGCCAACACAGAAGTGTATGGGCAGAAAAACAAGGCTGAGCCAGTGGCAGAGTGATAACACCAAGGCTTCTGGCAAACAAAACCCTAGCATCTTGGGGAAGAGGGAGGAGGGACACTATTAGAGAACTGATGAAAAGACAGGGAGAAGAGCAAGGTGGGCAGGCACCAATGAGGCACAAGCGTGTTTGGGGAGAGAATCCTCAGATAATTATGATTACTGATCCGCTGAAGAATGGAGGGAGGGTAGATGCTAGGATAAGTGGCCATACAGACTGGAGTTTGGGTTTCATTGGTGTAGAGAACTCCTGGATGACAAAACTCCATCTACCAATTCAAGCAGGCACCTTTCTGCAACTTAGTCTTATAGAATATTAAAGAAGTGGTGTAAAACAATAAGAATAATAGCTAAAGTTTAAGTAGCTCTTACTGTGTGCTAAGCACTTTCCCATTATTATCTCAGTTCTGTCTTTTTATCATTAGTTCTTGACACCTGTATGGAAAGCTCAAAGGGTCATGTGAATTTCTTAAAATTAAGTGGTAATGTTAAAATCAACTTACACTTCAAGTCAGAGTGAATTTACACACACTTTTCCTCAAAGAGCTTATATGTCATGTGTATAAGCAAAGAAGAAAGAGTGTAAGCTCTTTGAGGTCAAGAAGCAAAAACATTTATGTCTCTGTATCATCATCATCATCATCTCTAGCATTAATATAATACTTATTTATATACATATATACACATATATACATATGCACAAATACACATGTGTATGTATCTATGTGTGTGTTTACACATATATAAACACACACAAATATTCTCCCATTTTATCCTCACAACAACCCTAGGAGGTAGGTGCTTTTATCACCCCCATTTTATAGGTGAGAAGACTGAGGCAAAGAGAGCTTAAGTAACTTGCCTAAGGTCACACAGCTAGGAAGTGTCTGAGACTGGATTTGAACTCTTGTATTTCCGATTCTAGGTCTGGTGTTCTAACTGCTGCAGCATCAAGCTGGCCCTGGATGCTAAGTGCACCACTCCTGAATTCAGATTAACATATTAAATATGTAATATATTTATATATAAATAAATACTTAATAAAAATTACAACAACACATAGATAACATTACACTATAAAACTAAGTGAACATGTGGTTCACAGGGATTCTTCTTTTCAGATTAGTGATCTCCATTTCTATTTGAGTTTGACATCATTGGCCTAGAGTACTGAGTGGCTAAGTGACTTGACCAAGGTCACACAGTTGCTATGTATCAAAGGTAAGACTTGAACCTAGATATTTCTGGTCCTAATTCTACTCCCTAAACATATGTCCTTTCAATCTGCCAGTGTAGAAAAACTATGCACAAACAGGTAGTTAATAAATCTGATGAAAATGGATTAAAAAATTAACAGAAGTTTCACTGCTGTAATGTTTTTCTGAGACATTAACTACATTGCTTGGAGAGGTAGCAGAACATGGTTATAGTAGAAGTAAAGTCAGGCTTGGAATGAGATGCCCTGATGTGAGGATGGGGGATGAATTCCAACTCCAATATTTAATAATTGTGTGACCTTGAACAAATCACCTAAATTCTCTGGAGCTTATCTGTAAAATGGAAATAAAAATACTCACACAAGCTACCTCACAGATTTCTTGCAAGGAAAGAGCTCTGTAAATCAGTGAAGTAAAAATGTGAACTCCTGCCATCACTAGTGAAATGATTAATTTCTGCTCCTTTTACTCCTCCCCCACCCCCACATCTGTCTATTTAATTTCTACTCATTCTTCAAGGCCTAGCTCAAATACTATTTTTCCTAAAAAGTCCCTCCATCCCTCCATACCCCTTCTACTAAATTTCTACTCATCTTTTAGGGTCCCACTCAAATACCATTTTCCCCAGAAAGTTTTCCCTGATTCATTCCAGCCAGAAAATGTCATATGACATCCTACTACATACACTTATATCTGTAGCACACGTATTACTTATGCTAACCTGCCAGTTATTACAGTTATCTGGCTATGTGTCTCATAGCCTTAACCAGATCAAGCTCCAAGAGGGCAGGGATCAGATTGTAAACATCTCTGTATTCGCTCTCATTCAGTTAACGCTCCTTTCTTAAGCACTTACTATGTACCAGGGGCAGCTAGGTGGGGCAGTGGTTATAGCACCAGGCCTGAAATCAGGAAGATTCATCTTCTTGAGTTCCAATCTCGCATTAGATATTTACTAGCTGTGTGACCCTGTTTACCTCAGTTTCCTCATCTGTAAAATGAGCTGTAGTGCAAAGAAAATCCCACATGGAGTCAAAAAGAGCTGGACATGACTGAAAAAACAACTGAATAACAAAAATCTGCCAGGTACTATGCTAAACCTAGGATTTATAAAGAAAGGCAAAAATAACCTCTGATCTAAGTGAGCTAACATTTTAGTGGGAGAGACCACTTCTAAATAATTTGGCACAAATATGATATATACAGTGTAAATGGAAGGGAAATTTGGAGAGGAGGCACTAGGAGTTAGAAGGACCAGTAAAGGATTCCTTCAGAAGGCAGCATCTGAGCTGAGTATTGATGGAAGCCAGAGAAAGCATGAGGTGGAGGTGAAGGGGCAGGACATTGCAGGTATGAGGAAGAGCCAGTGCAATGGGCATGGAAATGGGAGATAGAGAGACAAGTTTGAATAATGGCAACAGACGGCAGAGTATGTGAAACGTAAGGAGACTGCAAAGGCTGGAAGAAGCCCAGTTATGAAGGGCTTTAAATGCCCAAAGGGAGAGTTTATATTTGATCCTAAGGATGAAAGGGAACCACTGGAGCTCATTGAGCCAGGTGGGTAACATGGGCATAACTATGCCTTGGAAAAATCACAGCACTCATTACAGAGCCTTGCATATATATGTGAAGAGACAGAATCATGTAGTAGAATGTTGGAATGAGAGGTTACAAAGATCTGAATTCTTATCCCCACTCTGATTTTTACTAGGTGGGTGACCATGGGTTAGCTGTTTCCCCTCTTTGAGACTTTGCATCCTCATCTATAAAATGTACCCATTTCACAGAGTTGTTGGGAAGCATCAAAGTGGTAGGGATATAAATGATGCAAGTGTTAAGGATATGTACTGTACAGGACCACAGGCCAGTGGGAATCTGACCCTGATGGCTGAATAAGCCCTCTCAGCTGAAGAGCCTGCTACTAGGCCTGGATTGGTTCCTCATTCCCCAGGCATTATGTCCTTGTGATTAGTGTGGTATATACCCCCAGCCTGGGAATGGGGAGATGTGCAGTGTTCTCAGGGGAAAAAACATGGTGTTGCAGCTGGGAGGGATATTTGTGATTTTGTTCTATAAAAGCTTGTGCTTGTGATAATAAAGTTGGCTCTATTTTCCACCACTCTCGGAGTCCTGTTTCTTTTGTGCACTCTCTCTCTCTCAGCCTCTGGGTAAGCAACTCTTTCCCACCCTGCTACTGGACAGCAGGGCCCCTCACAATGTACATGAATGCATCCATACATATAGATACACACACACACACACATATATATATGGATATACACATATATGTATATACATATCCATAGATATATTGATATATCCACACACATATATGCCTAGTATGTGTATATATCCATGCACTTACATACATACATATACATAATGACTGTTACTCAGTTTTCAGTCAATTTATCACCAAGAGAGTTTTGAACAGTTATATAGTTACTATTAGTATTATGCCATTATACATAATGCATATCATTGTGTCATATGCTATATCATTCATTCTCTCAGTTGGCATGAAAGGGAGACCACACAGTACATACCTGGTAAAATAAGAAACAGTCTCTGCAATCAAGGCATTTGCCACTTAACCAGTAATTATAGAAATATAGTCCAAATTCAGAAAAAGGTAGACCAACCTTTTTTTCCACTGAAAACTTATGGAAAACTATTTTTTCCATAGCTGCTATCAGAGGGATCATCTGGGGAAAATAAATTATCCAACAGGCAGCAGTCCTTTGGAAAGAATCTTAAGATCTAATTGCATTTTGGGGTTAACACCGACTGGCATTTCCAAGAATAAAATGTTAAAAATACCTGGTGTGAGAAGAATAACTGAGGTGACAATCAAGGAGCAGATCACCAGAATAACAAGCAAAGCAATTGCAATTCCTTTCCAGTTCCTTTGTGGAGGATTACTTCCCACCAGCTCCTGCAAACAACAAAGGAGAATACCAGTGAGTGCAAAGGAGAAACCAATCTCTCGTGAAGTCAATAGCTCCTGTTAATTCAAAAGCCAGAAGCGAAATTTGGGAGCAAAAGTGTGTGAATTCGGGGCCACCTACACTAAAGCAATTTCTGGATGCGTTCCTCTTCAGGCAATCCTGGTCACTGAGCTCTCTTGCCCCATCCCTTCAGTCCCAAGTGCAACCTCTCAGGAAAGGATCAGATTTTTGTCTCTTGGTCTTTTTACCTTAGCATGTGTGTACAAGAGAGCATGGTAGCTGAGGGGACCTGGCAGACCTGAGGGGAGAAGGTGAAGTGCACGGCCAGTAAGTGGGCTGCAACGTACTTACAGTCTGGGGTATGCTTGAAAATACTAGAGAAATATCAAATCACCATATTTCTGCTCCTTGACCAATATTTTGCTCCCACCTCCTGCTGCACTAGAATAAAAGCCTCTGTGCCCATTTAGCAAATTCCAGTTATTAACCAGGAGGAAGATATGGATCCCAAGTCATGGTACAGAGACATTATTACACTCATGAGAAGGGCAAGCATCCCCCCAAAACAGGCTAACTAAATAATACAGGAATGGTATCATGTAGATGGAGAAATGGTTAAATAAATAAAGTTTGCATTCAAGCTGTCAAGAAAAAGTTGAGCAGAGTTCAGAGGAAGAAAAAAGCCCAGGTGGGCCGGCGTTCAGCGTGTGAGATAGATTTCTCACTCTACCTCTGCCATATGTACTGATTATTGCCCAAGATTCCCAGCAGGTCTTTGGACTGCAGTCTCTCTTCTCTATCTAATTTACACTACATCTTAAAATCACTTTCTCTTCATGAAATTCTGCTGTAATCATGTTCTAACTCTCCTGCCTGCAAAACAAAGGGCAAGTTTCTTACACTGCCATTCAAGGCTTTCTTGGTAATCTGGTTTTAATTTGCCATTTTGTAATCAATCACTTTCTATACATTATTTGTAGGCAGAGGGGTTAGAGCATCTCCCCAGGGATTGCTCATGTGTATCCTACTATACCTTTACCCCCTTTATAGCATGACCAGGCACTTTTACTCACATTGTGCTGCCCACCTGATCATCTCCTCCCCATTCCCCAACTCCAGACTGAAATATCTCCCCCATTTTAAAATTTTCACTTAAAATAATAGGTCTACCTTCTTGAAGGAGGTACCTCTGCTATACCTCTATACCTCTGATAACCCCACCCAAGAGTCAGTCCTTCTCCTTCCCTTCTTCCCTCTCTCTCCCCTCCATCACTCTTTCCTTCCTTTCATCCTTCCTTCCATCCATCACTCCCCCCTCTCCTCCTTTCTTTTCTCTATACTGTCAATTCCTATGGTTCCTACTGATTGTACTACTTATGGCACACTTGACATATACTGCCTTGTCTTTTTATTTGTGTCTCAGTCCCCACTATATTATAGGTTTCTAGGGGGAGCAATATCTTTTTTTTTTTTAAAGCAATCGGGGTTAAGTAACTTACACAGCCAGTTATTTCTGCGTGTGGTGCTGAGTATCTGAGCCCGGATTTGATCCAGGTCATCCCAACACTGGAGCCAGTGCTCTTACTTGCTGAGCCACCTGCCCGCCCCTAAGCAATTGGGGTTAAGTAACTTGCTCAAGGTTACACAGCCAGGTGTTTCTGGGTGGGTGCTAAGTGTCTGAGCCCGGGATTCGATCTCCAGGTCTTCTCGACACTGGAGCCGGTGCTCTTACTCGCTGTGCTACCTGGCCGCCCCAGGGAGCACTATCTTAATAGTGCCTTGTCCATAGCTGGCATGAAATAGTATTTGTAGAATGAATCATTCAACAAACAAGAAAACAAACTGTTTGCAGTAAACACATCTTTCTTACGATAAAACTATTTTGGCTCATTTGTATCAACCATATTCTATTCCTTAAGTGCAGATGCATCAGATTTGCTTTTTAAACATTGCTCTCACGTTTAAATACCAGGTAATTTTACATGCACATAGAAAGACATTATGGCATCCTATTTTCATTTGGACAATTTTTATTCTCCAGAGCACAGGTAAATCTGTGAGTTCTAGCAACGCAAATTAGATGTTCAAAGTGACAAACTTAAAGATTAACTCAACCAGCAGGGGCTGAAGCTACTGAAAACCTAAGTGAGACTGATATGATATCCAGTGAAGGACCAGAAAAACCTATAAATCCCACCCTGGAAACCCAAGCAATACTCATGAGCCAAGTCCAAAGCAATGCCTTTTTCCATATATTTACAGGCTTTTTAACCTAGCTTAGTGAAAATGAGATTTAATCCTGTGCCAGCTTCTATGTGGAGGTTCAAAGGGACAGGTTCCTGAGACACTTAGAATTCAATTACTGTAGGAAGCTCTAACCAGCTCAGTGCTACACATAACAGCCAAAGAATCTTATACAGGTAGAGCACAGGTTGTTTCTCTCTCCTCACCACTTCCTGGTATAACTAGCATTCCTGGCATTCTTCAGCATTCATCACAAATGCCACCTTCTGCAGGAAGGCATCCTCCCCTCCCCAATCCGCTCTTGGCAGTCACTTGAGCCTTTCCCTCTAAAACTACCTTCTTTCTATTCTATGTATTTCTTCTATGTATCTATTTACTTACATTTTATTTCTCCCACTCAAATGTAAACTCTTTGATGGCACTGACTGTTTTTGTGTTTTTAATTTTTTTTTCATTTCTTTGTATCCCCAAGGCTTAGTAGAAGGCCTGGTATACAGTAAGTGCTTAATAAAGCATTACTGAATAAATTTACTGTTGGACTGGATTCTTTAGGATAAATATTTTTGAGCCTCTTTATGAGCAATCAGTTTTTGGATGGCTTCTTTGTCCATAGTTCCAGCAGGTTTCTGCCCTCCCTTCTCACCTTCAGTCCAGATATAGAAATTATTCTACTGCTCCAACATGAATCCTATTCACTCTTTTCTTGGGAAAAGTCTAGTTTTAATGTCATTATTAGCTAGTTATTTAATTAATATTATTAGCTACTCAGTAGGTAGCAGTTACACTTACCACTGAGCAGCCAAAGGAAATAGCAATGGGAATCTTTTTTTTTTTTTTTAATTAAGCAATCAGGGTTAAGCAACTTGCTCAAGGTTACACGGCCAGTTATTTCTGGGTGTGGTGCTGAGTGTCCGAGCCCGGGATTCAATCTCCAGGTCTATCTCAATACTGGAGCCGGTGCTCTTACTCTCTGAGCCACCTGGGCGCCCCTAAGCAATGGGGTTAAGTAACTTGCTCAAGGTTATGCGGCCAGGTGTTTCTGGGTGGGTGCTAAGTGTCTGAGCCCGGGATTCGATCCCCAGGTCTATCTCAATACTGGAGCCCGTGCTCTTACTCGCTGTGCTACCAGGCCGCCCCTAGGAATGGGAATCTAAAAACAAAGTGATGCGAATGGACATTTTTATTTGGCCATATCTCTATCCTCCGAAAAACCACTGTGGCCCAAGCTTATTTTTATCTTTATGTTTTAACTAGAAAATACAGCTTCCCTGGAAGATTATTAACTTGGTGATTTGTGATGCAGGGCTCCACATTATATGCCACTCGTACATGTAAGCTGCAAGAAACCAAAGATTAAAATTACCCAAAGTTGCCACACTGCTCTATGAACTGATTTCTAGAATGACTCTATTATGTATTTTTATTTTCCACAGTTATGACATATAATGCAGGCATTTGTAACAGAGGCTTATTGGAAATAATGCATTCATGTCCTGTCCTCTCAGAGTTAAATGTTTAATGTATCTTATCTCGCCCTAACTTCATGCCTCTCACTGGATTTTCCTTAGTACTGTTTGTCAAATCTCATGCTTCACAGAACCTAGCAGGACTGTGAATCCCAGTTCAGATGGGGAAAATGGGGATGGAAGTGAAAACCTAACTGTGCCCGGAGCAAAATTTCCATTGTTTCATTTTAGGTAGAAAGATCAATATAAAGGAATGAGAAAAGAAGGGAAGGAAAAAAAGAAATCAATCAACAAACAGTTATGAAGCAACTACTTTGTGCCAGAGAGGTGCTCAGAATACAAAAATAAAAATGAAAGAATATCTGCCTTCAAGGAGATTACATTCCACTGGGGGAAAGAACATGCCCATAAGTAGGATTATGTAAAATAGCTGCAAAGTAAGTAAAATGGGATTAGGAAATGTTTCATGGGAAAGGTGTTACTTTAGCTGAGACAGTCTTGAAAACCATGAATTCTGAGAAACAGAAATGAGAAAGTAATGTGCTTCCCGAATGGGAAATATCCAGGGTACAGAGCTGGAAGATAGAGAGGGTTAAGTAGGCATATTGACTGGATTGGATATTGATTGGATTATAGAGAGTGTGAAGTGGGGACAGTATGTAATTAAGTGCAAAAGTAAGGTTGGGGCCAGATTATAAAGGATTTTAAATGAGAAATAGTGGTGTCTATATTTATTGAGTAGGGTACTGGAATCGTTAGAGTTGGACTTTAATAAAATCAGTTTGGCAACTGTGTGAGGGATGAATTGAAGAATGTAATAGACTTGAGTAAAGGGGACCAACTAGGAATGTACCACAATAGTGCAGAAAAGGAGGGATGAGAACATGAAGGAAGACAATGGCCATCTGGGTGGGGAGGAGGGTACTAATTGGAAGGATGTCCTGCTTTGGCAACTGACTAAACATATGGACTGGGGAGATGGAGACAAAAAAGAAAATGAGATGTGAAAGGAAGCAAAAAAAAAAAAAGTAAATGGACCCTAAGGGAAGAAAGGAAATAAAGAAGGAAATAGAGGGAAGGGAAAGAAGACAGGGGGAAAAAAAGAAGGAAAGAAAAGAAGAGATAAGAAGAGTATAGAAAGGAAAGAAGCTTTTATCCTTGTATCGGTTTCAGTTATCTCAAAAAGATAACATGTATTACTTGGTGTCAAATTATGGATCACAGAATAAGGCAGAACTCCATGGAGAACTCCAACCATGGTGATTTTACCTAGATCTCTGTTATGGCAGATAGCAAGCACTGAGCCAAGAAGATGAGATTCAACAAGCAGTTTGAACAATGTGTTTGTGGTACACAGTGAAAAAAGTTAGTATTTGGAGTTAGTTACTCATTTTTTCCCCCACTACTTAATAATTCAGTGAGAGATCAGGGTAAACTAGGTAGAAGATGAACCACAAACTCAGGGCCACATGGACTCATGTCCTATTTCTGATACATACTGGCTCCTCTCACTGCCCCCAGGTAACTCTTTAAGATTATAAATTGCAGTATGGCTTCAGATTTGCATTGATAGAACGAGTTGGGAACACTATATCATTGAAATCCCAGGTCCAAACAAAACAAAATAAAGGGCAGTTCTTTTCTTTTGTTTGTTTTTTAATGGGAGTGCCAGGGAAATGGCTAGTCTTTTATTGGAGGGAAGAAAACATAACACATCTCAAGTAAACCAGTTCAGGGGCTCAGTGGCTAAACTGGTGGGGTACCAGCTTATAATGGGTTCCACAGTTAGGGCAATGCTGTGTCTTGTCTTTGTGAAGACAGAACCAGATGACTGCACTGTTGTCCTCTTCACAGATACAGCCCTCTATTTGCTTGTCAGTGATGGAAGGGACCAGGTTGGGCTCCTCCTTAGTCCCTAGAGCTGCCTTTGGGGCTAGCATGTTGTATGGATCCAAATCATTCCTTGCGGCTATCATAATCTCTCTCTCCAAGCCAGTAGCCTGCTCATCAGAAGGGATACCTCCTCCAGTCACCATGGACCACCACCAAGTGGCCACCTGAGGAGGGCCACAGGTCCTCAAGGCCTGGACCCCCAGTGCCCCAGAGCCCCGCAGTAACCTTGAAGCCATCGCTCCTGAGACAACTACGACCAGTAGTAAGGGGAGTTCTTTTGGAAGGTGATTTGGATTATTTTCAAAGAAGGATTCTTCATGATTGAAGGTGAATCTTTGAGGAACCAAAATAGGTCATTATGATAATCCAAACAATCAAATGATTTTGCCATTCCATTGGGTGGCTCTTTTGATATTATTTAGACAGCGTCAGACAATTAAGAGAATAGAAGATTAAATCTCTAACAGAATTGGGATAGGAAGATTATGCTCAATGTTCCTTTCAGGATTTTTCAAACCTTAAGATGCAGCACTAAAATTGAACTTCAGGATACAGGAAGCTTTGAATAGTACAATGCTTACAGAAGGAGTGGCAATAGCAAAGCAGAACCCACAATGACGGTAAAGGGCATGGCCTTGCCAGTCACAATGGGGATGGTTGGCAATTTCTCATTTTCTTGTACTTAACTAAGGACAGAGAGTGTCAAGCAGATGGCCTGGACACAGGGGAGGGGTGGTAGAGGAGGAAGAGAATGGAACTATTCTCTTTTTTTATAACAATAATCCATTTCCAACCAATTCAACCTCTCTCCTACTGTCCTTTGGCATTTCAATTCCAGACAATGCCCATGACAAGAAGTCACCCCTCAGAGGACAATGGTAATTTATTCTTTGGATTGAAAGT
Organism: Petaurus breviceps papuanus; assembly: GCF_028583685.1. Classification (NCBI taxonomy): domain Eukaryota; kingdom Metazoa; phylum Chordata; class Mammalia; order Diprotodontia; family Petauridae; genus Petaurus; species Petaurus breviceps. The sequence goes on along the minus strand of NW_027185612.1, from coordinate 6,304,506 downwards.
AACAACGTGACAGGTTTCATATCCCATACTACAATAAGTTTATTCAAAGATTCAGCCTGGGTCCAACTGGAGATGATTTTCTTTTTAAAATATTTATTTTTTTTCCAATTACATGTAAAACAATTTTTAACATTTTTTTTAAAATTTTGAGCTCCAAATTCTCTTTTTTGATGCTTACCCTCCTCTCTCACAGAAAAGGCAAGCAATTTAACATAGATTATACATGTGTGGTCATGCAAAACACATTTCCATCTAGTCATACATTCAGACTCCATCAGTTCTTTCTCTGGATATGCATAGTGTTTTTCATCATGAGTCTTTCAGAATTGTCTTGGATCACTGTATTGCTGAGAAGAGCTAAGTAATTCATGGTTGATAATCATACAATATTGCTGTTACTGTGTACAATGCTCCTCTGGTTCTGCTCAATTCACTTTGTAGATGTAATAAAAGTCTTTTCAGGTTTTTCTGAAAGCATCCTGCTCATTACAGCAAAATAGCATTCCTTCACAATCATATCACAACTTGCTCAGCCATTCCCCAATTGATGGGGATCCCCTCAATTTCCAATTCTTTGCCACCATAAAAGGAGCTTCAATAAATATCTTTGTACATTTAGGTTCTTTTCCTCCTTTTTAAAAAATTCTTTAGGATACAGATCTAGTAATGGTATTGCTATATTAAAGGTTATTCATAGTTTTATAGCCCTTTCAGCACAGTACCAAATTGTTCTCCAGAAAGATTGGATCAGTTCACAGCTCCACCAATAGTACATTAATGTTCTAATTTCCCCACATCCCCTCCAACAATTATTATTGTACAATATTGCTGTTATTATGCACCTGTATGTATGTACATGTATTTTCCAGTTTTTCCTAAGAGTATCCTGCTTACAGCATGATAATATTCCATAACAATCATATGATCACAATTTCTTCAGTCATTCCCCAAATAATAGCCATCCCCCTTAGTTTCCAATTCTTTGTCACTGTAGAAAGAGCTGTCATAAATATTTTTGTACATGTGAGACCTTTTCCTTTTTCAGGGTTTGCACTGAGTTTCATGGGCAATATGCAGGCAGCCTCATGCAAAGGGGATAAATCAGTTAGTCAACAAACTCTTATTAATCACATATGTGCCAAGTACTGTGCTAAGCACTAGAGATACAAAAGGAAATATATACATGTATGTATAATATATACACATATATACAATATATACATATGTGTGTGTGTGTACTGCTGTCAAGGCATTCACAGTATATCGATACAATATGCAAATAATTATGATGAAGCTATAAACAGGATAATTTGGGCTGGTCTCAGCTGGAGGCACTAAAATTGAGAAGGACCAGGAAAGTCTTCTTGCACAAACTGAGATTTTAATTGAGACTTGAAGCAACCATGAAAGAAGGCAAAGATGAGGAGGAGATAGTTCCAGGCATATGGAACAGTCAAAGGTTTTTATAGGAAAAAAATTCCTTTAAGCATTTGTCCAATGGGAGATCCCTTTAGGTGCATACATTTCTACTTGCTAGTAGAGATTCTACAGGGAATTAACACCTTACTGAAAAATGATTTAATCAACTCAGTATATAGTTAAATCTGGGGCAGCTAACTGGCACAGTGAAAAGAGGACCACACATGGAGTCAGGAAGACATGAGTTCAAATATGGCCTCAGACTAGTTGTATGAGCCAGAGGGTCACTTAATCTTGTTTGCCTCAGTTTCCTTATCTGTAAAATGACTATCTTTGCCAAAGAAAACCCCAAATGAGGTCACGAATTGTTGAAAAAGACTGAGAAGATGGAACATCTAGCTAAATACTGGCCTCAAGGAACAGGAGTTGGTTGGAGGGACAGGAAAGGTAAAAGCTGATAAGAGTTGACAGAGAAGATCTCTTTGGTCTAGCACTGTAATACCCTTGCTCTCACATGTGTATCCTGTCCTCCTTTGGCTTTCCCCCAACTCCTGGTGTTCCATCTTTATTCCAAATCCTGGCATAATTCCAAATGCCTGAGGACTTAAAAAATCTATTTCCTATGAATGCTGGAGACTTTCTCTATGTTCTAATAACATGAACTTTCCTCTGGAATTCTTGCTAGCACATCTCCAAAGCTGGGGTAATTTGCATAGACACTGGGGCTATTTCTAAAACAGATCAAGTCTGTTTGCTGCCAGACGGCTCACTAACCACAGTGAAGGCTGTATGTGTGAAGCCCTTAAGGCAGAGTAAGTTCCAAATTACCTTTTATGCTGACATATACCTGGAATGAGACCATGAAATTTGTGAGGGAGGGAAGGAGACAATTTTGCTAGTGTTCACTCCAAAAAAATGCTGGAAATGGCATGTTACTGTCTGTCACCTATAAAAATTTTGGATACTCTATTTTTATACCGGCTGTTTCAAAAATCAGAGCTAAGGCAATTTTAGACCCATAAGCTAATTTGACACAGTGATGTATTGGTCTGATGATTCCTTTTATGAAATTAACTCTGAAATATTACCTATTTTTGTACTCAGAAAGTCATTCCAACTCTGCTCTATTTCCATCTTGATAACTTGTTTTAGAGATTTTTTTCCCCCTAAGTCTTGCAATGATTTTTTTTGGGAAAAAAAGTAATTCTGGACTGATTGTTGCTAAAGAAAAAAAGTCACAAGAAAGCATGGGCAAAGGTAATCTATCCGTAAAAAGACAGACCTTGTAAGTACATCACTCATTTACACATTCTGCATTGCTAGAATGAATAGGTGTTCAGGAGACCTGGATGGTGCCTATCACAATGCTTGTTTGAGTTGCTTTTTTCTTACAAAACTCATTGGTAATTTGTAGATGGGAGTAACTCACCTTTCTATAGCAGAAAAATAATTCTGGGTCCCCCAACATACTATTTCACTTTGCCTGATGTTGAAATTGCCTCCAGGTGCTCAGTAAACATTGAGAAGCTAACAACTGAACTGGTGTCTGAAAGCCAAGAGCCACCAGCAAAAAAACTAGTTGTAGAAAAGAAAAATACATGGATAAATGAAATAGTCTTGACCATGAAGCCAAGATTGATTTCCCAGCATCTCTAGTGGTGACCTCACTATTGATCTTCACAATTATCATGTGAGAATAGGAAAACAAGAATGGTACTATAAAAGATTCACCTTACAATGATAAAGGTCATGATTCCATGATAGAAACACATAGTGAAGTCTTGAGAAGACTAGGGTTGATGAAGATTGACTTGGAAGTTCTCAGGTTTACATGAAAATTCCCTTATTCTTGTGTGTGTGTGTGTATGTATGTATGTATGTATGCATATACCACAGTAACAGTAAGACAAACAATATTGCCACCACCATAAGATTTTCAAGGTAACAAGTTTGAACAGGAAAAATGTATTGCCAAAAGGAAATGCTGTGGAAGATTCTGTACTAGCTGGAGCTTTGGAGACTACTTCAATAAAAAAAAAATGTGTTACAAAGTGAATAGGATGGGTCTGGGAGAAAGGCACTCTGGGTTCTTATTCTGGCTCTGTCACTCAGCTTTACTTAAATTACCTAACTTCTTTGGTCCTCAACTTCATCATCTATAATTTAAATGGTTATACTGGATGGTTATACTATATATATATTTGCCTTTTCAAATTTTTTGTCCATATAAAGCATGGCAATGATTATTTATAAGAAATAAGGAGAATGTCTAGCCCTCAGCCAGTATAATAACAAAACTAAATTTAGAATTATTGATTGCCTCTGAAACATTGATTAATTCATAAAATAAAGAATTATTCATTCTTTACTATACTGCAGAATACTGCAACTTCTAGGGATGAGGGTTTGGGGAGAAAGAAACAAATAACTCTAAGCCATTGTCCTTGTTTTTGAAGGGCTTAAAACAGAGTAGGGAAGAAAAAATTTTCACAAATAACATCACCAGACAGTATATGATAAATGGCATGTGAGTGGGTCAGTAGGAGACTTCAGTGATGGTTACTATTTCCTAGGGATCCTTATTGATCAGGGACCGATCTCCTGATCACCAAGTAAGCTAATGGGACTCCTCAAGTATAACCAATTTTTCTTCTCATCCTACATATCAGTTATGACAATAGGCTTTAGCACACCTGGACAAATCCCCTGAGAAGCTGGATCAAGTTTTGGGATCCCTTTCCAGTAAAGTTGTGAATTGACAACAGCGGCCTCCTTTTCTTCTCTGCTTTGCACACTGTAATTCAGTAACTACAACTGAATTATGTGTTGAATAGATGAATGACTTTCATGATGCTATGGTAATTAATTCACACAAGTAATAAAAAAATGCCTTTTATATAAAGCCATTAAGAAATGATGCCCCACATTAAAAAAGGTAAACCAAGAAGGGCTTCACTTCTAAGGACTTAAAAGGAACAGGTAAAACATCACCATTTGTCCAGAGGCAACTTCAACTAGTAGGCTGTTAACAAAAGTTTACTGAGAAATGAATAAACCTCAGTTTTCTAACTCAAAACACTTAAAAATACTTCTGAGAAGCCATGATTGATGCCACAAAGTCTATGAAATTTACTCTTTACTCATTTACTTTTATTTTCAACACAATTTAGCCAAATGTTCATCTGTCTACCCAGCTCACAGCAGACTAGACATTCAAAGTAGCAAAAAGTGACAACTAAAATTTTAAGAATGAGAGACAGAAAAACTATGAAAAGTAGACACAAGAACTCAAAAATCCCTAGAGACATCCTGAGCCATTTAGAATCAAAGCAAAGAATACAAGACACTTCAATAACTCATAAAGTCATAGCTACATTGAAATACTGTGCAACAACTAATGCTTATAATTATGTCCAAATGCCATCAGAGAGATCAACTGATATTTGGTGTACTTTGTTTGAGAAGGCAAAGTAGTGGTTTTTTTAATTCAGATTGACTAAAATGGAAAAGAAATAATGTTCTGGGATTAAGAAAGAGGAAGGTTCTGTCATCTGGAAAATTCATTACAGGCCATACCTCAATTCTCCAGTGACACCAGATAAAGTCATTTTCTGTGTCAGAGTTTGAAGCACACTGGATTTCAATTCAAAGGCAACAACAAAGAGACTGTGTTTCAGTGCTTTATTTTAACCATATGGGTTTGGCTATAGGTTGATGAATTTTTTGCAACCCCATTCAATTCTTTATGTCTTAAATACTTGTTGGGTTAAATTGAATTTCCAAAGTCACAGAGCAGTGGTAATGTATGCCAATAAAGAGAATACCACAAAAAGAAAAATTACAGATCTTTGAGTCCAGTATCTCTCACAGTCCAATTTGGATTGGTATATCCTGACTGTGGTGATTCTAAGCTAGAGTTGGCCTTAAGCCAGAGATGAGAGAACAAAGAGCTGAAGCAAATACATAATGAATGATACCATATCATAGCATTGCTTTATATATGAAAGAGGAAGGGTTAAACCTGTGGTAAGGTTAGCTTAGTAACATGTGTTTTATTATTTAACCCTTGTATTCTTATTTAATAATACTATTCCTTCAGGTTTTCCACAGTTTTACCCCAGCAAACTCCTTATTACCCCTCACTTGGATCACTGCAAAAGCCTCCAGACTAATCTTTCTGCATACAACCCCTCTTCCTTCTATCCCTTCTTCCCCTCAGTCCATCCTACCAACATAACTCTCCAATTCATAAAATATCTCATTATGTCATTTGAAGCCTCAAAGATCAATAAGACCTCAGCTCCTAGGGCATAAGTTTTAAATTTCTTATCTTAGCATTAAAGGAGTTACAAAATCTGGTGCCAACTCACCTTTCTTGAATTGTCTTCACACTTCAGCTGACTCAACAAACAATGAACTACATGCAAGTAATTAAAGATTCAAAAACAACAACTGAAACAAACTAATATTTCTTTCTATCAAATAATTTAAATTCTATCAATGAGCACTATATACATACATATATGTTACATAAATAATTACATATGTTATATGCACATAAATACAAAGTAATATGAAAAAAAGAGAATGTTACACTTGGGGAGAGAACTAGATCAAGAGAGGCTTAGTGTAAGAACAGTACTTGAGCTGAGCTTGAATGAAACTAAGGATTCTAAGAGGAAAAGATTTCTCATCTGTGTTTTAGGGATGGCAAAGAGCCCACATGAAAACAGCTCCAAAAAAGCTATAAGCCTTCTTGTCTCATTTTTCTTCTTTCCTTCACAGTCTAGACATTATGACCGCCTGGTTCAACAATATAACTTTTCTTCTATTGGCACTCTGTGGCCCCTTTATACAATCATCACTAACATTTTTCTGAACCTGCTGGATATCTTCTGTTACCACTATTTTCTAACCTACTAGCTGTTCCTCGACCTTGGCATTCCACCTTTTTTCTCCATGTTTTCACAAGAACAGTGGCAATAGATTGAAAATACTGAGAGGTTAGAAGGAATAATAAATATTTGTTGGATTAATGCACAAAGACTTCTGAAAAGAACTTCACAATTTACAAAGCACTATGTGATATTGCATATTGAGTATATTTAAAAATGGATTTAAGAAGTGAGTTATTTTTTGTTTTTAAAACATATTAACCTCCACTTTGTATTCAGTTAGGAGTATAATCATTAGGGGGCAGCTAGATGGGGCAATGGATAGAGTACTGGCTCTGGACTCATGAGCATCTGAGTTCATATATCACCTTAGACACTTGACACTTACTAGGTGTGTGACCCTGGGAAAATAGAGAGAGAGGAAGGAAGGAAGGAAGGAAGGAAGGAAAGAAGGAAGGAAGAAAAGAAGGAAGGAAGGAAGGAAGGAAGGAAGGAAGGAAGGAAGGAAGGAAGGAAGGAAGGAAGGAAGAAGGAAAGAAGGGAGGAAGGAAGAAATAAAGAAAGAAAGAGGGAAGGAAGGAAGAAATGAAGAAAGAAAGAAAGACAGATCTCATTAGAAGTGGTCCTGTGGCCTTCACCCCAAATTAACAAGGCTCAAAAGTCAACTCCTTAAAGTGCTCTTGTATCAAAAGCAATCACTCAATTTATTTGTCCATCTACCTATTTATCTATCTACATGATTATTAGAAGGTTCTCAGACACAGACTTATTGATGTAGAATAACCTTACTTTTCCTAGAGCATCTAGCATTGTACTTTGTACATAGGTTCCAAGAGTTTTGTTTTGTTTTGTCCCCAATGCTAAATGACCCATCATCTACGATCCAGCGGATCACTATACCAAAGTGTATATTCTCTGAATGCAGAGAATGTATTCATTTTTCCTTCCTTTTTTTTCTCCTTCTTTGCCTTGTGTATATGTAATAGCACTCAAGAAATTTTTGTGAAATTAATCACCAAGATATGAGTAGTGATAATGATAATTCAGACTACAGTGACTTTTCAGAATGTGTCCAGGAAGTTATAACTGTAGGAAGTTAATAATAATGGTATAATATTATTGTGTTTACTTCACCCAAAGTCCTTTCTCATGATATTATCATCTTTTAGGATGAATTTTGAACAGGTAATTGGTATGGTACTTGACTTGGAGTCAGGAAGACTTGAGTTTGAGTCTAGCCTCAGGCATGAACAGTGTAACCCTAGGCAAATAAAGCCCTTAACTTCTCTCTGCTACAGTTTCCTCATATATAAGATGGGAATAATAATAGGACTTAAACTTCCCCAGTGGTAGTGAGGATCAAATGAGATAAAATCCTTCAAAATCTTCAGGCATTATATAAATGCTAGTTAATACTAGCTATTAATGGATTCACTTCCCATTTATTTTCTTGCAAAATTATTTTCTATACAAATTTCCCTTCAAAATTATGAGCATTTCATGGAAATACGGCCATCAATGACTATTGCATCCATTGTGTATTACAAATAGCAAATAACAGGTCAAAATGAATTATGGTATTTTTGAAATTATTAATAATCAGGATAAAATATGCAAATAACAAAATTTCTTTTAAAGATTCCACAAACAAGCAAAAGAAATTTGCTATTCCACCACTTCACTCTTCAATTGAAATGCATTTTCTCCCTAACACTTTTTCATTGTGCAAAGTTCTGATATAAATTTTTTTTTTATGGAGCACGGACCATTTACTGTAAGTAGAGAGGCAACAAATTATAAAATCAATTATGCATATGTCTCGAGACTCTGCAACAGGTTTTCAGTCACTGCAGGTATTCAGGAGAACAATAAATGAGTGAAAATGACAGGTAGTGACTCTACTTGTGTCATAGCTAAGGTTAATCAAATGACTAATGTCAATCAATCACCATCAACTTGTCTGGTATTCACGGGTCTTACTAATGCCTTACTTAGGAAATTGTCCTCATTAGCAGCTTTACACTTCAAAATGATGTGAAAGGGAAAAAAATCAGCTAACATTTAGCCCTCGGGACAAAAGAGCAAACCAAGGAACAAATCATGTGTCTTGAGTACCATCTGAAGTAATAATCACCTCAATAAACAAAGGGTCCTTCAGTTAAACAAAGCATAAAAGAGAACCAGAGTGCTGAAGCATGTAAGTACAGAGTTATAGCTGGCTTGCAAAATCATAATATGTTATTTTATTTAATTGTAACAACTCTGTGAGGTAAGTAGAAGTTATTATTGTCAATATAGAGATAAGAAGACTGAGGCACAGAGAGTTTAAGTGGCTTGCTTAAGATCATATAGGTAGAGTTGAGATTCAAATACAGAACCAGAAATGTCTGAGACAACATAGAATAGACATCCAAAGTGGCAACAAGAAGTAGACTCAATGCCAATGGATAACAGGGATGGTCAAAAAACAAGGGCGAGGGGTATTTACAGATACATTGTATCTGTGATGACTAACTTTGAAAAAAGTTCTCTCGGCAATGCAAGTCCAAAAGACTCATGATGGAAGGGGACTACACATATCCAGAGAAAGAACTGCAGTCTGATCGCAGATTTAAGCAAACTCCTTGCTCTCTCTCTTGCTTTGTTTTGTTCCTTTTTTCTCATTATTCATTCCATTAAGTTATAAATCTTTACAACTTGACTAATGTTTAATGTGAAGGTATTTGTAGAATCCATATCGTATTGTATGCCTCCATGTCAGGGGAGGGGGGAGGAGAGTGAGGGGTAGAAAACTTGGAACTCAAGGGATTATGGAACTGAATGTTGTAAACTAAAAGTAAGTAAATAAATAAATTTATTTAAATAAAAGGGGGGAGGGGGAACGAGAGGAAAAAGCAAAGCAACAACTAGAAGAACTTCCCAACCTTGGGGCAAACAACTAAGCCTAGAGTGTTACACTCAGAGAACTTCACAGCATTATGTTTTTATATTCAACAGTTATTCCAAATGATGATCTTAGTTATCCAGGAAAAGATCATGCTCTGACCCATATATTCAGTCCCATTCAGCAATCATTCAGTAAAATAGCTACTATATTCCCAGTATGATGTTAGGCACTGAAGATTCAAAGACAAAAATGAAACAGTATCTGACTTAAAAGAGCACATATTCTATCAGAGGAATGTAACATGGACATAGGTAGTACAGAGAGACTTTCTTGATCCCCTTCCTCCACAACGACTTTATATTTATCCTATGTTTATTTTGTATATTTTCCCCTAGGAGAATACAAGCTCATTGAAGGGCAGGAACTACTGTTTTTTTTTTAAATTTTTGTAACCCTAACACCTAGCTTGGCACAAAGTAAATAGGAGGCACCCAATAAATGCTTGCTGAATTTAAGCATCATGCCTTATTTAGGTCTTTGGGAAGTACATGTTGATAGATTAGAATGAATTGTTACTAGCTTAGGTGATTCTAAATGTTGCTCACCAGTGTCATTGTTCATATGCAAAATGACTACACAAAGGCAAAATCTAGCACTGCCATTCCATTAGAAATAATTACTTTCATATTTCAAGGATATGTGCTTTTAGAAGGTACTCCCTTTGCCTGTGCAGACTGAGACATCTCTATTCGAGAGTACTTGTGAATCAATGTGGCCAACACTCCCCCTTTCAAAAAACAAAACATCCCCAACCCCCAAACCCCATTATCACGAAGCTAACATGATGATGAGTAACTATGACTTTTGCTTAGCTGGACCTTTTGATTACAGAGACATCCTTCTTAATGTGTTCTAAGAGAGCTTATGATCTTTTGTCCTAGCCTTCAAGAATTCAGGTCACTTCCACACCACAGTGAGGCTTCAGATGAGAACTTTCATGGAAATTGAAATGATATTCTAGAAATGAGTGATTTCTAAATGTATGTGCTTTCACAGCAGTATATATGAAGCATCTACCCAGAACACTTCTCCAACCTTTCCCTGTACTCCCCTACACCTTTTACCAATATTTTCCTCCTTTTTAACACATTATCAATTTTCAGTATGGATGCAAGGACAAACTGTGTCTGTCACTCCAGTACCAGCCGCAACCAGACGATGGTCCACTGGGAGATGAAGTACTTTGGCCACACAATAACTCATGCAAACAAGGCAGAGAGGGAGAGTTAATATCAATCAAATTTCAGATGCTTAGAAGTATATTCTCCTCTTACTGAAAGAAGGAACTTAATTATTCTGGTATTCAAAACTAACCATTTATATTCCTCAAAAATTTTAGGAAAAAATTTGTTCTGTGAGTTAGAACTTAACTTGCTAAATTAAGGTCCACCTGTTGAACATGGACCTATTTTGGGTCACTAGGCTTTGGTTACCTTGCCTGTAAACTGAAGCTGTTAGCTTTGATGGCTGATGAGAACCCACCTATGATCCTGTGATCCTATGAACAAAACAGAGTAATTGAATCTACTCATTATAGTGACTCAAGGCTGGAATCAAAGAATCTCACAGAGAGAATTTTAATTAAATTTTTATGATAATATAGATTTGTTATGGGAAAAAATTCCCAAATATTAATTCCTAACTTGAGCACATAATCAATTATAATTTAAACATACACAAATACACATGCATGCACACACACACATCTCATGTGAACTGCTTAGCTTGCACCTGCCAAAAATCTGCCATTCACTGATGGTGGATAGAAGAAGAATTCATATATGGAACAGAAACACAATTTTGGTTTGTTTTCTTTAAATTTCAGTTTCTTTTCAATTTCAATTTCATTTTCCTTTAAATTAAAAAAAACATTACCCTGATACTGCAATGAAAATCAGTTCTACTCTGTTTTATATAACCTTTTCATCAATAAGTAGGATGAGTACATATGAAGGGTATCTCTCAATTCTTAATTTCACATATGAAAACAGAAGGATAACTCTTGCCAAAAATATACATGAATTGTAATACAGAGCATCCATCTCCCACCTACTCCAGAAAAAGTTTGAGGTTCACATCATCTCAAATAATGTTCATGAAATCCAATGAGAAACTAGCAAAAATTATTTCTTCCATGTTAGAACTGTATAAGAGGTCAGCTAGAACCCTAAGGGCAGTAGGAAAGGGGGTCTACCAACAGAGGTAAAAGGAAAAAAGGCTAGGATACCAGAAGAACCAAAGACTGGCAAGAGACAAGTAAGGCACTGTATCTTGAGGCAGGCTGATAAGAAGGCCCTAGCAAAAAGCTGCAATTTGGGAACCTGAGCTGGAGAGATGAATTAATAATAATAACAAAAAACACTAATATAAAAATTTATTGCAAAGCTAGATTATCAAAAAGCAAGAGTAAGAAACTATAATAATTTCAGGCACAGACTAAAAGATAGGCTCCCCATAAGGACTATACAAAGAAGAAATACCTAGAAGAAATTAAACAAGAAAATGCTTTAAATGAAATGAAATTTCTTGAGGAAAGAATTAGAAGGTAAATAAATAGCTTAGAAGGAAAACTGGTAAACTTCACCTTTAAAAGATCTCAAACAGAAATCAGTGACTCCATCAGTCAGCAAAAAAAATATTAGAGCAAAATCAAGCTTAATAAAAAAAAAACAAACAGAAGAAAATGTAAGCGATCTGCTTATTTTTAAAAACTGACATAAAAGTGCTCAAGAAGAAATAATTTAAGAATCACTATAGTCCCTGAAAACCATGATTAACAAAGAGCCTGGGCACACCATTTCAGAAAATTGCAAATAAAAACTGTCCAGATTTATTAAGAACAGAGGGCAAAGTGAAGAGAGCATAAATTATCTTCATAAAGAAACATTAAAAGAAAAAGTTTCAAGAACGGTATAGTCGAAATCCATAGCTTTCCCAACAAAGAAACACAAAAAATAGTAATAGCATCCAGAAAGGAGTTTTAGTACCACTAAATCTCTTAAGACCTGTAAACTTATACTATAAACCAGAGGAGATCTTAGAATACAACACTCCAAAAGGTAAAAGATAAAAGTTAATAACAAAGAGTAACTTACCCAGTCAAGTTGAGAATAATCTTACAATGGAAAAAAAATGGTTCTTTGAAAGATGCAGCACCTCTTACACCGTTAGTCATGATCCCATGAGTTGGCGCAACAACCAAAAACTAATTAAAAGTCAAATGTGTAATGAATCCAAGGTGTTTCTGGCAGTGTTCGCCAGTGTTGTATCACACAACTTCACTGCAGCCTTAGTTTTGAACACAAATCATACACACTTTGTGCTGTGCATATCCTCAGGTCAGGTGCTGCCAAAATGTGAAAAATGGGTCATGAGAAAAAGTTTAAGAAGCCCTGGAACAGAGGACTGTCATGAATTTCTGATGATCAGTCCACAGCTAAGCAGGAACCATGGGACATGAAAACGAAAGTCTAAGGAAACAGGCAAATTTACTTGAGTCATTGGAAGAAACCATATGATAATACAGTGCTAACATTCTAACAGCAGGAGAAAAAATTTGTCCACTCAGAACCTTAATATTTTTTACAGGGTCCTGAGGGAGTTAGATGAAGAAAGAAACAAGCAGAGGTCTCTGGGGTGGATTGCTTCTGCTCTGTATGTTTAAAGAGAAAAAGGACAGAGGATAACCAGTACACCAGTTTAGAAAGGAAGAAGGGAGCTGAGCCTGCTATTTCCCCTAACTGGGTGAGGGGTGGGAGGGAGTATGGAAAGAAGATAATATAAACATGGAAGTGGGCATCATTTATCTGAAATGAACAAAGGAATTCTGAACATGCACACAGACTTTGGTGTTGAGCTACATGAAACTCAGGGAAAAAAGGGGGAGTGTGGAGGCAGAATTAAAAGAGGGGAATAGTCATGAACACTGGAGATTTATATTGCTTGACTAAACTTATTTATCACAAAAGCTTTTCCTCTCTCATTTTTTGAGTTGGTTTTTAATTGGCAGGGGGGGGGGAGTAGGTTGGGAAGCTAGGTTGTGAAGTGGATAGAGTATGGGATTTGGAGTCAGGAAGATTCATCTTCCTGAGATCAAATCTGACCTCAGACACTTATTAGCTGTGTGACCTGGACAAGTCACTTAATCCTATTTGCCTCAGTTTTCTCATCTGTAAAATAATCTGGAGAAGGAAATGGCAAACCACTCCAGTATTTCTGCAAAACAAAACCAAACAAAACCCAACAACAACCAAATGGATTCATTAAGAGGCATACATGACTGAAAAACAACTGAACAAAGAAAAAATGGTTATAAATAGTGATGCCCCAAACAAGAGAGCATTGTAACGTTTCTTTTAAATGTACAGAAGAGAACAGAAGGAAACATAACAGAATAATTTTGAAACTAAGGTGTAAAATTTACTATCCACTTAAAAGCATGTGGTAATAAATGAAGATTCAGTTTCACAGACACTTTTCTTTTTGTGTTCTGTTATGTATGTGGGAATGTTCTTTTTTATGTTTAAGTTCAGAAGAAAAAAAACCTATGAAATCCAAAGGCAGTGGAATAAAATAAGAAACTATTGTTAATATGTGTGTATGCGATATACACATATGTATGGGTATGTGTATATATGTATATATATATATATATCGATGTGTGTATGGTTATGTTTATATTCCATAGTCCTATGTTAGTTCATCTTAAAATTTCATGCATTTGCTAGTTCTAAATCCAGACATTTCAGCTGCTATGGTGAGCTAAGAATACTTTATCCTCCAGCCTAGACTAGGGAGTAAATTGCTTAAGGCCACAAAACTTGCAATGATGGGCTGTAGAAACAATTATTTCAAAAAATATCAAAGTAAGTGTACAATATGGTACAGTGAATGGATTACTGGATTTGGCTTCAGAGAAACTGGGTTTAAATATATGCTCTTCCACTGCCTACCTCTATGACCTTGTGTAAGTTAACACATCATTGTTTGCCTTAGTCATCTTACCCCTCTGTCCCTCAGCCACCTTTTCTGTAAAAATGAAGGGGCTGGACTAGCTGATCTTGGGAGTTTTTCCAACTATCTCAAATGATATAATATATATTTTAAAAAGCAATTAGCACAGTGCTTGGTGCACAGTAGGTGCTATATAAATGCTTATTCCCTTCCTTGCCCTCTTCCCTTTCTAGCAGTAAGTCTACAATCTAGCAATACTCCAATATGCGCAGTACATACCAATGCACTAAATTGCTACTTAATAGCAGTGACATGTAAATAATTTTTAAGAAAGCCACAGAATAAACCCATTACTATAATCTATTTTACAGTAAGTGTACTAATTAACACACTACTTAATTAGGACTTCATTACCTAAAACCACTATTTCTCAACAACACAGCAAAGTTAAAATGCAGAAGGACCAATGGCTTTAGAACTATTTATAATTTCAGTGTTTTTCTTCACAAATTTGCCCTTTCATGGGTAAAACACATGTTCATTGGAGCCAATATTGAATTTGACTCCAATCCTGCTCTGAGGACAATGGGTTTCCTCTTATTTCATACTTTCTGCATAGATTACATGATATTTACCTGCTGTATTGTACACATGTCACTTTGTGTATGTGCATTTGTATGTATATATACACAGGTATATGTATATACATGTATATGAGTATACATGTATATACATATTCACACACATGAATCATGATTTGTTTTCTCACTCAGCCAATCATAGTCAGAAAGAAGTTACCAGGACAAATTCCTTTTAGGGGGTTAAAGTAAAAATAAAAGCAATTCGTATAGCAGTGCTCATTCCAGGCTAAGCTATATCATTAAATTAATCCAGCGTCAGGATGTTGTTCACTCACAGCAAATTGTATCCAGTTCCAGAAAAAGATACAGCACCTGTTTAAGAATCCACAGGCATGAGATAATCTGGTGAGTAAAGAATAGTGGAGTGATTCGTTGCCCTGGGGTTATGCCAATGGCTTCCAGAAAAGAAGCTTCCAGAGTTGAAGGGCCTGGAGCTAGAGGCAAGGATGGAAACTCAATAGCTATCTATGTCATTGGGGACAGGCAAGAGGTCCATGACTGCATCAGTTTTAAAACTGTCACACACAAAAAGGGCAGCATCTATTCTGCAAACTGGATAGATGCCACACAGGTTGGACTTTCTGATAATGATAATAGGAGAACATACCAATATGTATTAACAGGATTTGGGTGGTTACATGATATACACTGACATCTGAATAGGTTCTAATAAGCTATGACCCACATTTGTTGACATGAAAAGAGACACGTGGTCCTGCCTGTACCTAACTGAAGGTGAGAGATGAAAGATATGTGATCCAACAAAGAAAAATTGTCTTCCAGAGCTTATTTCAATGGCCTTTGGAATGCAATAGAGGGGTCTTTTGTTCCATTAGTGATATTTTTTCCTTGAGTTAAGGTGTCCCCTTAAGAACTCCTCTAAGTTACTATTGGGTTCTTACAAATATCCATGCATAATCTTTCTTACTGTCTATGATATAATTCCCCACTGCAATTTTTAAATCTTCCTTCAAAAGACTTTGTGTATGTGAACTCTTTTATCTAAGCTATGTGGCCAAGGGACACACAACTACACTGGATTCTGGGTTTAATAAAAGACGTCACAGGATTTCAGCTTAAAACAAAGTAACTTGAGTATGTTAAGAGAGGAAGCCCTATTAGATTAAGCTTAGAGGGAGCTGTGTAGTGCTAGACAGAGAATTAGATTTGGCAGCGTTAGGAAGATCCGAGTTCAAATATGATCACAGACACTTATTAGCTACATGACCTTGGGAAGTCACTGAGCTTCTATTTGCTTCAGTTTCATCATCTGGAAAATGGAGCCAATAAAACAATTGCCTTCCAGGTTTGGCATAAGGATCAAATGATATAAATAGATGAAGATGATGATGAAGTAAAGTCTCTTCTGTACATTCTACTCTATAAAGGATAGTTTCACAAAGTAGGAAGATTATAGTGCGAATAATTTTTTAAAGTTACAATAGGTATCTACTACTATAAGTAATTAATTTTCTAAGGGAGAATGGTGTAGTGGAAAAAACAGGGGACCAGAAATTGGTAGATTGGATTTGTCCTAGCTTGGCCACTAACTTGCTGTATAGCCAGGACTGTGCTCATAGATGTTTAACAATCACCCCCTTCTAAAAAAAAAAAAAGTGACTGTAGGACACACTATTAAATTTATTCTTCATTATTAACATTTTCTTCAATACTTTGCTAAGTGTAAGCAAACAACAAAGTAATAAATCAATTCCTGATTTGTAGTGTTTACTGACTTTCAAGGTGTTTAGTAAACATTGATACTGAAAATTTAATATCAGCTCTCCTGAGTCTTAAAGATCTGGCATCAGCTCACTCCTCTGTGTAAACTTAGACTAGAGATTCTTAACCTTTTTTATGTCATGGACCTATTTGGTATTCTCTATATAGTGAAGCATGTAGACCCTTTCTCAGAATCATGCTTTTAAATGCCTAAAATCAAATACATAGGGTTTCAAAGGTAATAATAATTACAACAAATGTGATCATCAAGATTGTTTTTTTTTAAAGTTCACAGACCGCCAGTTAAGAATCCCTTCCTTAACAAATCATTTGCTCTGGGCCTCTGTTCTTTCAACTGTTCAATTAGGGGAATTGTCTAGATGTTTTCAAAGGTTGTTCCTACCTTCAAGTTTCTACTAGTATTTCACTCATTCACTCAGGATTTAAGGAGTGACTACCGGCTACTCAATACTCTTCTTTGTATAGTCGGGGCATGGCAATAAGTGCTTACTACCTTTGAGATCATAGACAAGCAATTTAACCTCTCCTTACCTCAGTGTCTTCATGTACAAATGGAGGTGTTGGATTAGATGGTTTCCAAGAATCAGATCCCTTTCAGTACTAAATTTGTGAACCTATAAGCATATACATTTATGAACCTCAAGGGGATGTATGGAAGGCATGGATAAGAGTCCTGTAGGATGAGAAAGTATGGATGTATTGCAATAAATTGTAATAAAGGGAATACCCATAAGAAACTAATTTCTACCATTCCAAAACCTCTTGGTAGAAATACAAGAATGACTTATGAAACGAGACACCAATTCTGATTCCATATAGAATATAATCATTATCTTTTAGTGGATTGCAAATTCTTGCATAGCTCTTGGAACACAGTTATTAATCTAGATTTCTTTTTAAAAAATTAAATCTCTTTTCCTGAAAATACTCATTTAAAAGCAAAAACATGAACCACAAGCCAACCAAAACCAAGGCTAAAAGAAGCACCCAGTGAACTGCAACAAAAAATAATTAGCTTGCATACCATAAATCATGCTATGATGAAATGAAATCATGGGTCTAGAAAACAAAAATAAGATACCTCCTCCTCCTCCTCTACATAGTAAAAATAAATAGGAAATGTTTTCAAAATAATTATAAACTTTCATCACTGGATATTGCTCCCAATCAATAATAATGAACCTCTTCTCTTTGATGCTCTCCCCTCTCTAGGTTTTCAGGACTCCATTTACCCTTGGTTCTCTTCCTACCCATCAGACTGCTCCTCCTTCGTTTCTTTTGCTGGATTTCCATCCAGATCATGTTGGCTAATGTTAGGAGCCCCACTAGGCTCCACTCCGAGTACTTCTCTCTTCCCCCTCTACACTCTTTCATTTGGTGATCTCATCAACTCCCATGAATTCAAGAATCATCTTGATGCTGATCATTCTCAAATCTACTTATCTAGCTCAAATCTCTCTAATCTCCAACTGTCTTTTGTAAACTGCATGTCCCATAGTCATCTTAAATTCAACATGTCCCAAATTAAACTTCTTTACCCCCAAACCCTCTCCTCCTCCTAATTTCTTTATTACTGTCTTGAGTACCACCATCCAAAATATCATCCTAGACCCCTCACTCCCATTCATCCTCCTCCCCATCCAATCAGTTGCCAAGACCTTGGCAACATCTCTTGCATATGTCCCCTCATTTCCTCTGAAATTGCCACCACTTTGGTTCAGGCCCTTATCACTTCATACTTAGACTATCTCAAGAGCCTACTGGATAGTCTCCCTGTCTCAAATGTGTTCCCAGTCCAGGGCATCCTCCACTAAGTTGTCAAAGTGAACTTCCTAAAGCACAGTTCTGATCATATCACTCCACACTTTCTCAATAAATTCTAGTTGTTCCCTACCACCTCCAGGATCAAACATAAATTTATTGTTTTTCAAAGCCTTTCACAACCTATTGTCTCCTTCCATCCATTTCTTATACACATCTTTCCAGTTTTCTCATATCTCCCCCATGCTCAAACTCAACATACTTTACACCAGTGCCACAGGGCTCCTTGCTGTTCTTTACACACTGTGTCTAATTAAGATATACTATGGACAATAATTATATAATTCTCAATTGTGCATATTTATAATTAAGTTGAGGCACCACTTATAAGTTCATGAATTCTTACTTTTCAGTACTTAAGTTTCCTATTTCTTAGGTTTATTTACCTGTAAGGAAGTCCTCTACTTCTAAGACAAAAAAAAAATTTTAAAGAGCAAAGAAAATGAATACATCAACATTTCATTTGTAAATAGGGCTAAGGGACAAGGCTTAAATGCATTTGAAAATATCTGTAGTCAAATATATAAAAATTTGCATTTCCGATGCCTTTTTATATATTCAAAATGATACCAAACTTATTCATGCCTAATTTGAGATCTATTATAATACAGATAGTAATGCTTCCATCTAATCCATCTTGATAAATATAAATAGTATACAGGGAAAGTAGGAGAAGGGTAAAGGTAGAAGGAATGAAATAATGGAAAGAATAAAGAAGTTCCATAGCCTTAACCATTTCCTAACTCTGGGCATTTTTACTGGCTGTCTCCCATGCCTGGAATTCTTTCCCTAATTAGCTCTAATTCCTAGCTTCCCTGGCTTCCTTGCAAATCCCAGCTAAATTCCATGTTCTACATGAAGGCTTTCCTATTCCCCCTTAATTCTAGTGACTTCCTTTCATGTATTATCTCAATCCATCCTGTTTAAGTCCTTTAAATCTATAGTTGTTTCCATATTGTCTCCCCCATTAGACTGTGAACTCCTTGAGAGCAGGGACTGTCTTTTGCCATTCTTTTTATTTCCAGCACTTACCCACTGTTTGGCACACAAGAAATTGACTGACAAAATGCAAATTGAAGCAACTCTGGGTCTTCAATTCACACTCATCAAAAACTAAATATGATAAGAGTTGGAATATGGAAGTCAATGTTAGAGATGTGGGAAGTCAGGCATACTAATGCACTGTTGGAATTGTAAATTGGTCCAATTGTTCTGGAAACCAAATTAAAGTATATGAGGCAAGACACTATACTATTGATATTTTTTTTTACCTAACAATTTTACCACTTACATTATACCCCCAAGAAGATCATGAATAAAGGAGAAAATCTTATGCATTCCAAAATATTCATAGTAGAATCTTTTGTGGCAGCAAAAATACTAAAAAGAAAGTAGCTAGCTATCAACTGAGGAATGAATAAACTGTGGTATACAAATGTAATATCAAATTATTGGGCATGAGACATGCAAATTATAAACAATTCAGAAAAGCATGGGAAGATTCATATCAACTGATATAAGGCACAACAGAACCAGGAGAACAATAAATGTGATAACAACAATGTAAACAAAACCAGTAAAAGGCAGTGGAATTCTGATTACTTATAATGTAGAACTGGATTCCAGAGGAGATACTATGTAACACACTTCTATCTTCTCAGTAACATGGTGGGGGAACTACAGATGTTCAATATTATGAAAACTGGGAGAAATGATCAATGTGATAATTTTGTGTAAAATGTTTTCTTTTTTTCTCAAGAGAATTCAATTTTGGAAAGATATAAAGGGGCAATGTAGCATATAAACAAAAATTACCAATAACTATTTAACTTAAAAAGAATAGGTACCATGTCTTTTACTTTCATTGTCTGACCTTAGCTACCCACACCAGTCTACCCTCTAATACCAATGTGCTTAGCACAATGCTGTGTAGACAGAAGATATTCAATAAACCTGATTAGTGAATCAGTTGAGGGACAGAAATTTTATACTTTCTCCCTGCAGTTTACATGAAACAACTCTCATACCTCCACTGTATTGATTCTATATGATTATGATGGTTAAGAATGCCTTGCATAAATAAAAAAAAATATTCCGTTTGGAAGATCCCAGAGCTCCATTTATCAAAATATATTTCTATGTGTTTGTGTGTTAATATGTACTGGATGGCTTATAACTCTGTATAAAATAAATAACTTAAGTCTCTGAATCTATCATTGTGTGATTAATAGGATGTTTGGATCCTATTTGGACAACACTAGGGATTTACACGTAAGCAAGGATATGAAAGATAGATTGCTTACCCAATATGGTAAATAAAATAAAAATCTCTTAAATCTATATTTTATTTATAAAAAATCCAAGAAAAATTAAGGGAAGAATCTAAAATATCTCTAGTAGCTGAAATTAATATATACTATGTATAATTATTAATTAATATGCACTATGTATAATTAATATATTCTATGGAGATAATTACATAATTCTCAATTGTGTATATTTTTAATACACATAATTTATAATCAAGTTTAGGCACCACTTGTAAGTTTATCAATTGTCACTTTTCAGTACTTAAGTTTCATATTTCTTAGGTTTATTCACTTCTAAGGAAGTCCTCCAATTCTAAGACAAAAAGGTTTTTTAAAGAACAAAGAAGATGAATACATCAATGTCTCAATTGTAAATAGATCTAAGGGACAAGACTTGAATGCACTTGAAAACATTCATAGTCAAATACATAAAGATTTGCATTTCCAATGCCTTTTTATACATTCAAAATTATATGAAACCAATTCATGCCTAATTTGAGGTCTATTATAATATGGCCAGTAATAATTCCATCTAATTCATATTGATAAATATAAATAGCATACAGGGAAAGTGGGGAAAGGTAAAAGTAGAAAAAATGAAAGAATAGAATGAAGAAGTTCACTATAATCTTAAAAAAAACTTTTTTTGCTATTTTATGCATAGGAAATTAAAAAAAAGACAAATGTAGCAAAATAAAGGGAAACTTTTTTTTTACTATTTTGACTATATAAAGCTTTTTGCAAAAATAAAATAAATTCACATATACGAAATTATTCAAAAAGGAACATATTTGTACTAAAAATCTCTGATGAAATTTTGACATCGATAGATTACTGATAATCTATATAATTGAGTCATTCTCCAACAGATAGTACTCAAAGTATATGAACAATTTTCAAAAGAAACCCCCCCCACCATGAACTATCATCTTAAAAGTCATTTAAATTTCTAAGCAGAAAGATACAAATTAAAACAATATGTAGGTATGTCCTCATACATTGTAGACTAATAAAGTAAGATGGAAAAATTCAATACTGACATGACTGTAAAAAAAATGACACATTCATTAAATGCTGGTAGAGCTACAAATTAGCATTAGTGTTTTAAAAAATAATTTGGTATTGTGAAAGAAAAGTAATTTGTACCTTTTGATTTAGAAATCCCACTACTAAGTTTATGCCCCAAGGTGGTTGTTGAGAGCAGTAAAAAAAAAAACCCATTTGGACAAAAATATTCATAATAGAGCTACTTATATCAATACAATGTAAACAACACGTGTCCTATGATTGGAGAACTGCAAAAGAGACTGGCATAGAAATGTGGTATAGTAATATCATATTATATTATATTACTATACTATAAGGAATGATGTTAAAGTCAAAGAAGCATAAGATTTTATATTTCTAGAGAAGTCTCCTGAAGTAAAAGAAATGACATCATTAAAGACCAGAGGCAAGTTGATAATTTCATCTTACAAAGTAGAAGGTATAATAAAAAGAATACTGGCCTTAAAATTAAATAATAGTTCTAGTTCTCTCTGTCCTACCAACCAACTGTGAGACCTTAGGTAAGTAATTTCATGGCTCTGAGTCCCAGTTATTCCAAGATATCCATGACCTTTCCCAGCTCTAATATTTTATTATTCTATGAAATGAACTATTAGGTTCAAGAAAGTTAAGTAGCTTATTATCTATAATAGCTGGCTAAGATATTAGTGACCTAGCCATTGATGGAAAGAGTCTAAGAATTCCAGTAGACCCTTTGACATGTCTGTGTATAAAAGTAACAAAATTCAGCAAATACACTGATGTTTAAGGTACTATTTTATTCTTTCTTGTCATATTTAATAGTTAAAATTTAAAGCCCATCATAAAAATATCATCTAGGTTTTTTCAGTGAAATCTGTGTTGGTCCAGCTGTTCATTGCTCAGTTTCACCACTGAGCAGTACTCACAAATTTGAGGTAATTCTTTTTCAATATTCTTCTCCCTTTTCCCTCCTGTTAAGTGTTGGTGGTTTGTCTCACTGTGTTCAATCCTCAAGTCAATAACCTCTCGCCTTGACTCCACTATAGCTATATATTGCCTGTGTCACCTAAAAGGCAAGCCAGCATCCACACAAAGTAAATGTTTTTTCAACATTTCAGTGAGGTGCCCTGTTGAATACAAATTGTCAGTACTTAAAGTTGTATGGCTGGGTTCCAGATGGGTTATATGTCAAAGACAAGCACTGATTGCCTACACTTCAGAAGCATTAAGCATAATGCTAAGTTAACATAATGTTTTAATATTTACAGCTGACTGTGCCAATTCAAATCCACTTTATGACTCTCCTAATTTCTACTCTAGAGCTTGGCTCCCACAGGGTTTTGTGCAGGAAAGAAACACAGTTATGTGATGCATTTCTGTGTCACCAAATGCTGAAGACAATATGGATTATCATCATCTGCTAAATGTCAATATCCAATCTTTAAAAAGGATGGTGTTTCAACCCCAAGTCAATGTAATACAGTGATTTCCAGAGCCACCAAACGAGATGCTACTGAATCAAGTCTGTTCATCTTCATAAGGAAAGGCTAAGTCAGCCACCTGACACCTTAATCTGAAATCCATCTACATTAAATTGCATAATGAGGTAGTAATGAACTTCAAATGAGCATCAAACTTTTATAGGCATCTGAGATAACACTAAATCATCAAAAAATACAATATCTATGCCATGATTTTTTATTCAGTCTCATCTTGTCCCAGAAAGGATTTTAAACCAAGGTTTCTTAGATTTATGGTAGTCTTCTAGTCCATTTCCAGAAACGAAGAAACTTAGTCCTAGTGAAATTAAGCAATTTGCTCAAAGTAACAATTAGGTGATGGCAAGACTGCAACTAGAATTCAGGTCTTGTGACATAGGAGCTGGTGCTCTTTCTATGACATCCTTAAACTACAACTCTTGTACACTGACAGTTAATTAGCACAGCTTGAATATAGAAAATGTGGCTGGGTCCAAAGGACATGAGGCATCAGGGTTAAAATAAATTTATATGCTTTCTCCTATTTTCTTTAAATATGATATATATTACATATAATATATGATATATTTATATATTATTCATAACACATTCTAACTATACAGTATTTGATATGGATAATATATATTTTTTAAAGTTGCTATCAATATTTTATCTATGACTGAAGGAGAAAACTATTTGCTGAAGGTAGATGCCGTTATTATAGTGTAAGAGTTCTTGACCTTTCTTGGTGTGTCATGGACTCCTCTGGTCATCTGGTAAAGCCTATGGAATCTTTCTACAATGATGATGATGATGATAATGATAATTAACAACAACAACAATAATAGCTAACATTTATATAGTACCTACTATGTGCCAGGCACTACGCTAAGCACTTTACAGATATTACTGCATTTGATCCTCACAACAACTGTGGGAGGAGGTACTATTATGATTTCCATTTTACAGACATGAAACTGAGGCAGAGATCAAGTGACTTATTCAGGGTCACACAGCTAAGTGTCTAAGGTCATATTTAAACGCAAGACTTCCTGACTTCCCATTTACTCTGCTACCTAAGGCCTTCTCAAAATGTTTTAAAAAGCATAAAATAATAGGATTACACAAGCAACCAATTATACTGAAATTCAGTTATCAAAATATAAAACAAAACGAAACAACTTCATGGACTCCAGGCTAAAAATTCTGGCCTAGCAATAGGGGAGCAATGGAGAAAAAAATTTCAATTTTTCTTTTCCTCCTTTAGCTCAAAGAAAGTAGGAATAAAACCGCTGGCAATTGTTCATGAGACAAAATACCAATGAGGAAGGCTGCTTTTTGTTGTTTCTAGACTAAATTTGAAGTTAAACTTTCCAAGAATAATATGTTTTATAATAATATAATAATAGGTTATATATGTTTATAATAATAAAATGTGTTTTATAATAATATGTTTTAATAATAATATTCTTAATTATCATTAGTATTTATGACATCCCATAGAAAGAAGAGTCTAATTCTATATTTTTGCCAAAGCAGAACCATCATTAGAAGGTTTCCTTGGGAGCAAGGACCTTCTTACTTTTCTATTTGAATCCACAGAATTTAGTATAGTGCTTTGCCTAAAATAAACACCTAGTAAATGTTAATTTTTTTTTTAATTTATCAGGTCCTCCCTTTTGACAGAAAAAAGTCCTAATCATAGAAGATAGCTAGGGATGGAATGTCATATTTTCCTTCTGTGATACATGAAAGTATTCCAGTTTTTTTTATCTCCCTAGCAATCAAAAAAGTTCTTCCTTATCCTCAACCAAAATCATTCCTGCTTTAAATTTCTCTTCATGGAAATTTCATAACATCAGCAAACAACTGATCATCATCTAATACGAATTTTTAGTATATTTGTAGTATGAAAGAATGATTAGTAGATATGGCATTAGGGGACCTGCTTTGATATTCAGGGTTTGTTGCTTAATACTTGGGAAGATTTGGATAAAGTCACAGCTTTCCTGGACCTCATTTTCTTTATGTGTAATGTGATGGGATTAAATTAGATGTCTACTGAGCTGTCTTCCAAAGCTAAAGATATGAGCCTAGGAAGTGAATTTGAGGATCCCCAATAAATCAATGGAGGGGTACATTGTGGGTATAAAAAGGTCATACGTCACACCACAAATGAAGTAATACAGGAAAAACTATAGTCAGTCAGTCAACATTTGTCTAAATGAAAGGATGCCACCTGAATCATGTATGACTGGAAAATATGATATGCAAGGCACATAGAGGAAATGTTAAGAAAAGGACATTCAATGTACAGTGTTTCTAGCTATACAATGTCAAGAGGACTGGAGGAAGGTCTCCAGAACATTGGGTGGACCTCTAACTATACAACTGTTAACAGCTAGCACCCTAGCATACCCAGGATAGCTGGTAGCACAGGTTCTTTGATCTGCTTTACAAAAGGAAAGCAACTTTAAATGGGTCAACAATCTTTTATTAAACATATGTATACATTATATAAATTAAATTATCTAAATTTAATATAAATTAAATTAAAATAAATTTTAAAAGCCAGGAGCAACTGACTCCTGAAGGAGTTTGGAATTCAGTCCCAGGGCAAGATAAGTATTGTATAGCAAGGCAGGAGCACTGAAAGTGTTTTCTTGCCTGTCCCCCAGGGACTGTTTGGGACCCAGGGGGAGGGTGGAGTTTTTTATAGTGGGTGGAGGGAAGTGCCATGAACCCCCAAGAACACCACACTGTTGGCTTTGCTGCCCAGGCACCCCTCAGGACTTAGAAGTGGGGGCTGGAGCACTGTGGGGAGGAGGACACACCCCCAAGAAGGGCTGTGATTTGGACATTTTTGTTTTGAATTGAAGGGATTATAATGTTAGGTAATTTGTGTTTGTTTAAGGCCCTGTGGCCACCCTGGTAATGAGTTGTTGTGTTATATATCTTGAAAATATGATGTGTTTATTTTGTGGATATTATGTTGTACTTAAGAGATGTTAATGTCAATTCAGATATAAGTTGCCTATACAATGGGCATGAAAGATCTTGGGGCCAAATGTAATGGTGAGGGAATGTGAAGATCGTCCCTGACCCTTAATGGGACTCAAGTGGAATCCAACAGGAGGGGCTTGATTGAGGGGAGGCTAGTTTTTCAGGAAGACCCACATCTTTTGTTACTTTGTAATTAGGTAGTGAGTCACAAAAGTTGTGACGTCCTCTGACCCTAAAGAAGGGTATATATACTCTGAGGTAAGGTTTTGCTTTGGGGCTTACTTATGGGAAGAGTTGTGTGATTTGCTCAGATGAGACTCTGGGTAGCCATTGAGCCCCCCTGGCTTTGAAAATCCAGATGTAGGTGCTTTTCTCTCTGGCAACTAACTATGTATGTATATATGTATGTATGTATGTAATGGTCAGACAGATAGAAGCCCTGCCTGTTGGTCTGTTGAACTGTGTTATTTTCTCTGTCTGTATTTTTGTCTGTTTGTAATTTCTGTTTGTTTGCAGTACCATTTTCAGAGAATGAAAATAATTATAAATTTCCTCAGTAATGTGTTCACATCTATAAAACCTCATATAGCTTTTTCCCCCAGTCAAATTATAAAAATAACAACGCTAACAGAGGTTTGGAGGAGTATGTTACTTTTTTTCTTTCCACCTCATTGGAGCTGTGTGTGT
Source organism: Petaurus breviceps papuanus (assembly GCF_028583685.1). Taxonomy (NCBI): domain Eukaryota; kingdom Metazoa; phylum Chordata; class Mammalia; order Diprotodontia; family Petauridae; genus Petaurus; species Petaurus breviceps. The sequence goes on along the minus strand of NW_027185612.1, from coordinate 6,277,581 downwards.
GTGTGTGTGTGTGTGTGTGTGTGTGTGTGTGTACATATATATGTATATATAAAGACTGGTGACCCCTTTGAAGTTGCTTTCCTTTAGAAAAGCAGATAAAAGAACCTGTGCTAGCAGTCATCCTGGGTATGCTAGGGTGCTTGCTGTTATGACAATATCAGGAAGACTAGAGGAAGGTCTCTAGCACATTGGGTGGACCTCATGGAAGATTTGACATAGGGGATAGGTGGAAATAACTCTCAGTGAGATAAAATGAACAGTTTGTGATCTTCCTTGTTAGACAGAATATCCACATGAACAGGATTCTGGGTTGGTTGGAGTATAATCAAAACAGTTATTTTTCACCCCCATAACTTTTTTATGCTAAACTACCCCTAATCCCTTGGACCTCTTTTCCTAGGACACCCCACCCCAAACTTATTTTTATCATTAACCTTCTTTTGAGCAGTTTAGAAAACTTCTCACAAAAAGGGTGGGGGAGCAAGCTGATTGGAGGCAATGTATTTGGAACAAGGTGATCTATTTTATTCTCAACATACTGGATCCTTTGCTAATAAAGATCAAAACTTTCATTAAGTAGCTCTTTTTCAGTAGAAAACATTATCATTAGCATAAAAGAGGCACCTGGAAGTGTGAGTTAAACCCAAGGGAATAGTGACCCAAGTCTTATCCAGATGAGGCTGCAAGAGCAGGCTTGTACTTCCTAGCTCCAATGAGGTGGAAAGAGAATAAGTAACATATTCCTCCAAACTTCCCTTAGCATTGTTATTTTTATAATCTGACTGGGAGAAAAAGTCATATGAGGTTTTATATATGTGAACACATTAGCGAGGAAACTTACAATTATTTTCATTCTCTGAAAAGGGCATTGCAAACAATAGACCGTAAAACAAAAGCCCAAGACAGAGCTAGAGAAGGCCATTATCGGAGTTTCTTTGACATTGTTAGCTCTTGGCTGTAACTTTTTCTTTTCTCTACATCACTAGAGCTCTCTGTTCTAAGTTAAGAAATTCTCTTCACCTTTCTCAGATAGACTTAATAATGAGCTTCTTGACTTTTGTGAAGGGAAAGCCAAATAGCACAGTTCATTCCAAACACACCTTTAAACAATATTTTCAAAAGCCTTCAACCTTGCTGCTAAGTGAACCAATTCATACAAATGATTACTGCTGCTATCTTATAATCTTCCTTTTCATTAATCATCAGAGAAATATCTTTTGCCTATAAAATCCACTCCTCCAACCCCCCCCCCCAAAATAATTTTGCTGGTGTTTGAATGTATTATCTCATTAGTATAGTCAGATATCTCTAGCCTTAGAGCAGGACTTGCTTATTTAAGTAGCTAGTGATAAAAAGAAAATCCAGGCAGTGGGCATAATATTTCACTTTCTGCATCACTACCTTCTTCAGGAGGCAATTCTCTTTGCCCTTGCCCCAGGTGCCTCCTCTGCTAAATTATCTTCTATTTATTTGCTATCTGTATCGCTGGTTCTGAGTTATTTCTCCCATTTGACTGTACACTCATTGAGGGGCATGGCTATTTTTTGCCTCTATTTCTCTCTCCAGTGCCTTGTAACATGCGAGATATATAGTAAGAACTTAATAAAACCTTGTTAACTGACTGTGTAACAAATTGGATTTTCTTGTTACCATATAGGTTCATGTGAGCCTCAGAGGACATTGAGTCCAATTCTCTCGTTTTGCAGATTAGGAAATTGAGGATGAGATAAAAGGAAGTGACTTGCCCCAGGTCACACTGGTATTAAGAGTGAGGGTCAGGCTTTTTGTTGGCCCTTGCTGAGTCCCAACTTTCAGATATCTGAGCACCACTATCATTGTCATGATTTTTAGAAATCCAGGCTTTTAAAAGAGCTAATACACACACACACACACACACACACACACAGAACAAAACAACAATCAAACAAGGAAACAACTAACACCAGTCAGAACCAAGGCTGTTCTTGGGCTAAACCATGAAGGCAATTTACTTTGTCATTTCTCTTTCCCATCCCACCCCCTTGTCTATCACATATTCAGAAAGCAACCCTCTTTAATCTGATACTTTCCAGTAGTTTGGAGCCAGGAAATGAAATTCAGCATTTAGTTAATTGACATCATAGACTGAGTGATCTGATACTCAAATGAGTTCTAATTTATTTTCTTTCAATTTTTTTTTTTTTAATTTTGACTCTGGACTTGTGAAAACAATTTAATATGACTCAAGTTCAACAGTAAAGTGTGAGGTAGTTGATAGAAAGCTGGCTTTAGAGTCTGGAAGCCCATACTGAAGTCTTGCCTCTGGACACATCATAACTGTGTGATTCTGGTGAGGTTCTTAAATTCTCAGTGTCCAGGCAATTCTCTAAGGTGATGAATTGCAGAATGAAGAGCTGGAGCTTCATTGGCAGTGGGAATTTTCTCACTGGGAGTTCCCTACATAAATTTAATGCAATTTAATGAATATTAAGGTCTTACTATGTGCCAAACACTGTACTAACTGCTGGGGTAACAAAAAAGATTCAAAAGACAGTTTCTATCCTCAAGGGGGACTTAACATGATGGAGATAACATGCAAACAAAGTATGCTATGGCAGAGTAAACAGGAAATGATTAAAAGTGGGAAAGCACTGAATTAAGCACTGAATTAATCTTCCTGCAGAAGATTTAAAGGAAGTTAGCAATCAGAGAAGAGGAGAAAAGGTCTTCCAGGCATGGGGGACAGCTGGGGAGAATGCCCAGAGCTGAGAGAGGAAATGCATGTTTTCTTTTCTGAGGAACAGCCAGGAGGCCAGGCTTTGGATCAAAAAGTAAGAGCATATATTAGGGAGTACAGTATAAGGAGACTGGAAAGGTAGAAGAGAGCTACATTATGAAGGAACTTTAAATATCAAATGGAGAATTTCATATTTATTCCATGAGGCAAAAGGAAATCAATGAAGTTTATTGAGTAGCTGGGAGGCATGGTCAGACCTGTGTTTTAGAAAAGCACATTAGTGGCTGAATGGAGAATGGATTGGAGTAGGTAAAGACTTAAGGCATGCAAACCCACCAGCAAGCTATTGCAGTAATTAAGAAATGAGGTGATGGGGGCGCAATGGAGTGGCGGCAGTGTCCAAGGAGAGAAGGGAGTATACACAAGACATGAAATTAAAGGCTCGGTGCTGCCTCCCCCCTCCACCATCCCCATACCTGCCGCCTGCCTTTAGGAAGATTATTTTGGCTGCGGTGTATTTGTGGCACAGTGGGTAAAGTGTTGAACCTGCAGTAAGAGAGACCTGTGGTCAAATTAGGTCTTACTAGCTGTATAACTCTGGATAAAGTACTGAATCTCAGTATCAGTTTCTTCACCTGTAAAATGGGGATAATAATCTCCAGGGTTGTTTAGACAAAAAAGCAGGATGTTATTTACAAAGCACTTTGCACACCTCAAAGTGCTATATAAATACTAATTTTTTGTTGTTGTTGTTAAAGGAAGAACTGGTGAAGATAGTATTTGATGGCAGAGAGGACAGTTATGAGGCTATTATAATAGCCTAGCTGAGAACTGATGAGGGCTCAAATCAGAGTGCTGAGGATACGAACAGTACCTATTCCCCGCCTCTCTTTGCCACCATTGGGAATCTCAAGCTATGCAGAAGTGTAGGGCCACATCCTTCCTATCATATAGCACGCTAGCAGCTGGCTCCATTCCCTGACTGGTAAAAGATGCTTCAGAATGTCAAACACATACTCACAACACAACATAAAGTTTATGTGTCAGTGTGTGCCATGCCAAGTCGTGATATGTTATACGTTCTGTAGGCTCCATAAATGATGATGAGACTTGACAATACATACTGTGCTTCATTCTTCCTATTGAGTTAGAGGAAGCATGAGGGGCCAAGTTTTCTAGAATGTAGAGCTGGAATAAGCTTCTAGGTCATCTGAATCCTCACCTTACATCATCATTATAATGCATATGGTATGTGAACCAGGACCACTGATTCCAAATTCCAGTGCTTTCCACTACCCCATACTGTCTTACAGGGGTATTGCTATTGGCAGAATTCTTTATCAGAAAAATGAATCTTTGATGGCCCGGGAACTTTGCTTTCAATCCTGGTTCAAATAAAATAGAAAGTAATCTTCCTGAGGGCAAGAAGTTTTTTAATTTGGTCTTTTTATTTCCAGCACTTAGCACAAAACTTTGAACATAGTAGATAACTTCATAAATGTTGAATTAATTTGACATGTTTCCAGTTAGAAGAATCATCATGGGGGCATTTCTATCACCATTCCTAACCCACCCATCAGAACTATGGAATTGGGTAAGAAGAATAACTATAGGATTTTTTTTTAAAAGAAAGTTCTCTGTAGAGGAAACAGCTTTGCTCAAGGATAACTCTTACTGTTGAAAAACATGGCTTGCTAGCTAGATGGCATATGTAAATCTCTCCATGGGTAAACTATAAGCATATTAAATAAAAACCAAAATAAATGCATATCAGTGAGAATATGGTCCATTGAAAGGTGGTCTCTCATGTTAACAGAGCTGGGTCACTGTGTTTGGAAAAGATAACCTTCATTTATGTATTTAATACTGATGCATGATCATTTTTATACAAATAATGGGCTGGCATTTTACAAAGGTTAAACTCCTTGGCTTTCAAAAATATAAAAGTATAGCATTTACTCAAGTAAACAGTGTCAATGCATAGCCTCTTACTCATTTACATTTTTCCTTAAAGATAGGTTAACCAAAACACATGGATGAAGTCCTAAGATTTTTTTCTGAAGAATATTATTACTTCTTGTAAAAGCTAATTCCTGCACTATATTTTCACAAGGCACTGGATCTCAAGCTGCTGCCATGAAGAGATAACACTTGATAAATGAATGTGCTGAGCAACTGAAAGCTCAGAGGATATCATTACTCGTGCTATTTCCCTTAATTCACAAAAACTTGTAGAAAAAGAAAAGGTGTGTTCTTATCATTTACAATGTGCATAGATGGTTGAAAACTCTTGATCAAGTCATCCCTGATGTTTCTATCTCATGGTATTTGGCAAGATTCTTTGGCCTAAAGGACTAACATTCTGGTGGTATCCTATATTGAAGACCTGAGTTTTTAATTTTAATTGATGAAAAAATTATGCCAGATTTGTCTGTCTTGCTGAAATGCTAAGAGTTCAGAATCCTGATTTTACCTCACTCTGAGAAATGTCACTAAGGTATCTAGAAATATGCAAAATGCCAACCTGGGGAAGTTCAAATTTCCCAAATGGATCAGAAAAAGACTAAGTATTCAAGACTGAGTATTCAACAGCTAAAGGAAGCAAGGGTGATACCAGAGCGTAAAGAGATTTGGTACTATCAAGTGGTCAGTTTTTCTGCTCAACTGTACCTCTGATGATGGCCTTAGGTAAACTTATAGAATAAATTAACTACAATAATTCTGCTCTTCCACATTCTCATTTCTTGCCCATCTCAATGTGGTATTTAATCTATTTTCCCCAGAAACTTCTACCCTTTTCAAGCTCTGCTTCTCCTTCCTATATCAAAACTTATTCCATGTAGAGGATCTGATAAAACTCATTCATAGTTAGATAAAAATGACTGACAAAACTTAAAGTGTGATGGTGGTGGGCTGGGGTGAGGATGCGGAGTGGGGGTGGGGATTTTAGAGGGAGGTTTCCCCATTTTAATCAGGTTTGAAACCTAACGAACAAAACTCTCATGATGACATCAGTAAGCCATATTGAAGGGTTTATGGTTGGAAGCAGAGAGATACTACTAAGCATTCTTGTTATGCCTGACTACTCTGAAGAAATATGGTTACAATCTTATTTAATTTTGATTCTGGTAAAATTGTATAGCATAAAAAGCACTACACTTTGGGTCAGAAAAATTTAGGTTCATCTCATTACTTAGTTTCCTACTTGAACTATGGGACCTTTATCAAGTCATTTCATTTTTCTAGGCTTCAGTTTCCTCTTCTATAAGATGAAGGCTTCAGATTAGATTCAGTAAAACTTATTAAGTATCTATTGGGTACCAAGCATTCTACTAGGCCATGGAGATAGTCAAGTTCTGAAATAAAACAAACACGTAAGTGAAAGGAAAAAAATGCATCTTTATTGGAGATAAAGAAGTTTGTGGGGTGGCCAGGTGGCACAGTAAGAGTGCCGGCTGCAGCATCGGGAAATCCGGCCTCAGATACTTGGCTCCCACACAAAACATAACTGGCCGTGTAACTTTGAACAAGTTACTTAACCCCAATTTCTTTAAAGAAAAAAAAAAGTTTGCAAACTGGGGTCACTCACGAATGCAGAACACAATGGATTTTCCACATTACAGACCTATGAAAAAAAATTTTTTTAACTTTAGGAGGAGAAAATATGAATAAGTAAGGCCTGGTCATATGATGCCAGCTTCCCTTGGCAATCTGAACAACAACAACAACAAAAAACCACTTCATTCTGGCTATTTTACCCTTCATACCATGAATTCTAAAGGAAGGGGTAACGATATTAGGGACAATCAGGCTCAAGCTGGTTTTGTTTACAAGGAAAGAATGGGGGGGGAGCTTAAAGATTCCAGGCTTAAGGTATGGCTCAGCTCAACCTAATCTCATTATCTTAAGGGTAGGAATGAAAGGACATTACTAGAATTTTGACATTGTGAAGATAATTAAGAAGTTGTGGCAAGTCTATTACATTTGGTATTAACAATTTTCTGTCATGATATTAATGTTTTTTTTGACAAAATACATAGACTAAAACAAAATAGTTGCTGTCCTTGAGGAACTAAATTCTATGGGTATCTCTGCACCACATGCAGAGAAAATACAAAATATCGACAAAGTAACACACACACACAGACACAGAGACACATGCATACATACAAAGAAAATACCCTAAGAAGGGCAGATGAGAAGGAAATACATTCCGGGAAAGAGGTTCAACTAGTATAAAAACAAAGTAGGGAAATGGGGGGAGGCAGGAGAGAAATGTTTTGAATGAGGAATAATAGCAAAAAGGCCAATTTGACTGGATTAAAAATACATGTAGAGGGAAGATGACTGGAAAGTAGGTTAGACATGTCGTTCAGTTACATCCAACTCTCTGGGATTTCATTTGGGTTTTTCTTGGCAAAGATACTGGAATAGTTGGCCATTTCCTTCACCAGCTAATTTTACAGATTAAAAAACTGAGGCAAACAGAGTTATATGACTTGCCCAGGGTCAAAGAGCTGGTAAGCATCTGAGGCCCAATTTGAGCTCAAGAAGATGAGTCTTCTCAAGTCCATGTCTCTGTTCTATCCACTGCACCACTTAGACTACCAAACTACTACACTGTGACTAAGAAAGAAGAAGCAAACAAAGCTGAGAAAAGATTTTCTATTTTATCCTACAGGCACTCAAATTCTGGTTCTTTTTGCTGTGGCTGAATCAAACTTGACCTTTGTCCTATTCCTGAGCCTTAGCAATAAGCAAATTAAAGCTATAAAGGAGATTGCAGGAAGCCCATTAGAGAGCAAACTGCTGAACAATCCTAACACCTCATTTGTTTACATGCAGGATGAAAGTACTCATTACATGTGCCATCTAAGGAAGTTCAGCAGGAGAGACATTCAAACACTTTGTCAGCAGTCAGCTTCAGAGATTAGGTGTAATGGAAAGTAACAAATTTTCATTTCTATAATTCAGACTTGCCACTAATTTTGACCATTCTTCCCTAGTCCCTTAAAGTCAGCCCACACAGGATGCTTGCAAATGTTCCCTCCCTTTCAAAGAATACAGTGAGGTGAGGAGAAAGGTATCAAGATATTCAAACATTTACATTCACTATAGAGTTTGGTCATACTTCTGTCCCAGGTCATTGAGTTGGCACTGGGAGACATTTTTCAAATTCCACACTACCTGCAAGTATTTTATCAGTGAGACAAACTGAAGCCTGTGCTGGGTATCCTGAGATACTTGCTTTGGTCAGGGAGAAAATCTGATTAATCAAATATTTTTGTTCAAAGTCAGTTACTAAAGACCCCATACATGAATTGTTCATTCATGAACACATAACTTGTAGTAAAGTGATTTAATCTTTCCCTGATGACTTGGAAGGCACTCTGACTCAAGGGCATCTTCATGAACTTTTGGTTACTATTGCATTCTAAGTGCACAGAAGTATCAGTTACTAGAGAACTTTATTAATACAGTGGTAGGTTAATAGAGATTTTATTAGCTCAAAATCTGGGAATTTCTCTAGGTATAGAGAACACAGATCTTAATCCTAGCTCTGCTACTGACTACCTGTGTGACCTTGGGTAAAATGCTTCATGTCTCTGGATCTCAGTATCTTCACCTGCAAAATGAAAGGAACAAGGGATGGAGTAGAGCCCGGTCCTTTGTCTGGTCCATTCCACTGACAAAGCAGAAATGCTTAGGGCCCTACTTTAAGTATTCCCCAGCTTTTTCTTATCTTTCTTCACCTTTGCTTTCTACTTTTTTCTCCATAATCTGTTACTGATCATACTTCTATCTTAATACTTATATCTTCTGTTGCCACCATCTTAATTCTAAGCTCTTGGCAACTGATTCCTAGGTTTCTCTAGTCACCTCCTAACTGGTCTCCTTACCTCTAGTCTTTCCCTATTTAAGTCCTTCCTAAACATAAATAAGAAACTAAATTGCCTCAAATATTGTTTTTATATGACATTCTCTGGCTCGAGTATTTCAAATACATAATTTGCTGCCAGCTGGAAAAAATCCAAACTCCTTCAAGGTCCTCTTTAATCTGATTCTACCCAATTCATTTAACTTTTTCTCATATCCATCCCCATTGTGTCTTGGCTAGTCAGATTATCATCATCATAATAACTCATTATTAACAACAACAAGTGACATGTTACAGTGGTGCTTAAAATACATAAAAATATTTCACATACAGCATCACTCACAATTTTGCTATAAGATAACTACTATAGATATTATAATCTTTGTTTAACATAAGAGGTATGTAATGCTGAGAGATTAAGTGATTGTTTCCATCATCACATAGCTAGTGTCAGAGACTATCTTTAAATGTTTTTCTTTCTGACTTTCAAGATGTAATTTAACTATTTTACCATATAACTCCTCAACTGGTCTCCCCTTAGATTCCATCTATGAATCCATCTGCAACTATTCTAGCCCACAACAAATGCTGCTTCCAATGCTATATCACATATGTTCTCTACACAGTTAATTTTAACACTCAATCATACCCTATCTTGCAATGGAATACAGATGTCGCTTGTCCATATATCCCATTCACTCACTAAGCCTAAGCAACTTGAGTGAAGGAGTCACATCTCTTTTTCTTGTAGGTTCCAACAGTGCTAAATAGCAAGTTAGAGCCTACTTATTGTGTGAGATGGATGAAATTAATTCAATTGTTATACTTTTTCTTGTAAAAGTGAAACTTTTGGAACATAAAGCTACTATATTTCATTATAAAGCAAGTTTTATTGGGTATCCACCTTCAGAAAATATATATAATTTGACCTTATTAAACTTGCAATCCAGCAGAGACTCTTAACAGAGAAACTGTCTACCTAACCCATGAAAATGATTCAAAGTACTTGGAGAGTAGTATCTGAACATATACAAACATGTCACAAATTGAGCAAATATGCTAAGGGGACACATAGCAAAATCAGGTATGGTTCACAGAATCACAGCTTTAGAGTGGGGATGACCCTACATAGTCATATACACTGATCCATCTTACTTTATAGCAAAAGAAATGGAGGCTCAAAAAGATTAAATGAACTGTCCAAGGCAACACAGGAAATGAGTTGTAGAGGTGGGATTCAAAACCTGGTCCTTTGTCCCCTTTCCATTGTACCATACAAAATTACCCCCAAAGAAGCTGGATTTTGAAATAAGGGAAGGTTTGGGAATGGGAAAATGTGAAGAGACTGAGACCTTGCAGTTCAGGTATAATGATTCACAAGTAGGATTGAGAGAACAGGGGGATAAGCCAATTTATTTGCCAGATATGTAAAGTGAGTCATATTACTAATTGTTAAAATATTTCAGTTAATTCATTGAAATTTAGTAAAAAAAAATTTTTTTCTGATATGGTCCAAAGATATGTTATTCATTATATATGTTATAATGGTGACTAGTTTGCCAAACTAGGGAAATAAAGTACAAGAGACCTCTGAAGTTTGTAACAAGTAAGAGGTAAAAAAGGAGCAATTTTATTTTCCATTTTAGCTCAGCCCCAGAGTATACAATCCCCCAATATTTCAATCATTCATTCAGGTCAGGTGCATCCTAAATTAATAATTAGCTGGAGAAGATATGAGATCCATCCTTTAGGCAGTATATAAAGGATGTATCAATGTTAACTGTACATTTTAATTTGCCTTTTTCTCTAACAAAAATGGCTAATTACATAGCATGAAAAATTTGAATTTAAACACAAAATTTAAAAATATTCCTACATTCCTCCAAACTCATCCTTCCAACAGAGTAATGAGCATACCTAACTTTGAAAGGTGTAAAACATTTTCTGAGAAAATTTTTTAAAGAAAGTTTTCAATCTGGGGAGAGTTTGGAAGATGTTTAGGATAAAGTGTCATATCTTTCCTGATTTAGGGGAAGAGACATAATCCCTCTGAAAAACCCAGCGTCCTTACAAAAACTTCTTGATCTATCTGTACTGATGTGTATTTTCCAGTGACACACAAAAGGAAGTTGTATTGATGTCATGAAAAAAAGATTCCATGAATGCAGGGAATGATGAGGAATGTTGTGTATGTAAAACAAATCTTGCTATTAATTTCCAAAAGGCAACAGAATTATTTTTACTCAGCTTACAAATTTATATTTGGGGTAGAAAGACAGAATACCTCATCCATTTTAAGAAAACTGTTCTTGCTTGTTTTTTCAAACATTTAAAATTACTGTTCATTGACATTTTTAAGTAGTCTCCTCCAAAAGATATCTAACACACATAATCTCATGCACTCTTCTGAAAGGGCAATGATATACATGGAAAAGATCAAATATTTAGAAGGTTTAAGTTCTAAAGTCCCCCATTTAGGACTTTCCCTTTACATTCAATCAAAAAGAACTATTCCAAAGTAAAAATACTCAGAGTATAATTTTAGATAAATGAATTCAACTACACATTCACACAAATTGTATCAGTGGTTTCTTCCCAGTAAATCAAAGCTATGTGTGTGATAAAAAGCTGATAGTGTTGGACCACCAAAAATGACCATAAACCATTAACTATGATTTACTGATTTTCATTCTTTCTTAATATTCCAAACCTACTCATTCCTCATGGATTATGCCACTATCAAGAATATTTCTTCAATATGCAAAAGCCACACTTGAAACAGATGTACACACTCAGAAATATTAACAAGGAAATGGGAACCTGGAGAGGCTCTAAACATTAGATACTATGTTTAATGAAAATGAGCCCCATGAGGAAAAGCTAGAGAGACTGGGTTTGTTTTAATTTAACAAAGAGGAGCCTGAGAAGAGAATTAGTAATACCCTAAGTGTATGTGAATGGATATTGTATGAATAATAGGGAGCAGAACTGTTTTCTTTCTGTTGAGAAGAAAGAGAGGAAATAAGCTAATGTTGGAGCTGGAGGGTTCTAGGTTAGACTTTTGGATTGTTTGAGGTCTATTTTCCTGTGCCTCCTTCAGCAAGAAACAAGACTGTGCTAGCAAATGCATAGACAAGAATCTGCTCACTCCTTTGTGATCCACAAGGCTTTTTTCATTTATTAAACAGATCCTGCATGAATTAAAAAAAAACAGTAGATGAGAGACATCAGAAAGTGTTACAGAGAGTTTTATCACGTAAGATGTTGTTGGAAGCCACACTAACCCAGATGATCATCAAGTATATAACTTGTGCAACTGCGTATTTTTCAGCTCAAACATTTCAATTTCAAATCATTTCAGCAGTACCTGAAAGCAGCAGCAGCAGCAATCATCAAGACAGGGAAAGGTGAGTGAAGGACAGATGTTTTATGGGTAGCACTGAATGGCTTCAGAAATGGAATATTGGAGTGGTTAAAAGCACCAACTTCCTATGCTAGGCAAAGTTTTATCATCATCATTTTTTTTGTTTATGTATTCCTTGAGGGTAGTCAGTTGGTCAATAAACATTTATTAAGTATCTGCTATGTGCCAGGCACTGTGCTAAGTTTTGGGGATACAAAAAGCCTTGCTCAGAAACTGGAACAAAGCTGACAATAATACATGTTGGATTGGAAAGAAGTGGAGAAAAAAATTACTCTGAATGCTTTTCCCCTTGTGGAAGTAGGAGGATGGAAGAGGGGCCCTCTGGTCCTCTCAGATCAGTTATTCTCTTCCTCCAAGACTCTGGGGCATAAAAAAATGCCTCACAATCACTAATATAGATAAATGCCTATAATTACACAACCATGACCACAGTCATGTGTTCACAGATTCAGAGCTGGAAGGGAACAACCAATTTAGATAGTCTGTTACAAAAGCAATTCACACTTTAAAAGATCAAATATCATCACTGTCTTTATTAGTAATATATTTGACCAGAAAAGAATAGTCTAACAAACTTTTTTTTTACAGATGTATGGAATTGATCTTCTTCATATTAGATAAGGCTGAGAGAGTGATTTCTTAATAGGCTTAAGAAGGGTTTTTGCTTAGGATATTAGAAACATTGAAGGCTTGGGGAATATTAGTAAAATTTCAAGGAATGCTACTGGTTTTAGGAGAATTTATTCCTAAATTTTCTTGGAGAAGATAATCCATCTTACTTTTAAGAATTAAGGAAAAAGGCTAGTACACTGTACTGTGGGGAAAAAATGAAGTGGAAAAATGACTCATTGTGACTTCTTGGATTTTCCCATCATAATTTGGTCTGGTACATTTTCTAAAATTGTTTGGATGGGGTTTGTTTTATTGTAGTGGCTGGGGAAGCTCACTGTACATCTTCCTATTACTCTATCATCTTGGCTCAGTATAGGACAATGGATGGAATTCTAGAGTTGGAGTCAGAGAACCTGAATCCAAATGTGACCCCTGACACTTAACACCTCCATAGCCTTGGGGAAATCACTTAACCTCTCTCAGGCTAGGTTTCCTCATCTCAGAAATGAGAAATCTGAATGAGATAAGATTGCTACAAGCTCTGAACGTAGTTATCTATGATCCAGTCTTAAAGGCTGTTAAAAACTAGTGTCCTTCACTGAAGGAAGATGTTACCTCTCAGCCTCAGTGGCATCACTTAAAATCAATCTCTTCTCACTTTCAGAATGGATTGAGAATTGTTATGTCCTGTCTTTTAGTTAGAGAAATGGACTTCCTGATTTCTGAAAGAAAACTCTGAGGTGAAGGCTCTGTGATTCATTACGCGATGGGAGATATACCAAGAGGAAAACTATTTCATAGTATGTATATGCTGAGTCATCAGCCATGTATAAACCTCAATATTTTGTTCATGAAATTAAATATATACTGACTTCTTTGAAAAGAATTAGAGTAGAAGACAAAAGAATCCTGGCAGTTCTGTATTAAATTTAGTATATCCAGAAAAAAAACAAGCTGTGTGTAAGAGAGATTTTGGATTTCATGTATAATTCTGTTTTTCTATCTTTCTTTGTATGTAGAAATATGCATTTTTGTCACTGTTTGAGTCCAAATAAGATTTTAAAAAGAAAAAGGACTAAAAGATTTGATGTATTCTCATAACTGTTATTTTAAATAATACTTTTAAATGCCTTGCAATTATGCAAATCAAGGTAGCACTAGGGAAAATACACTAATCACGATTTTAAAAAGAAGGAAACAAAGAACATATGTGCACATGCAAGCACAATGGGACTTTAATGCTTATTAACAGCAAAATAAAAACCTCGCAACAGTAGTAATGCAAAATCCATTTTGTTCTAAATATTCTTTGATTAAAAGATCTTTAAGTGAAAAATAATGTTCAGTCACATCATTATAGTCAACACTCCTCTTCCATGTGACTGTAGAGATGGTTCCACATGTTAAGGAGGAATTTGAAGTAACTCCAGTGAATACTCCTGGTTATCTATTGGGTCTTTGATTATAGTTTATAAAAACAAAAATAAAAAACAAATTTTGGCAGCTGCAAATGAATCCAAAGGTTTGAATTCAAATTGGCATTCAATATAATAAGAGCCCACCCAAACCATTTAAGTAAATTAGAAGGATAAATCAGTTTGCATTTCTTGCTATAATCAGGATGCTCTTCCATTTCTTCTCTATACTCTGTTCCTTAGGGATCTCAACAAGTTCCCATGAGTTTAATCTTTATCTCTCTACAGCTCACCTCATCTATATAGCTAAGCCCTAATACAGCTCCTGAACTTCAGCTACATTGTCTACATTTGGGTGTCCTTTAGGTATCTCAAACTGAACATGTCCAAAATGGAAATTCCATTTTGCCCCAAACATATCACTTATTTGAACTGACCTATTTTTGTTGGGGATCTTTCCTGACCTGAGACATCCTTAACTTTTCCCTTATTGTCATATGACTTTTTCAATAAGTCCCCCAGTCTTATCAATTCTACCTTCACATCAGTATACTCTATCCCACCCTCTGCATACACAAAGCCTCTATGCTATTTCAGGACCCATTACTTCTAGCCTGGATCACTCTCATAACTTCCCAATTTGTCTTTGTGCTTCCAGTTTCTCCCTTCTCCAATTCATCCTTCACACAACTGTCAGCTTGATATTTCTAAGACACATGTACTCGTTCAATCAAAAATATTTTGGGGTTTCTCTATTGCCTATAGAATAAAAATAGAAAATACTCAGGTGGTCATTTAAAGTTTCTATACTCTGGAGCCCATTTCCCTTGCTAGTCTTACTTTCCCTTCCCAGAGGTAGCAGGTAGCAAATGGACAGACTGCTGGGTTTGGGGTCAAATCCAGTCTCTGATGATTACTAGCAAAGAGACCCTAAGCAAAGTCATTTAATCACTATATTCTCAGTTTTCTCAAGAGAAAAATAAGGATAATAACAGCACCTACCTCACAGGGTTGTTGTAAAGATAAAATGAGATAATAAGTATTAAAAAAAAAAGCTCTTAGTGAAGTGACTGGAACATAGTGGGTACTATATAAATGCATGTTACCTTCCCTTCCCTTTACTTTACTGCACTCTCAATCCTTGCCACATTGGCCTAGTAGCTACTCTCCATACACAACTTGCCATCTCTAAACCTTTGTGTCCTCTGCATAAGCTGTAACCCAAATCAAAATGAAGTCTCTCCTTTTACCTCTTAGAATCTCTGTATTGGATTATACACCATGACTAGGTTGGATTTATACCAAAAAAAAGAAAGGTTGCTTTAATTAAGGAAAACTATAAACATAGCAAATTTTCAATAACAATAATAATTACATGATAATATAAATAAGCTCAGATAAAACTTTAAAAAAATACAACAACCATTTCTTTAAAAAAACACACTAAAAAGCCTAGAAATATATGGACTTTTCCTTAATATGGTAAATAGTAACTATCTAAAACTAAGGATCGATATTACTTGTAATGGAGAAATGTTAATGTCCTTGTCAATAAGAATAATGCTAAAGCAAGGATGTTGATTTTCATGACTGCTATTTGATATGGTGTGAGAAATGCTAACTATAATAAGAATACAAAAAATTGAGGGAATAAGAATAGGGAAAAAAAGAAGCAAAACTATTACTTCATTAGATGATATGGCAGATAATTTAAATACTGGAGGATCAAAGGATTGTAGATTTAGACCTACAAGAGACCTTAGACACATGAACCTAGGCCCCTGATTTCATAGGTGTGGACACTGAGGAACAAAATGGATAACGGACTTCTCCGGGGTCACTCACCTGCCTAGTGGGAGGCAGGATTTTGTCCTGGGTCCTTCTGCTTTTCTATCTCTCTAACATAAGGGAGTTCTTTCCTCATCTTCGGTGCTTAATAAATGCTTTCTGTCTAAATGAATTTTTCCTCAACAGTTTGTTCCTCGGTGTCTTTCAGCATACGGGCCCTTTTTAGTTATGTATTCATCCTAAATACTTCATCCTGCAACCTTATCACATTTTCTCTTGGCCCATCATCAATAAGATATGGCTTGATATGAATGAAGTTGGAAGTTGCATGCTTTCCCTTTATGCAGTATTTTGGATAGTATCTTTTGTTTTTGTACTTTAATTTAATTTCAGTTTTGAGTGATCTTCCGCCACCCATCACCTTTCTCCCACATTTAGTAAACCAAAACAAAAGCTATTTATAAGTACGGTTAGTCTTGTAAAAGAAATATTTTGGATAGTATCTTAAGAGTAAGTGGGATCAGGCCTCATTTCTCAAATATATAGAAAACCAAGTCTTTGGAATGTAGCAGTGGTATTGCTGGATTAAAGAGCATGCACAGTTTTATATCCCTTTGGACATAGTTCCAAATTGCTTTGGCCCAGCAATACCACTACTAGGTCTGTATCTCAAAGAGATCAGAGCAAAAGGAAAAGGACTTATATGTATAAAAATATTTATGGCAGTTCTTTTTATGGTGGCAAAGAATTGGAAATTGGAGGGAATGCTCATCAATTGTGGAATGGCCGAAAAGTTGTGGTATATGATTGTGATACAGTACTATTGTGTATAAGAAATGATTAGCAGAATGCTTTCAGAAAAAAACTGAGAAGACCTTATAGGAACTGATCAAATTGTGGTGAACAGAACCAGGAGAACATTGTACACAGTAACAACAATACTGTATGATGATCAATCGTGAATGACTTGGTTATTTTCAGCAATACAGTAATCCAAGACAATTCTGAAAGACCTATGATGAATAATGCTCTTAATATCTAGTAAAAGAGTTGTTGGGATCTGAATGCAGATTTAAGGATGCTTTTTTTCACTTTATCCATTTTTCTCTTTTTCTGTTCTCTTTTGCAACACGGCTAATGTAGAAATGTTTTCCATCACTGCACATGTATAATAAATATAAAATTGCCTGAATTCTCCATAAGGGGGAAGAGAGAGAGGGAAGAAGAAAATTTGGAACTCAAAATTAGAAAAAAAAAAAGGGGGGCAGCTAGGTGGCACAGTGAATAAGAGCTCTGGCCCTGGAGTCAGGAGGACCTGAGTTCAAATTTGGCCTCAAACACTTATCAGTTGTGTGACCTTGGACAAGTCACTTAACCCCAATTTGAGTAGATTTAAGAAAGTAATGGAGAAAAAAATTTAATAATTTAGGTTAAACTTAAAAGAGTGTTATACATACTTTAAAACATCTTGGTGGTCTGGTTGTTAAACATTTACCAGCATACCTTTACCCAAGCTAAAGGAAAACAAAAACCAAGTCAATTATTTAGGTCCTAAGTAGTAAGTAGAATATCACTCTTCCACAGACACAGGAGGAGGATGGAATGGGATTTCAATGAATCACCATCACAGAGACATGCTACAGAAGTATTAATGTAATCATAGAAATATTAGCATATCCAGGCTCAGGAAGATAAGATTACTTGATCAAGGTCAAAGAGGCAGTAAGTGACAAGTCCTCCGACTTTGGATCTTGTGCTCTTTCAATCACACCAAATACTTTCTTCCCTTCCAGTTTCCATTCCCCCATACGATGACAGATACAATTTCTCAGGGCTGAAACGAGAGATTTACTACAATGCAGTACTAGTGAAACATACAGGAATGGGAATATAAAACAAAAAAGCAAATGTTTTATACCCTGTAAGGTTTAATCCTGATCTTAAGTGCCAAAAAAGGTACTAAGTCTTGGAGTCAACTCAATTCTAACTCTCTTTTGGGGAATTTGACTAGCAATGATGCTGAGTCTCAATCCTTTAGGACATACTTCTTAAACCTTCAATTATGAATGCAGGAACATAAAAGAGTCTGAGTAGGTCTATCATGTAATACCCACAGACATACTTCGACAAGATTCTTTGTATTAGATTCTAGAGTTATCTACCAGAAATCTATATAGATCTCTTCCATCCCCCATCCAAAATTCTATGCATAGAAAGCTCTTCTTGATCTGTACCCCAAATCAATCTCTCACAATTTAGGTTTCAGACCTTTGGCTATACCATCTCACTTTTGAGAACCTAAAAATAAATATTTCCTCTGTTGCCTTTCTACACAGCCTTTCTCTTTTTCACCTGATACTCATTAGTCTTGCTAACTAAACCTGTCCATCTAGGCTTCTGTTGACAAAACTGTCTTTATGGTCTTTTCCTTGTTTTTTTTTCAGTGAGGAAGGCAGGGCAATTGAGGTTAAGTGACTTGCCCAAGATCACAGAGCTACTAAGTATTTAGTGGCTAAGACCAGATCTGAACTCAGGTCCTCCTGATTCTAGAGCTGGTGCTCTATTCACTATGCCACCTAGCTGCCCCTTTGTGGTCTATTCTTAAAGATGCCTTGAGATGTCTGGTTCAGGTTCTAGGCTCTCCAGGTCCGTCCTTTCATGGGTCTAGTTTCTCTCATTTTGCTAAGTTAAATCTCTCTTTTTCTGTATATGCACTCTATTCTCTTGTGATTATAGTCTAGATCTCCACTCATTGGCTAAGCATAGTTAACAGACAAATCCTGGGACTAAAGGATAGTGAATACCTTTCTGTGATTCAATGATTTCTCTATTTCAACAATCATTACCCATTCTTGGATTTCTTGTCCCTATGGTATAGCTCACCAACTACATATTTTTAATGTATGAGAGATATTTCCTGGACTAGCTGAGCTTTTTTTTCTTCTTCAATATTTTATCTTAGGCTCAAATACCGGAACACAAATATAGAATAGAAAAAAAAACAAAAAACATATCATAAAATTAAATATTAGAACTTAAATACAAAATAAGGAAAAAGCATGCCATGTGCATCGCAGAACACGAGAGGATTCAAAATATGTAACAATAGATTTTCATTTCAAGAAAGCCTATATGATAAATACTACTCTGAAGAGTAGTTAGGAATTATATTCAAGGGAGGGTATTCCAGGTGGATCAAATGGTAAAAGGATCTGGAGAAAGGATGTTTAATGAGTGTTTTAGAGAACCAACTAAAGTAGGAGATAAGGTTGAAAAGGAAGATTAAAACCAAGAAAGCACTGACATCAGATACAGATTGAAGTGGAACTAATATTAAAAGTGAGAACTGAGATAAAATTATCTGTTGATTGATTAACTACAAATCAGGGAGACTATATAGAATTTTCATGAGGAATTAGAAGAGGGGGTGGAGCCAAGATGGCAGAGCAGAAGCAGGAAATTACATGAGCTCTTGCACCAACCACCTCCAATACCTGTAAATTATGACTCTAAACAAATTTTAGAGCTACAGAACCCACAGAGTGACAGGGAGAAACAAATATCCTGCTGAAGGCAGCCTGGAAAGCTGACAGAAAGGGTCTATCACACAGAGCTTGGAGTCTAGCACAGTCCTGTGTGAGCCCTGCTGGCACAGACCTGGGGTGGCCCAACCAGCAGCACAGACCAACCAGAGCAGACTTCAGGAGAGTGAATAACCAGCAGCCATGGCATTTTCCAGACTTCTCAATTCATAAAAACCAAAGAGAAAAGTAAAAGGTCAGTGTGGAATTCTGTTGGAACAGGGTGACTGAAGAGTGCAATCTGGCCCCTGCTCCTGAGGTGAGAGGTAGTGGAGGTGCTGTGGCAGCAGCTGCATGGCTACCTCTGGAGCTCCTGGCCTGAAGATCGCAAGGGGACTAAGCAACCATTCAGAGGGTAATTGCTCTTGCTTTGACTTGCGTGGTTCTGGGTTGTGGTCTTGGGTGGTGATCCTGGGGTGTATGGCCAGTGTGCCAGAGCTTGTGGTGGCTATAGAGAGGGTGCCCTCCTCCAATCTCTGACAACATTTGTGAAAACCCCAGCAATTTGGGACACAGCTCTACACTCTGGAAGCAGAGTTCTACCATGGCAAAGAGTTCAAAAGTCAAGTAATTGGCTGGCAAGATGAGTAAGCAAAGGAATTGCAATCAAACCATAGAATCCTTCTCTGGGGACAAAAAGGATCAAAACATGGAACCAGAAGAAGTCAACAAAGTCAAAACTCCTTTATCAAAAGCTTCCAAGAAAAATATGAACTAGTTACAGGCCATGGAGGAGCTCAAGAAGGATTTTGAAAATCAAGTAAGAGAAATGGAGGAAAAATTGGGAAGAGAAATGAGAATGATGTAAGAAAATCATGAAAAGTGAGTCAGGAGGGATTAGAAGATACAGAGTTGATGAGTTAGGTGTGTAAAGTCTTTTCCTATTCCTCATTTCCATGAGGCAGCCATGGTTTAATAGCTTGAGGAGGCCACAACAGCTTCTTTATGTATTCTGTTGTCAAGGAAATCAATGTCCTATCCCAATCCTTACCCCAAATTCTATTTAGCAGAACACTGGGCAGACAGTGTTTACAGAATTGTGGTGCAAGGGTTAGAAATATGCTAACAACTGAACTTTGATGCTCAAAGTTTGCTGTCTTATAGCTACAATTCATGAATCTTGTGTAGGCATGGATAAGTCTATACATATATCATTTAAGGAAATTTCTAGTTCAAAGAATTGGTGTCTGACATTTTTCACTAACCATTCCCAGCTTTTCCCAGAGATATAACAATCAGATCTTGGTCTTGGAGCATAACTAAATGAAAACAGTGCTAACCTATCACAACAAGGCTGCCTAGCCTTCCTGAATAAAATAGAAGAAAATGTTTTGCTACTTTTACAGCCTTACAGAAATTTGCCCATTGAAACAACACCTTTTCCTTTTCTGTCTTAAAGATGGTAGAATATCAGACCTCTTTTCTTCCTTTCTCAGGGTGAAAATAACAGTAATAATACTACTCAATATTTGTACAATAATTTTCTCCAAGGAGAGCCAAGCATTCTACACCCACATTATCCTGCAAATACTTAGTATCCTGGAAGTAGGATTAATAGGTGGTATAGCCCCCTTTTAGA
Source organism: Petaurus breviceps papuanus (assembly GCF_028583685.1). NCBI lineage: Eukaryota > Metazoa > Chordata > Mammalia > Diprotodontia > Petauridae > Petaurus > Petaurus breviceps. The sequence goes on along the minus strand of NW_027185612.1, from coordinate 6,256,588 downwards.
AAACTTAACTCTTTCCTCTCTTTCACTATCCCATAACCAATCAGTTGTGACTTTCTATCAATTCTGTCCCTATCACGCTTCTCAGATCTGTCTCCTCTAAGTACTTACATAGTTCATCTCATCATCTCTACATGATGTGGTAGACAAAATGCTGCACCTAGAGTCAGAAGGACCTGAGTTCAAAATCTAGTCTCAGATACTTGCGAGCTCTATGACCCTTGGCAAGTTACTTAATCTCATACAGTTTTACTTTCTCATCTGTAAAATGGGGATGATAATAGTAGCTATCTCACAGAATTCTGTGAGAAGACAATAGGAGGATATTTGTAAATCACTTTGTAAACTTCGAAGTACTGTGTAAATGCTATTATTATTACTTTAATTTTTGTTTTGATTAACAATCATTTATTTTCTTTCCTTCTCTCCCAATTGAAAAAAATAAAAACAAAAACAAAACCTTAGTAATTAATAAGCATAGTCAAGCAAACAAAACTCTTGCATTGATCACATTCAAAAATGTATGTCTTTATTCTGCATATTTATTTATTCTATCACCTATCTTTTAGGCAATGGACACAATTCTTCTTTTTTAGTCCTCTGGAATTATATCTAGTCACTGCATTGACTAAAGTTCTTGAGTTATTCAAAGAGATTCATTTTTGTGATGTTATTGTTATAGCTTACACAGTTCACATGGTTCTAACAGTCTCTTATTTGATAACCCAACTACCAGCCCCATCAAAACACCTTTCCTATGGTTGCCAAAATAAGCCTTTTGAGATAGGCCTGACCATGTCACCTCCTGTTCCCCTTTTCTCCCCCACTCAAAAAAAAAAAAAAACTTTAGCGGTCTTCTGTTGCCTCTACAACACAAGACAATTCTCATACCCTAGCCCTTAAAATCCTCCACCATCTGATTCCATGTTACCTTTCCAATCTTATTTCACCTTCCATCCCTTTTATACTCTCTCTGTTCATGCCAAACTAGACTACTTAATTTTCTTTGATTTTAACATTCCATTTTCTTCCTCTGCACATTCATCCATGCAGGTTGCCCCATAGCCCTCATCCAAAGCTTCAGAATTCCTCTGCTACTTCAAGCCTCAACTCTGTGAGAACTATTCTAACACTCTCAGTTGTTTTTTCTTTAAATCTGATCTGAGCTTTTCATACCTCAAATATTGGTAGGGCTCTTTACTTGATCATCCCATTGGTACCCTTCCTACACATTATGCATTAGATTTATCTGCATTCATGTTGTGGATCCCTATACAATCTACATTCATTTCAGTCTCTGTGTGCCCAGGACAGTAAAAAACTTAGACAAAGTAAGCATTTAGTAAATATTTATTAAATTTCATTAAAATTGGAAGGGATAATTATTTGCATGGCATATCACATTACAAAAGTATTCATTGAAGCAATCCTAGAAAGAGAAAAATCCCTTGGAACACTGAATATACGACTAAACAAAATGATTTTTAGTCATGTAGTCCTCCTCTCAGTAAAACAAAGTAAACTTACTTTCTTACTTTGAAAAAAGGATGCTAAGAAGATACTGAAGGTGATGGGAATTTTAGTTTTCTACTCAATCCGCTCTCAAGAAATATCAAAACATGGAAGGTGACACAAATCCCAGTGCCATATTTTTAATTTAGAGGGATGCGGATGTCAAGACAGCACTGCTATAGTCACCTGAAAGCTGAAGCTGACTTTGCAGAAACCTAGCAGAATGATATTCCCCTTTCATTTTAGTCATATGACTTCAAGAAACCCTCCGTTTTAATCTACTCTCCCCTAGACAAATTCAGAGGTCACTTTGGATTTCTTTAAACAGATGACTTCTAAAGTATAAATAAAATAATATATTCTTATGGAATACATACTACTCTCAAAACAAGAAAACTATTTTCCATGTGCTACTTGATACAAAAATTGAGTTAGTTTCATTTTCCAAAATATCTTGACAACAAAAATAAAAATTACTGCCACAAATACCTTTGAAAATGGCATATTAATTTAAAAAATCAAAATTTCTCAAATAATATATTTCTCTCCATCTACTAGCAATGTCTGATATATAAACCACTTAAGAAATATTTGTTGATTGTTTATGTCTAAAACCTTTTTTATGGTACAAAAAATGTTACTTCAGAATTTCATCTACCAGGTTTTGGAAAACTTTTCAGCCTTCAATAATGTAGCTGCAAATTTAGTTGGTTGGACTTTGGATGGATTCTTTGGTGTCCTTTTGGAAAAGCATCAAAGGTCTTGTGAGAGAAAGTTAAATTGGGGGATGATTAAAAAGGTACCTTTCATGGTGATGCCCTGCCTAATGCTACCCTAATGGCAGTAAGGAGGAATATTAGTTTCTCTTTGAAATTGAATGACTTTATGGGAACGTCAGAAAGGACACAGACACAAATTCCACAGTAACAACAAAAGCCCACGTACATTCTACTCTGTAAGCACCATTTTGCAAATTTGGAATCATGTAGAAAGTGTGTATAAGTGGGACAGGGGAATTAACTTTTCAAAGTACACTAACTTAAGAGACTAGGAAATCCTTATAGTATTGCTGAAAACAATATTTTTTTCTCTTTGCAAAAGAAAAAGATTGATATTAGTGCTTCTCAGGCTAGCAGAAACTTTAATACATGCTCATTTGAACATTTCAGAAGATATTTGTTTTAAGTCCCAAAATTTCAATGGGGGCGTGGTAGGGGGAGGAAGCATCTGCCTCACCAGAATAGCCCAAAAAGCATGCAAAAGTAGAAAGGTTAATCAAGGATCTGAGCAATATACTCTATGCATCTTAGTTACTGCATCTCCCAAGACTGACCTATAGGGGCAGGTCTGAAAATATCTATCATCCAGGAGGGCCTATTAATAACTTCTCAACATCACTCCCTGTATCCTTTTAGTATGGTTGCCCTTTCTTTTATCTGTTGATCATGCCCAGGTACTGGTTGGGACCCAGTGTGGCAACATCTGAGTTCACTTAATATTCAAGTATGGAAGAAGATAATGGGGAAGAATAATTTCCAAGAGATTTGGTCACCAAACACATCTTAGACATTTCTGTCTTAGTATTTTTGCTCATGCTCTCTCCTTACCTAAGACACCTTCCTCCTCTCTGTTTCTCCAAATCCTGCCCTCAAAGATAAGTTTAAGCCACATGATATTAAGGAAAATTCCTTGATCAGCCCCTGCCTACAGTAGTTTTTCCCTCCTCTGAATTGAAGAAACATATATGGTCTGGTGTTTCTAGGTTGGCATTTGTTCATCTTGCCATATACATATAAATACATACGTGCACATAGGATATGAATTCACCATATTTGACAAATATATTTGCAGTGCATACATATCACGTATATATATATATGTATATATATAAAATATATGTGTATATGCATTTTATTTCTTCCACTAGGATCTAACCTCCAGAAGGGTGGAGTCTTGGTCCTATATTCCATTAAATTACTTTTCACTAACACTAACAAAAGTTGGGGATATACAATGATGTGTGTGTGTGTGTTTGTGTTTAATGCTTATTGTTGGATAAAAAGAGTAAAAGAAGACAGTGAGATTCCAAAGTATTCTGGTTAGGAGACCTGTGCCATGTTTATTGATTGAAACTGGCAAATGCTTAAAGAGGAAGGCTTGACAGCTAGCGGTGCAAATATTCTAACTATTCACACTTGAGAAGAATGAATGGTCTTAGAAGAGGAATGAAGGAGTTTGCTAAAAAGTGATCTTCCCAGGACTGTATGTACGACTAAGACTCTTGTAATTTTATAAAAAGGCACTTTGCTGTGACAGTTTACAGGAAAGCTACATAAAATACCTTAGTGCCACTTGAGTGAGAGTCAGGAGATATGGAAAGTGAGGGAATTAATCCAATGATTGGTTCAGTGTCATGTTTGCATTTCTACCATAGGCACTCATCAACTATGTGTATGTTGAATGTAATTTTTTCTACATGTTTGAACAAATGGTGAAAAGGCTTAATGACTGATTTTCTATGTTCAAGTTTATTTAAAAAAATGAAATACCTTAATAGGATAAAAGAAAGATCCATGAAGGAAGGCAAGAAGAAAAAGCAGAACTGAGCTGAGAAGAATCAAAACCAATGTCTGGAACCCCTGTCATCCTAAATTTAGAAGAACTGAAGATGACCATGATGGTCTCTCACTCTACCAGCATTCCAACACTGAAGGGCTAGTAACATTATTCAACTACCAGTTCATCTACATTTGCTATTTATGTGTCAGAGAGCGGGGTGGGGGTGGCAAGGCTTCCAAGTTGCCTGTTGCTGAAGTAGGAGGGGCAGAAAATAACTTGGGTTGCCTTGGGAAAGTCTCATTGGCAACCAGGGGAATTAATATCTGAGCAAGGTAGGTTCACCGAATGAAAAGAGCAGAAACTAACATCTTAAGCCACATTTTCCAAAGCTTCAGTTATCCCTAAGACTTCATTTTAAACCTTCTAAAAGTTTTCCCTGTCCTTCTTAAATTGTGGAGGTCAGAATGGGATGTATTATGTCTTTGATAGCCATCTCTCAGTTGTGTCAGGGCCAGTGTCCATTTAATTAGCTTTGTAAAGTCCCTGATTGCTATCACCCAGTGCTAATTAATGTTTTAGGATCTACTGATATTAAGGATGAGATTGTGATGGTATACTTCATAGTTCCTATATATTTTACTTTGATTATTTTGTCTTAGATTTTGCATTGAATTTAACATAATTATTTTATTCTTCATGTATTTCTCCTAAAGTTAGATTTTTTTTTTTAAAATGTGTGGGAGGCTCATTGTTTTCTCTGAATAGTGTTTTGTTTTTAATTAATCCAACTAACCATATGCCAGGGGGAATATCTAGGTATAGCAAACTGTTGCTTTGAGTATCACTAAGAAAAACAGGTTTGACTTAGTTCACTAAAACTCCCAGAAACACTGCTTCTTAAAATCTAACCTAAAACATTCAATTTTTATTTTATGCTTCAAAGGTGTATCATACTTTTTTATTTCAAACTATAAATCCAAGGTTACTAAGATTAAGTACTTGGTGTGTCTCTCTAGATTCAGTTAAACTGCTCTAATGATGTGAATTTAATAAATACAGTCATGATGGAATCTATTATCCAGAGCCACATTATATAATACTAGTTTTTGACCTCATAATACCAGTTTTTGGTTAGCAGTGTTACTGGGAATTACTATTGTATTTCTGTAGGTCTCTTGGTTTAATTTCCTTCCTCAACTCTGCATATTAAGTAAGTATAGTGATTACCAGTCTGCTTATATAACGCCTCTGGGATATTGGCAGGTAATTATGATTAAACATAAATGAAATATTTAAAACTGTGCTAGGAATTCTATGCTTCAGGCAAGCAATATGCCTACTATTCACTTAAAAAGGTAAAGTTCAACATGTATTCTACAAATGGAAACAAAAAATTTAGAATAGGAAGAGATGACAGATCATTTAGTTCAGAAGGATCCAACCCAATCCAACAAGCCTTTATTAAGCACCTACTACGTGTAAGACAGTGCTAGTAATAGGAAATAGTTAAACAAAAAGAAGAATATTCATACTTACAAGTATAGAAGACAAAATGATATCTTATGTCCTTGTTCTTTACTCTGGAATTTGTTTAGAGGTGCTCCTTTGTTCTGAGTTTTTACAGCACTGACCTGCTGCATTGTAAATTCCCTGTGTCCCAAAAGCATATTCTATTTTCTATTCTTTCTCTCTCTGTCTCTCTTTTCCTTCCTCCTTTCCTTCCTTTTCTTCTCTCTCCCTCTCTCTAGTTTTCCTTTTATTCCACCACTCACTCATAGTGAATTTCTTGTGAGCATTCCTGCCCACTGACTGTAAATCTCCTGTACTAGGAGCTCTTATTATCTAATATTTGATAATATCACTACCCTGCAGAATACCATGTTTGAGCACTGATATATGTAGTTCACAATGTGAACACATATCCTTTACAAAAATATTATCCTTCCTAGTAGAAATTATGGATATATTGTTAGAATCTGGCAGCTACTGGAAAGAGTACTGGGCTTGGAGGCAGGAAAGACCTGATTAAAAACCCGTCCCTCCCCCTTATTAGTGCTATAGCCAAAGACTAGTTACTCTAACTTTTTGACTGCCACTTTCCTCATTTATAAAACAGTGACTATAGCACCTATCTTACATGGACATAACGAGCAACAAATGAGGTAAAAAATGTCAAGTTCTTTATGAACCTTAAAGTTCTATAGAAAAAGTGACTTGATTATGTTTTCCTAAATAAATAAACAAGTATACTATCTATGACTGACTTGTGTGCAAGAGCACTAGCTATTGGACACATAGGATATTACAGAATAAGGTATTACAGATAAGTGAACACATTTTAAAGCTTCATTCCTCAAATATCTATACACATGCATATATACACGTGTGTGTGTATACACACATGCATATATCCACACAAATAGTTCTGTTTTAATGCAGCATTCAATCTCATGGGAAAATAGTGATATGTAGCAACTCCCCTGTTGCTATTAAAATTTCTCTAGACTATTTCCAGGCTTACTGAACTCCACTTTCCTTTACTCACATTATGTTCCAGATAGACTAGAATGTTTACTATTCCCTATATACAATATACCAGCTCCTCTGCTTAGGATGAGCCTCCCTTTCCCCGCCCCCCGCCCCCCGCCCCCATCTGGAATGCACTCACTCCCTCTTCAAATCTATAGTGTAAAATCTCTAACTTTCTTCATTCAAAGCTCTGCTCACAAGCCAGGTCCCACAGAAGTCTCTCCTATAGCGTATAGTTCTCTGTCCTAGGCAAATTACTTTTTTAAATTTAGTATTCTAAGTGCTTGCTGCCAACAGAGAACAGGGCTGATTTTATTTTTTTGTCCTTCTATTTTCAGTACCTAGCAGAATGTGTGGAATACTGTGCATATAGTATTTAACAAATGCTTGTTGAATGAAAGAATTTCTTTTTTCCGCCAATGACATTCTATTTATTTGTAAAATGAAGGCATTTTTCCCTTTGGGACACTGAATCTATTTTCATCCTAAAATAGACAGGACAGAGAAATGTAATAATACATGAGGGAAAAACAAGGCTGTTCTTGTGGTCTCCTTGGTCTTCAAATTCAAGGCTACTTAGAATAATCATGCATTCCTCTTTGGAAAAATGAATAAGGAAATAACATAATTACATTCAACTTGCAAATGAATTAAATTGAATACTTAAATGAAAATAATACCAATGACATCTGGAGCACAGCCATGGCTCAAAAATGGTACCAACCTCAATGCAATGGCCTTGTTAGGCTACTGTCTTACGCTGTCTAATATTTACTCTATTTTAATCAAAAATCCACCCAAAAGGAATATTTTCCATTAAAAGTTAAGATATAAATAAAAGCAAGTCTTCCCCACCCCCAGTTCTAACCCCAGTCACAAAATGACTTCCATTACTTGACCAAGTATTAGGATCAAAAGGGGTTAAGAAAATTGGAAACCAAAAAAGTTGTTTACTAGAAAAGATCCATTTCTGTTCTTTTAACACCAAGGCTTTGCATAAAGCAAATAAATGAAGCAGGCACCTGCTGGTCTTGCTTCCTCATCTGCATCTCAGGAGTGTTTAAAAATAAACAATTATATTAGAATCCATCCATAACCCAGCAACAGTGACGTTCCCGTCAGAGTCTGAGAAGCTTTCCGATCAGGAGAGAATTAATCTCAGTATTACCTGCATGCACCAGTGGCATATGATTTATTATGGGTCATTCTCTGGTAATTTCTTCCACTGGAATCACATCACACCTAACATGAATAATATTTTATTCAATAATGCAGGTGCTACTTTATAACAAAGACATTAACATTTTTTGAAAAACATTATTTCATATCAATTGATGATTCTGTAACTCCTTTTCCTTTTCTAATGGAGTTTATGGATGAGAAATTAAAACTGAAACATGATTCTTTGATTCCTCTCTCAGTCAGATTGCCTTTTCAATTGCAATTTTCCTAAGATGCAGACTACAGAAATTTACATAGAGGACGTAGTTCTGGAAGGTTACTGAATAATAAATATAGTCCAGTTGGTGCTCATAGCTCACAGATGATGAGAAAAGAACATCAAATGCAGTACCTTAATATTTTTTATAAAATGAATAGATATTTCAAAGACATCTCCCACTTGATTACTGTCCAAAGTCTGCATCCTCCAAAGCGATTTGGGGGTAAATGGTTGGGAAGCAATGGAAGCAGAGGGCCAGCTCAGTATGCAAGCAATCAGGGAAGAGGTGGGGTGAGGGGGTAGTAGAGGAAACACAGTATTTTTTTTTTCACCCAGGGATGTATGGCAGAAATTTGAACTGAAAGGGCACTCAGAGATCATCTCTCCCAATGGCCTCATTTATAGATGAGAAAACTGAATCACAGAAAAATTCAGTGACTTGCCCAGGGTCACACAGATAATAAGTAGCAGATACAGGATTCAACTCCCCATCCTCAGACCTCAAAATACAACACTCATCATTCAGTTTCTTCAGCTGTTAATCCTCTAATGCTAAGGGTTTTAAACCTTTTTGGTAAATGCCTACTACATGCCAAGCACTGTCCTAAATGATGCGGATGCAAAGAAAGGGGAAAAACAGTCTTCACTCTCAAGGACTTTGGTCTAAAGAGAGGACACATAGACTCCTTTGGCTCTCTGACATAGATTATGGATTTCTTAATAATGTTTTCAAATGGATAAAATTAACAGGATTACAAAAAAACCAAAAAGTTTGGTGAAAGTGATTGTTAACTTCAGACATTTTTTTCCCATTCAAGTTCACAGATCCTCTGAAATATATCCACAGACTACTTAGGATTTAGGAGACCCAGGTTAAGAATCTCTACTGTAAATACTGAACTCCATGTCATCTACACTAGCACTGTGGCTATAGAATATTTTCTAACAGGTACACTATATACAAAGACTCTGTAAGTAAGAAGCAAGCCGCCTTTAAGGGTTCAGAAATAGGCTACAAAGATAGGTCAACTTGGAAGCTATAGTCTCAATAAGAATTAAAATGGAATGCAAGGCAAAGCAGCCCCTTTCTGGCAGAAAGGTCAACATAGAAAACCATAGTCTTAATACTATGGGAGAACAACCCTATAAAGTGACCTCTTTCAAATAGCCAAATAAATATTAAAAGTGAAAAGACAGAGGTGGAGATCAGGAGAACCTGTTGTGTTCAGCACTATTTGTAATAGGATAGAACCATACATAGTTACCTACCACAGGTACTGAATAGTCGAGTGGAAGAATGTGACCCCTAGACTATTTATCTATACATATATGTTTTTCACTATCCTTCCCTGGCTGCATATCTAACTACATCTTCTTTTGGAAAAGACATAATAAGCTCTTAAGGACCATTCCATCTTTGAATGTATTGGTGTCACACTTTACTCTCACCCCCATATACCACCCATTTTTTATGGTCCCAGAGAAAGAAAACTCAAAACTGTCTCACTATATAGTCTGATTTCTCCCTGTTATGTTGCTTCTTTTTTTGTTTGTTTTTTGCTTTTTGGAGGGCAATTGGGGTTAAGTGACTTGCTCAAGGTCACATGGCTAGTTTTTGTTTTAAGTGTCTGAGGCCAGATTTGAACTCAGGTCCTTCTGACTCCAGGGCCAGTGCTCTATTCACTGAGCCACCTAGCTGCACCCTGTTGCTTCTTTACTACACAGTTTTCTGGGAAACAAATTTTCTTCCTTTGACCCAACAATACAAAAAAATGGCACCTGGTTCAGACTTCAGAATTATTCTGAGCCACAGAGCAAACTTTCAGAACATCAAATTTGCATATAATTTTCCAAAAAAAAAATTCTTGGAATTACAGAAATTATAGATTTTTACACTGATTTAATCTGAGCTAAGCCTTTAGCAGTGCTGCTGAAGCTCACAGTTGCTTCCTGATAAATAACCCTCCTTACTTTTTGACAAATGCATCACCACACTTCTAAATGAAAACATCACCATCACATTGAAACATCATGGCTAACAGGGAAGTCCCTTCCAGAGCACAAAATTTCTTCATCATTTGAAGATGCTTGGGAAGGCACTCTAAAGAAATCTCAAACAATCTTGTCAGCTTATTCTTCTTGCCAAAAATAAATATAATATTTGCAATCAATTAGCAATTATTAAGTACCTACTATGAGCCAGGCATCATTCTAGACCCTGTGGATACAAGTACAAAGAATCAAACAATCTCTGTTACAGTCTAATGGAATAAACATAAAGTACATATATAAGTAGATACAGAATAGAAAAAATACACATAAATATGGAGTGATTAAATACAAAGTAGTTTGGAAGAGAGAATTAGTAGCTCAGGGGATAAGAAAAAGCTTTAGGTAGAATATAGTACTTGAAGTTTGTCTTGCAGGAAGAGGAAGAGGTGAGTGTGGGCACATTCTAGACACAGGAGAAGTGAAAGCATGGAAAAAGAAAAGAGAATATTATGTATGAAGAAAAGAGAGAAGACTAGTTTGAGTGGATTGGAGAGTGCATGAGAACATATATTAAGGCTAGAAAGATACTAGGGCCAGAATGTAAAAGGGCTTTAAATGCTAAACCAAGATACTTAAATCTTAGTACAGAAGAACCAGTTGGATAAATTAAGTAGAAAAATGACATGGCCAGAGTTTCACTCAATAAAAATCACTTTGGTAGCACAAAATGGACTGGAAAAGGAGAGATGGACTTGAGGCAGGAAGAAAAGTTAGAAGGACAAATAACTTTTCTAGAGGAGAAGCTATGAAGGCCAGAGCTAAGCTGATATCTACATGAATAATGATAGGGATCAGATCTGAGAGATGCTGTGGAACAAGAAATGACAAGATTTGACAGTTCTTTGGGTATGTGGGTGAATATCGTTATTGTTGTTGTTTGTCCTTCATTCTCAAAGAGGACCATGTCATCAGAAGTTGATAACATGACTTGCAAGGTAATTGGATTTAAGCTAGGCAGCGCTGTGCAACGTCACCAACTTCACTTTCTCCTCTGGAGCCATCTGGGTCCAAATGTCAAGAGGACTGGAGATGGCCCACATTTGGGTGAATAAGAAAAAGAAAGAGGAATCAAGGATAGCAATAAACTTGGGAAACTGAAAGAATGGAAGTAACTTTAACAAAAAGTAGGAAGCATGAAAAAAGAATGTTGGTTTCAGAAAAATGGCAATGACTTGTTTTGGACATTTTGAGTTTGAGATACATTCAAGATATCTGGTTTGAAATGTCCAATAGGCAATTGGCAATGTGGAACTCATCAATCAAGGGCAAAGTATTGCTGGATGTGTACATATGGGAGGTATCTGTGTAAAGATGATAATTAAACTGATGGGAACTTATGAGGTCACTGAGAGAATTTAGTGAGAGTAGAGAAGAAAGCCCCAAAAGAACTTTGGAAAAACCCCACAGATGGTTTAATAACTGAAAGTTAGCTACAGATCTGTTAGTATCTCTTCCTCAAAATCTATTTTATAGATTTGCCTTTGACCTCTAAAGTTTTGCTTTCTATCTTTTCCTAATAAATGTCTGAAGAATATTAGTTACAAGAGACTTTTCACTAGAATAAACATGTAGCAATGTGCAGCTATGCAGAAGATCACAGGGAAAGAGGAGAGACTGTATGCTAGGAATATAATTAGGAAGTTGTTAAAACTGGAAAGGTAAGAGTTGATGACAACCTGAAATAGTGCAGGTAGCAATGTGGATAAATAGAATGGGACTGATGTGAGAGATTTTGTGGTGGTAGAAGCAACAAGATTGCCCCACACAAAGAAAGGAGCATAAAGGAGAGAACACAATTAAGGAACCAACTTCTGGAACATGGCCTTCTGGAACAAGCTGAGTCTTGAAGAATGCCAGGTATACTAAAAGGCAGAAGTGAGGAGGGTGACTATTCCAGGAATGGGCAAAGGCTTGCACATGGGCACAGTGTTCGGAATGGAGAGCCATTTTTGAGGGACAGACAGTATTCCAGTATGAGGATCAGCAAGAACAAGGAGTGGAGTAGTGATTTAAGGACCTGGTCAAGATGATTGACTTAAATAAAAAAACAAAATTATCCTTTTGTACTGGATGCTCCCTCAGTTGAATCTCCCATATCTTTTTTTCCAATACAGTGTCTTATTGTAGGAATATTGTTAATAATATAGAAAAAAAATCCATCCCTCTACTTTTCCCTTTCCCCAACCAGGATTTGATTTGTAGGTTTATTATGGTTTTCAGACTTTAATTCAGTTTCTGTAAAATGCTTTAGCATCATTGTAAAATACTGTTTATTTCTTAAGCATCATATGTCAGAAATGAAAATCTGCCAGCTTTCACACCACCAAAACCACTGTTGATTGACCTGCTGATACAGTCAAAAGTATAACTCAAAGTATTCTCAGAAAAAGGTTGTTTATTATAGGAAGCAATTCTCCTTTACTTCAACAATCTTGACATGTATTTACTGAACACTTACTGTGTATACAGCTTTGTATTTTATCTTTATATGGTATACACAAGTAAAATAAGCTGAAATGAAAAAGAATAACATGTCAATGTATTTTGAAACATAAAAGTCATGCAATTATAAAGTGATGATATTATTAAAATTATAATCATTGCTACTACTACTTTTACTACTACACAGAAAAAAATCTTTGGAGGCATTAAAACACGATGGTGAAAATGAGTCAGGCATATTTGAAATAACTAGAAAATAATTAAAAGACAATATACTTAACAAAATATTAATTGGTATCATACATATTGTCTGCATAAGTACTAGGGGATGCAAAATATAGAAAACAATCAGTATAATGCTATTTAAGCAAGACTTCTTTGAGGAGAGACATTGCAAAGTAGATCCTGAAGCAAGTCTAGTATTTCTAGGAGAAAAGAGATTTGATTATTGTACTACAAAACTAGTTTCCTCTGGAATAGTGTATTCCTCAAAACAATGCAAATTTTTAAAAAAGACTTTGTAGTTAACAAGGTCCATCCCAAACTTCTTATTTATATGGCCCATACAACTTCTCTTCAGGGATGTTCTTTCTGCCCCCTAAAACAACTGGCCAAAAAGTTGCTGGTCCTGGGCTTATTTCCAAGCCATTTAGGGTTCTTCAGCCCTTAGACTGTCTCTCCATGTTTTATATTCCATAAGAGGGTGATAATACCAAGCTTAAAGACACTAAGGCACAACAGAAAGAACACACTAAACTGGAGTCAGAAAATCCCGTTTAAAATCCTGACTCTTACTATGAAACTTAAGACCAATTAATTAACTTTTGTGAGCCTAACTTTTCCATAATTTGTTATACTACTACTTACCTCAAGTAAGTATGTAATCTCAAGTTCTTATAGATATAATAAACTAATACATTTACACAGATATAATGCATACAAATATGTAAAAACTTATATGTATATATAAACATGTAATATTTTGCACAACACATATATGCAAACACACACCCTATACATATACACATATGTAAATACAAACATACCTGTGTATATGCATGCACACATGTATATATGCACACTGTGCATTATACACATTCATTTTAGATCGTAAACTTTCAGTTATCATAAGAAGTAGGGACAAACTTTCTATCACTCTGTGCCTTAAGAAATCAACCAACCAAAAAAAAATTTATTGAAAAATACCTCTCCTTGATGGGGAGAGACAGAATGGGGTAAACTATCTTTTATAGAAGAGGCAAGGGAAAATGGTTACAATGGAGGGCAAGAATAGGAAAGCAAAAGGGAATGGGTCAACCTTATTCTCCTTGAATTTGTCTCAGGGAGGGAATGACATACATACTAAATAGGGTATCTCACCCTACAGGAGAGTAGGGGGGAAGGGGATGAGAGGAGGGATGATGGAAGGGAGGGCAGGCTAGGGGGGAGGGAAGCACCCACTATTGAAAAGGGAGGAGATCAAAGTAGAGAATAGAACAAGTGGGAGGTGGGATAGGAGGGAGGGAAACATAGTCAGTCTTTTACAATGCATCTACTATGGTAATATTTTGCATTAGCTACACATGTACAACCTATACTGAATTGCTTATCTTCCCAGTAAGGGTGGGTGACAAGGAGGAAGGGAATGAATCTGGAATTCAAAGTTTTAAAATCAAATGTTTAAATATATATATATATATATATATACTATCATTAATACTATTTTACATATATTTGGGAAATAAGATATACAGGCACATAGAGATCCACCATGCCCTACTGGAAAAGTCGAAGGGGGTATGGGAGAAGATATGGGAGAGAGCAGATTGGAGGAAGAGATATCCTGTGGGACTGGTATTTTGAGGTGGTGGGTAGGGGAAAAACGGGGAGAAAATTTGTAACTCGAAATCTGGTGGAAATGAATGATGTAAATCAGAAGTTAATAAAGCATTTGAAAAATGAAGAAAAAAAATGAAAAACACCTCTCCTCAACACTGTGCCAGATAACATGGATGATGAAGAGAAATGAATAACAGAGCTCCTTCCCTTAAGAAACTCACAGCCTAGTTAGAGAACCAAGACTAATGCAAAATGAACATGAGCAAACAATTCAATATAGTATATGGTTAGCTATCAATTGGTGGTATAGCAATTACAGGGGTTATAGGAAGAGGGAAACTCATGAAGACTGGAGTAATCAGAGAAAACTCCATGGAGTACAAAGAAATGTTTATAAGATTATAGAGTTAGTGTGGAAAGGGAGTTTAGAGATCACTTAACCCAGTTCTTTCACTTGACAGATGAAGAAAGGGAGGACCAGGTAGGTTAAATGATTTACTCAAGTAGTATATGGTAAGATTTAAATGCAGGTCATCTGACCCTAAAACAAGAATTCTTTCCATTGCCCCCTTACCTAAATGTAGAGGAACAGGGAAGCCAAGATGGGAAGGTGGAAGGAAGGTACTGCAGGGAAAGGGGACAACACATCAAAGGCAGATGGCACATGGCTATAACAAGACACAGAAACATCTTTTATTACTATAGTCCACATTTCTTATAACCTCCATCAGGTACTTGTCCAAATTTAGTTCTGTTAAAGAGAATAATGATTATATGTTGGAAGGGAATGGGAAAAAAATAGCCTATTCTTATGATAGGTGCATAGGAGTATGCATGAGAGGAAAGGGGTAACTACAAAGAGGTTACATTTTAGTGGCAGCTTGTAAGACACATAAAATTCTTATTATTTTACAGTCATGTCATATTTTCTATCCAAATGGATATTGGGCAGTTATTTTCAAGACTTGGCTCTGAATGCAAAAATACAAATCCTCTGCTCACAGGATAAAGACCACACAACTGATTTCCATCATAGGAAATATATGACACAGATTCTGAATGCAGTTCCAAAAGTAGAATTTCAGAAATGTCCTGAACAATGGTAAGATCACTGAAAAAAGTGTTTCAGCTTCCTAAGTAGGGGACTGTTTTGAAGGGGACATCACTTAACTGGACATGAAAAAATTATCGTACATATATTAAATAATCAGTTACATTTCATTGTAATTGTAAATCATCAATACATATGACTGCAGGGATAGCTATCCTTGGAGGGCTGCTTGTCTGTCAAGAAATTAGGTCAAATTACATGACTATGTTTTTAAACTATCACAATGTTCCACTTCAAAGCTTAAAGGTTTAATCCTTTTTATAGAATTCAATTGTAGCAGAAGAAAAAGTTACCAAATGTATTTTGCTCAAATGGATTTGATCTAAGAATAAACTTTCACAGTTGCTTCAGTGAATTTCAGAACACAAGGAAATCAATATGCTATGCCAAACTGCTTTGGGATAGTATTCACTACATGGATTTAAAAGCAACAAAACAAAATAAAAACAAAACCCTATGTCAGGCTTTGATTCACTTTTCCCTATATTTGAGCATCTAAAAAATAATCCTATAAATTTTTGTTAAAATCTCTATCAAAGCCAGGCAAAATTATTTTAGATATTAAAGGTAAATGTTTATATCCAAAGTGACCTTGATCTAGAAACAGAGAGTCAATCAAAAAGTTATTACCTGTAAAGTGATCTTTTCAAAGTGTTACATGGTAGGAGATTCTAAACCACTCACCCCTCCATCCCTTGCTTAAGTCAAAAAAACACATCATAGAGTTCTAATTTGTTTTATAAGCCAATTAAAACAAAGATTAAACATCTGAGCCAAGCTACAGTTATCAGAGGATGACCTCTTCTCTTTCATTTTGGAACTGTGGTTGCTACTTTAATCCTAAAGAAGTAGAAACAATTTAATATGAGGCTTTGAGAAATCTTAAGAGTAGGAGCTGTGGATGGGAATAGTATTTTTTTCATTCCCCAATGCAATAATGGTGTGAGGTTCTTTGGAAATGCAGAGGAACTGACAAGGACTCTCAGAGTCCAGCCTTTTTCCCCTCTCCCCAGCCCCTACTTACTTCTGAATTGCTGAAATCAGCAAGAAAACCCTTCTAAATAATTTATCGACATTTCTCCATAAATTAGATACTTAGAGGTGAGAGGGTTGTGAACCTTGCAGAGGCTGAGTGCTCACTACAGGGACTATAATCCATCAATCCAACCGACAGTTTTCCAAACCACCTTAAACTCTAGTGGGTTTACTTCTTGGAAAGAATTCAAGAGCTCCAGAGAATGCAAGAGACATCTGAAATGTTCCTTGTAACAGAGGACATAATAGAGGGAAATAAATCACTGGAAATAAGATACAGATTTATAATAAATTCAAACCAATGATTAAATGAAATCACGTATTCATTGCTATTTCAAAAGACAAACCTAGGAACATGCTATTTCTCTCACCTAGAATAGCTCCCCTAACCTCCTTCTGCTTTATCAATTCAAGGCCTAATTACTTCACGGCCCAACTCTAAAATTCAGCTCTAAAAAACTTCCATACCCACACCCACTCCATGTGATACTGCCTCCCCCAGGGCACCTATGTGAATATAATAATAGGATGTATTTATTAATATGTACCTGGTTTCGTTTTAAATGATCAATAGTTTTATGGTACATACTTTATCAACACAGACCAGAACCCCTCTTTTCCTTGGTAGACTGTTTCATGAGTTGCTATGTCCCACTTTCCAAAAGCCATCATGTGACATAAATTTTTTGATTATCCTACTCTCCAAACTTATGTTTGTCCTTGACAAAAAATCCATTACCAATCAACCACAGATATTTTACCCCAAATTTTTCCCACTTTGAAGGCTTTCCTGTCCTGCAAGAGTCTTTGGGAACCCAGCATTCCTTTCACCCCATGCTTTGGCACAGGAAGAGCACTCTGAGGCAGAGCATGGGATCATAGGATCATTTACAGCTGGAATGGGTCTTAGAAATTATCTAGTCCAGGGGTTCTTAACCTGTGTGTGTGTGTGTGTGTGTGTGTGTGTGTGTGTGTGTGTGTGTGTGTGTGAGACATGGACCCCTTTGGCAGTTTAGTCAAGCATATGGATGACTTCTCAGAATATCTCTATCTATCTATCTATCTATCTATCTATCTATCTATCTATCTATCTATCTATCTATCTATCTATCTACCCTACCTACCTACCTACCTACCTACCTACCTACCTACCTATATACCTCTCTATATTTTGGTGAGGCAGTTGGGGTTAAGTAACTTGCCCAGGTTCACAAAGTGTTTGAGGCCAAATTTGAACTCAGGTCCTCCTGATTCTAGAATCAGTGCTCTATTCACTGTACTACCTGGCTGCCCATCAGAATAATATTTTTAAAAGCACAAAATAAATTGCATAATATAAGAAAATAAATAAACTATATTAAAATATGGTTATTAGAGTATTAAAAAAAACAAGTTCTATGATGTCATTAGAATTGGTTTAGGGAATACCCAATAAGGCAACTCCTTTAACCAATACAGAATACCAGCATTAATGGATCTCTTTGAGTATGTAAATTCTGCTGATGGCTTAAGTAAAGTCTGATGAGACAAGAAATGGATAAAAATATCTGAAATGATTTATTTGTACTTTATATAAGTATAACTTAACTGGAAAACATGATTTCTGAGTTTGACTCCTGGTTGATTTTAGCAGTTTTACAACCTTAAGTATACTACTTTAGAATTCCACATATTTTTTCCCTGTCTGTAGACTAAAGGCTGTTATACCTACCCTATCTTTTCTCACCAGGATATTATGAGGCTGCAAAAAGTTCTATTGTTTGAATGCTCCAAACAAGAGTAAAGTTCAACACAATTTCAAAAACATTTCAGTCCTATTGTGGAGGCAAAAAATAAAATAAAATAAAAATTGTAAGGCGGAGAATTTTGTACTTTTCTGTAAGACTGCTTATAGCAAAATTCTAATAGATGGTAATAATTAAAGTACATGAAAAACCCTTTAGACATACATTGACATAATGCAAAAGAAAAAACATGACCTCATGAATACTAACTAAATGGCAGGTTAAGAAGATTCGTCTCTAATCTGTAAATTAGTAAATTGTAGATTTCTGATTTACCATAGAGATGAAAATTTCAACAACTGTGAAACAACATCCCCATTGCAGATCATTTGACTGGATAAGAAGATGGAAAAAAAAAAGGCTCCTGTGAGGGCTGGATTAAAAGAATGCAATTAAAAGGAAGGGATTAGTCTCTCAGGACTATAAAGTCAGACAATTCCTAAAATTTCCCAAGAGGCAAAGGAATCAACAGGGACACTAAGTAATGTGTCTCAGGTCATTATTTAAAAGCCATTATAAACAATACTTTATCATGCTATCTTCACAGAAGTGTAAGATACAGTCCCTCCCCTGCAGGCCTCATAATTTATTTGGTTAGAGAGGTTGTAAAGACCAGTGCTGAGAGACAAATGAATCAGAGAGACAATTATATGAGTTAAATGGAGGGCATGGCTACTGCAGTTTGGAAAAGCTTCATGGCCTTGGACCTTAGGCTAGTAGGGCTAATATATGTTTGCATAATATGTAGATGTGTAAATCCCTTTACATTGAGAGCTGTCATTTTTTGTTTTTCTTGGTATCTCAGTATCTTCCCTAGAACCTAACACTACATGTTGAATTATTCTGTAATTCAATGATTCCAGCATTGATCTTGCCAATGTGAACACTTCATCCAAGGGATTTAAGAATAAAGGAGAGTAGAGAGTTGAACTGATTTGTCAAAAGGTCAGGACTGGAAAGATAGGAGAGTATCCGCAGAGTTGAGGTATTGGCCTGAGGGATGGAAGGACTGAACTTTAGCGTGGATAAAGAATATGTTTAGAAGGAGTGATACACAGGGAGAGATGCAAAGAAAAATGTTATGATTGGATAAGAAAATTCAGAGTTTCTGAATGTGGAAGCAGAACATTTGTGGGTGGTGGGCAGATCGGTGATATGACTGTCCCTGAATGTAGCTGATGTGGGAAGAATATCATGGGAAGTGGTAGGCTAAGGAACTAATAAGTTAAGATATTTGGGAGAACATCAATATATAAGTTTGCATCTGCTATGATGAGGGAAGAAATTGAGATGGAGATGAAACTATAATCTATCTCTGTCTTAATTTCTCCATCTGAAACATAGGACAATAATATCTTCCACTTAACCCATCCAATAAGAAGGTTGAGATTTACAACCCAATTTAACTCAATTTAACATACTTTTACTGTAGTATAAAATGTTTTGATTTACTGATAACTTTAAAGAGTGGGGAGACTGACAGAAAATATACAGGCCTGAGTTTTGAAGACGTGGTTGGTCGAGTACAATGACAATTGCCAGATTCCCTCTTCCCACTGGGAGGGCAATAGGGCTGAGCAATCATCTGGTGCAAGAAGGTAGTATTTTAACTAGCCTGACACTTTTCTGCCAAAAACTCTTTTCTGACAACCACAAATTTATGACCAGAGACACCGAATCATGTTCCCTGTCAGTGAGAATGTATCAACAGCACATGAGAAAAGGAGAGACGTGTGTCGAGTGTCGCCCACATAACAGCAAAGAAACAATCCATCACAGAGGGACACACTAGCTAAGGGAAGCTAATCACCATTCCAGTTGTCTGGAGCGACTTTCTTCCTTATTCAGTTTCAGGTAAGCAGCCAATGCAAATAGAAGGGGAAAAATAGCCCCCAGGCTTTCTATAATACAGAGTGGCATTACTGCATGAATTCAACACTAAAGCAGAATCAGTTTTGGGTTCAGCAGAGTTACCAAGCTGACTCTTTGCCTTTAAATAGCACCAGCACTCGAGGTGGGAGAAGGTGGTGAATAGTGCGATGTTGTATTTCACATCTTTTGGGAGGACTTTAAATCAACCTGTTACTTTCATATAAGAGGCAAATTTAAATCTGTATCACTCCTTTTGCTATCTAACTAAACTGATACCCTAGTCCATTCTATCTTTACTTTCCCTTATTTTAGAAGATGAGTAAGATAAATATTTTAAATAGTGTATAAGACACTGAAAAGACTGCTTGTTGTTTCCCAGTCTTGTCTTCAAATTTTACAGTCTCCATGCATTGGCAAAGGCTGCCTCTTCTTGCTTGGAACACACTCTTCTTCTTCCTCTTTATCTCTACCTTTGGAAACTCTCCTTCTGTTTCAAAGGCCCTATTTCAGATTCCCCCTCTTTCATGAAGCCTTTCCTGATCCCTGCTCTACTTTCTAATCTAAAATGGTCTTTCCTCAAGCTTTCTTGAAATGGTGGTTAGATTTCTATACTGCCTCAACTCTGTTCTGCATATTATTTATTTGTTTAGAGATCACATGCATCACCCAATTCATTATAAACTTATTGAGGGCAGGGACTGTACTAGTTTTAGTTTTGTTTTGTTTTTTGCATGTCCAACATCCAGAGTAAATTGTATATACTAAAGTACATAATAAATGTTGTTGAATTAAATATTTTGTAAATTATAGCAAGATGAAAATGTGGTAATTCCCTCATAGCTTACAAAGAGACTCAAAATTCATAGATTTATAAAATATTAGAATGAGTGGTAAAAATCATTGAATTCAATCTATATCTGAAGCATCGATTCTAGCTTATATCACAGATAGAGAACCAGGACTGGAGTCAGGAAGACCTGAATTAAAATCTGGCCTCAGACACTTACCAGCTATATGCATGATCCTGGGCAAGTCACTTAACCCTTTTGCCTCAGTTTCCTGATCTGTAAAATGAGCTGAAGAAGGAGATGGCAAACCAATTCAGGATCTTTGCCAAGAAAACCCCAAATGGGGTCACAAAGAGTTAGACACGACTATAACAACTAATCAACATAATATACCCAACAAGTGCCATCTACATCAAGCCAATTATTCCCTACTATGAATTCTCTTAAAAGGGTCATGTTAGAAGACAGTCAGAATTGGTTCTTACTCTCTAGAGATCAAAGATTCTTTCTGGAGAAAAAGGTACTGACTGGAGAGTCAAAGTACCAAGTCTCAAATGCCATTCCTATACTTATTACATGGGTGACCTTGGTCAACACCTTGGTCAAAATACCAGGGAATTCTCTAAGTTGTAAAAAAGAGCCCAATTTGCCTTGACTGAAGCTTCTCATCTGAAGCTCTATGTACAAATAGTCACAGGTCTATGTTTTTTAAAGCATATATGGATGTGTCATATACTATACACACATATGTATATGTATGTATAGATAGAAATACAGACACTATCTTAAGTAGAATGAGATTATATGTATTATATAATGTGTGGATATTATGTTGGATATAATGTATGCATTTATATAGAAATATATGTGTGCACATGCATACATGTATACATATATGTGTATATGTGTGTTTGTGTATACATATGTATATGGAGAGAGGAAGAGGGCAAAGAGGAGGAATGAAACATAGATATGCTCTTTCAAAAGCACTCCCTGTTCCAAGTATAGAGAGTGTATATATGCATGTAGCATGTATACATATATGTATATGTGCACACATAACACAAACATGCATATATAGAAATGGACACAGATGTATAGTCTTTAAGAAGAACTCTCTGTCCCAGGCCCAGAAAACATGGTCACAGCACTGAATCAATTGTGAGCCTAATTTCTTCCCAGGGTACTCGTCTTGGTACTAAGCGCTCCCCTCTGTCCAAAAGATAATGAGGTTAAAGTAAAGCATTCACTTTATTATAGCCTCTTGAGTCCATTTAGTTATCTAATACAAATATCCATGAGTGACTCGAGCATGCTCATGCTTTTCTCTAAAAGGAATTCCCTCCTAAATGTGCACTGGCTTGTTTGCCAGGAAGTGTTAGATCTCAATAAGAAGAAGATATGAAGGCAACATGGGAAGCCTTCGACAATCACAGGTGATTTTTCTTAGAGTTCTTCTCAAATAGCAAAATCTGCAAACACTGGGAGAGAACAATGGTCCTTAAATAAAAGACCTTGACTGGTTACAAAGTGATAAAAGTGCTGACAACAAGGGTGTTCTACAAAATCAGTCATTCCTTTACTGAATTAATCAGGGCCCGATTACAAGATATTACAAGAGAAATTAGTGGTTGTGGCTGTGTGTCTTCAGACAGGGCTGCATGGACGAAAAGACTGAGTGGTTAAAATTCAAATCTGAGTATAATGAAGTCCTAACTCAGGTTGGTTTCCTGTCTGCAATGCAGGTTATAAGGTTTATGTATGGTACATACATGTATGTATGGTTATACACTCTTGAAGCTGCTTTTAGATGATATAGTAATCTCTAGATTTGAAGCTTGTGTGATTTTTCATTCTGTCAATCTAAGAACTTTTTAGTTTTTAGTTGGGGAAAATAGCCTCTTTCACATTTGAGTCAGATATTGATGAGTCAGAAAGCAAACATCACTAAATATTAGCAATTATTTTTAAAATAGATGGGTGATTATGAGTTTAGTGGTGCTCTGACATTTGATTTATTAATACTATCTTGAGTCAGTAAGTATGTTCTTCTAGGAAGATCTTTTTCAAGCAGTAAAGTACCCAGTGACAATAATCTATCTTAGCATTACTACTGCAATTAAATGTGGTCACACATTGGCACAAGTAATGACCACCATCTGTTCAAGTCCACAGCCTGCCCACCCTTCTCAACAAATCACAAATTTCCACCTGCCCAGCAAATTGCTCAATAGTAGCAGATTCTTGAAAGTATCGTATGAGCAATAAAAACAGCTAACATGCTTTCTATGGAGGAGTGCAAATGTGGTGCACAACATCTTTGGGAATGCCAGTTTATTTGGGGAAGCTTTCCAATATGCATGTGCTTATGTATACATGTGTTTGTATGCTAGACTTCACATGGGGAATTGGCATTACTGACAGAACATTCACTTTGAGTTCATTTTCTAGGAGTGGGATCAACTTACACTAAATTATCCACGCTCTCTTACCCACTTCTAGTGAAAAGAACTAGCTGGTGTTACAAGAAGACGTATGATAATGTAACAAAAGCAATAAAATAGCAACAATTACTGGTAGAAACATACATAGCTATATATATATATCGTTCCCTATGGTTTGCAAAGCACTGTATATACATGGTCTCATTTGAGTCACAACGAATCTTTAAGAGGGCACTATCAGTGTTTTACAGATCAGTCATTTTGAAGATGAAGAAACTGAGTATAGGAGACGGTAAGACTTGACTATGATCTAAACAAAAAGCAACTGTCAGGACAACAGGATTTGCATTAAGCTCTTCATTAGCCCAGGTCCAGCACTCCATTCACCACTTATGGCTGCCTGTCATAGTATGGAAGAGTTAAGCTAACCAATCCATTTGAAGGACAGACCCACAGCCATTCCAGGTTGTGTGAACACACTATAAAACTACTAAATATTATAATAATATATACATGATCACCATAAAACTATAAATCTAACAGTTGTTAAATAATCCATGCACTTACAAAATACAGAGAACATGACAAATGGTTTTAAGGAATATCAAGGCAAAGACTAAATAATTTGCTCAAGGACAGCTGGTAATGAGAATAGAGCACATATCTAAAGCTTGTCCCTCTAATTCCAAATCCAGTGCCCTTTTCTTTACACAACACTTCATAATCCTTAACAGGTTATGTGACCATTATTCTGAGTGTTAGAAACAAAATGCTAAAAGAAAAAAACATTGCTTCTATTTGAGGAAATAAGTGAAGATTTATAGCTGAAGGACTTGAACTAGTCCTTGAAGGATTCAACATGTGAAGACTTGAGATTCAAGGCATAGGAGACTCACAGACCAAAGAATGAGATGAGTTTGAGGAGGATCAAGTAATACAGTTTGCTGAAATAAACAGGATGTGAAAAAGAATAGTGTGATGAAATGCTGGAAGAGTAAGTTGGCAGGAATAAGTAAAGGGTTTTTCTTTTATAGGAACAGGGAACCAATGAAATAATTTGAACAGGACACCTCCATCTGGAAAAAACAAAAGACAGGGCACCAGTGGATAGCTACCATCAGGATCAAAGACCAGAAGAATCAAATGCATGTTCATAATCTGTATCCTCTATACATCCTAAGATATGAAAGAAAACTGTATTTGAGCCAGAGAGGATGAAAAAAGAGTTTGATAAATAACTGTGCCCCTTAACAAATAAATTTGTTTATTGAGATATTTTAACAACCAAATATTGACAGAATTGGTTTCCTTTGTAACGTTCTCTACTTTGTTTTATGTATTTAAAAAGCCCTTGCACATAGATAGTTACCTACTTTTCATGTTCATAAGGTCACCTCTACTCCTTTGATTCCATTTTAAGAGTTTAAAGTTTACTGTTTCTTCTGGGCACCTAGGGAGTACAACTTAGCCTGGGAGAACGTGTCTCTAAAAAGTTAACATTCCTACAAGAATAGTTACTATAAAGTTTAAACCTGTTTTTACTTTTTGCCTCTTCAGAAGCTAGGGTTGGCAGTATAGAGGAATGGGGAGAAATATGATTACTGCAACTGTATGAGGTGATACTTTTTCATTTCAACATTTCATTTTAAGTTCTTAGGGTGTTTCTTCTGGCAGACAGCTAAAACTCTTTCTGAATCAGGCCTTAGCCCTTTGAATCCAATGAGAAGAGAATTCTAAAATTGTGTAGGGAGAATAATCCAGGACACTCACTTGAGCTCATTTTTAACTCTTTTGTTTATATCTTAATTGGAGTTTCACTAAAATTTCAGTGTTGGGCAAGATTAGAAACCAATTCAGAAGAAGGAATGATTGTTTCATTCATCACAGGGGGTGGGGAGGGAGAGAGAGAGGGAAAAGAAGATAATAAATCTTAATGTAGTAATTCATTTATATTAAGAATAGGTTAAAAGCTTTCACAACGGTCTTCCACAGATATTTCCCTTCTAATCAACTCACTTCATCTAACCAGGTAAAATGTATCTAAAAGAAGATTTCTGCTGAGAAATAAAAGAATTCATAGAAAGAGGTAAAATGCTATCTGGTTGAACCATCCTCTCATTTCAATTCGGAAGTTAAAAGATGCTGAAACAACATTCTTTAAAGCAAGAACCAGAAGCAGGACAGTCTAAGGTCAATGTTAGGTCTGAATCCAGCAAAAATCTGTAAGAACTGCATTCATCATCTGATGTGGGTTCCAAAAAGCTATGGCGTGTCCTGTATAATTTTAAAACCAGGGTATGGACTAGGAAAAGGTTGAAGAGTAAGTTATATGCCTGGCTGCCATAGCGCTCAAAGTAACCATTGTTACATTGTTAGACACCCCATTCCAGTTAAGGACTGAAGATCTTTGTTAAAATACAATTAGGATATATTGTAGGAGCAAGGCTATAACCAAACTGGAGCATTCATGAACACCAGGGACTTAGAACTATGGCTAGAAGGCATCCCTTGTGCCCGATAACCTGTATTGGTATCTGCTCCATAATTCTTTCTGCAGCCTCACTGGTAACAATCCCTACATAAGGCACTAGGAAGGAGTATTATATTAACTAGTATTATTTTATTAACACCTTGGTATGAATTAATTTATCAGATTAGCTGACCCGAACCTCAGACTTAGCTATTTTATCCAAAGTGTGCTCTCTCTCTCTCTCTCTCTCTTTCTCTCTCTCTCTTTCTCATACACACACACGCATATACACACACAATCTATACATTTTGGTTTATTTTATTGAAGTCAACACACTATAACATCTAAATGTATTTATATCACATAACTATAGCTATCATGTAAGGTGCTAATAAATCATCTCCACATTTGGTTGGACAGGTGTTCTCACAGCAACCAGCTGCTCTGGATGGGATTCCTAACATTATATGGCAACAGGAACAACAATATAGTGGACTAACACAGGAATGAGGACATGTCAGATTCTAGCCCAAGTTCTGCAAATAATACTTGTGTGGCTTTGGATTAGTCTCTCAACATCTCTGAGCCTCAGTTTGCCCCCGTGTAAAATAATGGAGTTGGAATAGATTCTCTCTTCTGTTGCTACCCAGTCTAACACTATGATTCTTTGATCTAGCTTCTCAATTCTGATGCCAGATTTTTATCCAATCCCAATGACTCAGACTTCTCTCTGTTGGGTTGGACTCCCATGGCCTAGGAAAAAGGATTTGCCAAAATGCAGTCCTTTCAATCTGGTCTTTTGGACAACCAGGTTCAAACACCATGACATAATTTATCCTAATATACTTTTTTCCAAAGGAATTTTAGAAAAGGTTTTGAAAAATAAAATACAGGAAAAGAAACCTCACCACTATCAGATCTAAGAAAAAATTGAACTTTAAAATAAATTACTTTAATATAAGGTCAACAATGTGGAATGGATACAAAATAGTAAAGGGCCAGGGATTGTGAAGTTTGAGTCAAATTAATACTTAGAGAATCCCAGAGGAGTAGAACCTGTGCTGTGGATTTTATTTTGCTTTGTTGTTTTGTTTTTACCAACTCACGTGACTGTGCTTTTCACATAATTATAAGAAATCACACACAAAAAAGGCTGGGAATTTGAATCTAGGTTTGTCTGACAAGTTTCACCTAGGAAGCAATACTATTAAACATAAAATCCACAAGCTTGATACAGGCCTTTTTTAGGTTAGTGTGGGTGTTTCACAGCCTGTGATGTGGTGAAGTATACATGAAACCTATTTTCTTCCATGATGATGCTGGTGAAGTCCCATAAAACTGAATGTGAATAACAGTGAATGCTAGAGTTAATTAGGATGACGAAGATACTAAAGAAATGAGATAGGACCACATCCTGGCTTAAAAAAATGGAGGTGAAATGATGTTTCTCCTTCTAACTGAATCCTAAAATCTGCCATTGGAAAGACTATACAATTCTAAGAAACTGCTGATCTGTTCGACTGTGAAAAGAAGAGAACCGAATCTATTAGTTTACTTCTCACAATTATTATTTCATTGTACCATGGGATAATCAAGTGGTCTCAATTAATATCCCTCCAGGAGAGAACCCCTAGAACAGCTAATTTTCCAGGAAGAGGCTGACAATGTCTATAAATCTTTTTCTTCTCCTTTGGAGCAAAGGGTTTCAAATGCAAAAATTGTCTTACAATTCCTCCCTACAAACCTTTCTCCTTGGGCGAACCACAATTATGTTTTCTCTTTGCCCTTGTCTCATTGAGGGAATTGATTCCCTACTCCCATCCTAACTATCCAGAGCAAATGGTAAGTATTTAGTAAGGGACCTTCTCAGTAAGAAAATACCCAGATGATGAGTTACCTATAACATTTTCTTGTACACGGCAGCTTTGCCCAGAGCAGCCAGGTGAGGCTTAGCTTATGAGATGTGACAAGATGACAGCCCCAGGTGGTACTGCTGGAGGCTGTGAAACCTGTCAGCAATGTACCAGACTACACATTTAGCAAGGGAGAGAGAGAGGAAAAAAAGTTTCACTCCCTCTTTCTAAAAGGGGAGGCAACCATATGAACAGCTGTGCCAACTAGAGTAATTAGAAAACCTTCACTGTGAATACTACAGAGCCTGTGGCCTGAGTGAAAGAATAGAACAGACAGGCTCAATATCAGTTTGGTTTTAAACTCGCATCACTAACGTTCTCATACAATTAGATTTGGGTGCACATTAAAATGGACTTAGTTCCCCAGAAACCTGATACACTATGGATTATTTCTCTTAGATTTGTTGTTCCCTAACTATGCACAAGTGCTACTAAAGTGTAAAGAACTAGTGGTCTTTTGATTTTAAAAAATTATGATAAAGCTCTACATTTTGTTGTTGTTAAGTTCCACTTGACATTGCTAGGTTAAAGGTTGTTCTAAGGCTATTTTGCTTTTAAGGAAAAGACTGAATGTCTAGCTTGCCAAAATTTAGAGA
Source organism: Petaurus breviceps papuanus (assembly GCF_028583685.1). NCBI lineage: Eukaryota > Metazoa > Chordata > Mammalia > Diprotodontia > Petauridae > Petaurus > Petaurus breviceps. The sequence continues at coordinate 6,228,204 of NW_027185612.1, read as the reverse complement.
AGCATCTGGTATTGAATAAGCCATTTAATTCCATGTGGTTAAACTGTAATCTATAGTGCAATTAATTTTTAATTAATCTATTTCTTGAAAGAGTTGTGAATGAAGTTCTTTCCTTTCAGGTTGTTTCTAGGCCAGAGTAGTGGTCAATTCAGTCAAGCTGCACAACAAATTCAACAAACATTTATTAAGCACTTACCAGATCAAAATCAAAACAATTGGTTAATTGGAAAATAAATATTTGTCAACCAGCTGTTCTGCTGTCATATTGCTAGTCAAAGCAGATGTTGATAAAAACATAAAACGTGTAAATGTTTTGTAGAGAGATAAAAACAAATAGCTTACAGACGGAATATTTAGGAAGGCAATCACATTCCTTCAGATTTTTTTCTGACCATTTTGAGTAGAAGTACATACTATTATTACTACCAAAACAAAGGCAACATTCTGCTAGGAAACTATTAATTCTCTTTACCTGTAAATATTTTTTTTCTTAGTTTTTTAATTGCTCAGTATTAAGTAAAAAGCAAAAATTGCCTATCATGAAAAATGGTGCTGAATGAAACCAAGTGCATGTAATTAACCCAACTGGCTTTGCTATTTTGTGGCCATAGAATGTAATGCTTCCTCCTATGTCATCACCATCTTGATAAACCACAAAATCCTATGAAGAAATCTTTTCCATAGGTCTCTTGGCATATGGCAATCCAATCTGTGATTGAACATTTTCACTAATGTAAAGCTCAGTCCCACTGTTTGATAGCTCTAATTTCCAGATCATATCTTGAACTAAAATTTGCCTAAAGCATTTGCCCATTCATTGGTTCTACTACAGCAATAGAGAAGATTATTTCTTTAATATGGTAGCCCTTCCAAAATCCAGAGAAAACTATTTCCTTCCCCATGCCCCTTCCTATGAACATTTTCTTTAGAATACACTTTGCTACTACTCCTTCTTATATTTCAAATGCCATGATTTTCAGACTCTCCACCATCACAGTTGTCAACATGTAAAAGTCCACCAAAGCTGGATGTGCAGACAACATTACAAATGTTGTCTGATTCATGATGAACATTGTTGAACATTGTAAGACTATTTCTTCCTGCAACCTGGAGATTTTGGGGAGTGGGAGGTGGTTGTGCTAAGATTTCATTAGCTTTTTAATGTTTCATTTTTAACTACAATTTTTATTGATTTTTGACACTGATACCACTTCCCAATGATTTTCTCTATCATTAATGATTATCAAGAGAATCTTCTCTTACAGCAAAAAAGTATAGTAAAGCAAAACCACTTGCCATGTGTGAGAATGCTTGTCACATTCCACACTTACATTCTACAACCTTTCTAACAAGAGTCAGGAGGCTACATTAACTTTTGTAGGAGGCAAGTTATTATCTTTGGCTCATGGAAATTGTAGCCAATTAAAACTTCCAGTTCTAGTATGCAAGAACTACTCCCAGTCTTTGCTCCTATATCACTACATTAGGTTTTATTTTATTTTTTGATTCTGCATAAAACATAGTTAAACTTCATCTTTTTAGTATTAAACTCATCATTCTGAAGGAAGGATAGCACATTATTTTTGAGTCAGGGCAAAATTACTTTAAAGTGATGTCCTCCTAAGAGAGGTCCGAAGGAATACTGAGAGGTCATTTGGCTTTACCTATCAGAGGATGCCATTCCCTAAAGGTGAACAATTCTACTTGCCTCCATGTCCTGATGCAGGATGCTGTTAAGAAGGAAAGAAGGAAGAGAGGAAGAAAGGGGAAGGAAGGAAGAAAGGGAAGAGGAGAAAGAAGAAAAGGGAAGAAAGAAGGAAGCAAGAATTTATTAGGCCCCAAGGACTGTGCTAAGTGCTTTGCAAATATTACATAATTTAATTCTTACAACCACCCTGGGAGGTAGTTACTCTTATTAGCTCCATTTTGTAGTTGAAGCTAAGATACGTTAAGAAACTTGTCTAAGGTCACGCAACTAATAACTGTCTGTTAGTCATTTTTAAAAGCCAGCTACTATAATAGAAATCAAATCTAAAGAATGGAAATGCAACTATAGTTCAAAAAGAAAGCTACAATAAGGAAACACATTGACAGTGTCACAGATAGTATTAAAGAAATGCATTTGGAAGAGATCTTAAAAGAATTCTAATCTAAGACATACTTGAATAAAAATTCTTTCCACAACAAACCTGACAAGTAGTTAGCCTAACTTACCTGAAGATCTCTTGTGAAGGGGAACCCACCTTCACCCAAGTTAGCCCATTTCCTATCCATTTAGGATAGCTCTCATTGTTTTAGCCTATATTGCTTTTAAATTTGTTTCTTTCAAAACATTTTGGGGCAGAAAGTAGAACAAATATCTCTTGCGCAAGAGCACTTTAAATATTTGAAAACTACTGTCACAAACCCTATTAGGGGTGAGGAACCTGTGGCCTCAAGGTCACATGTACATTCTAGGTCCTCAAGTGTGGCCCTTTGAACGAATCCAAATAAAATCCCTGGACCTAGAGAGCCGCATGTGGCCTTGAGGCTGCAGTTTCCCCGCCCCTGCTGTAAGTCAAAGATTCTTAACTATTTTTTGTATAATGAACTTCTTTGGCAGTCTGGTGAAACCTATGGACTCCTCAGAATACTGGTTATTTTTTTTAATTCACAATTTAAGGAATTACTTAATTTCAGGTAGATGTTAGTGAAAATTAAGATGTATTTTTCTCACCATAGATCTCCTGAAATATATAGACACCCATGGACTCAAGGTTAAGAACTCCTATTCTAAGATTTTTCTTCCTCAGACAAAACTTCTTCAGCTTCATTAATAGATTCTTATAGAGCACAAAGTCAAGATCATGACCCACCCTGGGTGTCTTCTGAGCACTCTCCAGTATAGCATTGTTATTCATAAAATATGGAACCAAAACTGAAGACAATATTGCAGATGTAGTTTGATAGTGATTGAATACACAACTAGCATATCCCTAGTCCTAGATCCTATTACCTTCTTGAAGGAGCCTGATATTATATGAGTTTAACAGATGACTATCACATTCTTGACTCATATTGACCATGTAGTCTACTAAAGCACACAGATAACTTTTCAGATGTGCTCTATTGTCTAGCCATATCTCCTCCTTAACTCTGTATTTATGACATTGATTTTGAAGCCAAGCACAAGACTCTACATTTATTTCTATTAAACTCCATCTTGTCTAATTCAGCTCTGCTCTAGGCTGTCAGGATTTTGAATTTTGACTCTCCTAACTAGCTATTAGATTTCTCTCATATCATTTTGTCAACTCATTTAACCTTATTGCACTCCAGTTTCTACATCTTGAAAATGGCTTATCAACATTTTATGAACATGCCATCCATCTCATTTTCCAAATCATTGATTAAAAAGAAAGATAAACATCCTAGAACTAAGGAAATATCACTGAGGCACTTCACCGGTTCCTCCTTCTAGCTGTCATCAAACCATTAATAATCACTCTTTAGGTCTGGCCATGAAACAGTTCCAAATATACCTAATTATACAATCATCTAACCTACCCTTGCTCTTTTTTTTTTTTTACAAGAATTGACTGAGAGATGTTATTAAAGTTTTCTATAACTCTAGAGAAACCAAATCTACACAATTTCCTGGTCCTACCTGCCTAGCTTCCTCATTTAAAAAGATATTGTTAGTCTGTTATGACCTGTTTTTCCTTTAAAACTTGTATGCCTCTGAAATATTTTTAAAAGTTTTATTGATATATGAATTTGTACCTTCCTCAGCCTAGCACTAAAACCCCTCTTGTAACAAATAAAAATAGTTACACATAACCATTTGAGTGATCATATCTGGCCAATTTTTTCCTCTCAGGTCCCTACTTCTGCGAAGGATAAGCAAATATTTTTTATTTATTCTCTGGACCAAGATTGGTTATGGTGATTATTTAGTCTTTCTTTTAACATTCTTTATCTTTACATTATTGCAATCATTGTGTACATTGTTATATTGGTCCTGCTTACTCCTCTCTGTAGCAGTTCATTGAAGCTTTTCCTATGTTTCTCTGAATTCTTATTTATTATTTTTGATTACATAATAATGTGTCATAATTCATTATATACCATCATTTATTTCACAATCAAAGATCACTTACTTTTTATTCTAGCTGCAAAAGTGAAACCATGATGATTTTGGTGAATACTGAACCTTTATTTCTTTTAAGAAAGTAGTGCTATTGGTCACTAGGTTGAAAGGTATGTACAATACGATCAATTTTCTAAAATAATTCCAAATAATTTTCCAAAATGGTTGATCCAGTTAACAGCTCCACAAATAGCATGTATTTGCATATCTTTTCTCATCCCTTCCAACACAGACTGTGATGGATAATTTTCCATTTTGTGTCATCTTTGTCACTTTGCTCATCATGAGATAAAACCTCAGAGTTGTTTCCACTTGCATTTCTCTTATTAGTGATTTGGAGCATGTTTGCATGTAGTCACTGATTGTCTGAGTTCTTGGGAAGACTGCTTATATGCTTTGATTCTCTGGGAAATGGTTCATAATCTCATATTTTTATCAATTCCTCCTGCAGCTTACATATTAGACTTTTACAATTGACCATTTAATACAAAGATCAATCCCTTCCCGATGATGGCTTCTCTTATTCAATTTGCACTGATTCTATTTGTGCAAAAGTGTTGAAATGTTGTTATTTTATTTGTATGATAGACAATTAATAGAAATTGCCAACACTGTCTTTCATGATCTCCTCTTGTTTCCTCCCTTCACCTTCTTTTCCTAGTATAAAGTCCTTTGGACTTCAAGACCCCACTAGTCATTCTTACTAGCCCTTATTTGATGTATATTATCTCTGGACAGAAGCCTGCCATTCTTACACTTTAAATTATGATCTGGATGTCCAAATTCCATCCTAAGATATTCTCTATTTAAGATATCATTCACATCCCAAATTATCCTCTCTTCTGCAGAATTTCTTGTCTATGTGAAGAACTAATGGAAACATCTTTGCTCCTATGGTCTTCAGTTTTCTTGTCTAACTTTGTAAGCTTTATAGGTACATTCTAGATTCCTTCTGGCAGTAATATTTGTGGTCATGGAATTGCTAGAAAGAGGTCAGAGTTATTTGGCTTGACAATTCTTGAGAGGGTCTCTGTTATGTCTTGGATACTTGCCCGAGGAACACAGGCCACATGGAATCTAGTCTGCCATTCCTTACTGTAATGTCTTAACACATACAAAGCATTCATTGAACTTAATAGAAATTCTGCACACATCAGATGCAGGGCCCAGAGCAGGCCCTTCATGATGAATTCCTGTCAGGAGGGGATAATAATTATACTGCTTCCTGTTATTCTGAAGCCCCAGACCAGCTCTATTTTTATTTATGTCACATAATTTAATTTTTTTTGGAATACAGTACTAAATCATAAATGCTGGGCACTTGGGAAGTAACTCATTGCTCAGCCTGGCTAATTTAAAACTAAGGTGATTATTTTCCAGCAATATTTTCAAACTCTTTATCTAAAGCTGAATGGAATAACATGTCAACTGAAGATGTTTGCTAAAATCTTTAAATCCAAAGTCATAGCACAAGAACCTACAATACTTTCTTTACATCTGTCATGCATGGGATCATCAATATAGAGCTAGAAACAACCTTAGAAATCACTGAGTTCAATATTTTTATCTTACAGATGAGGAAACTGAGGCCTGAAGAGATTTTTAAAATGACTTTCCTAGGATCTCGCAGCTAGTCTTCCTGACTCCAAGTTTCACAGTTGTTTCTGCAAGTGTTATAGTCTTCCTACAAGATGGCAAAATTCATTATATAAGAGAACTGGGAGGATGTCTTATTGAATCACTATATCTTTCCTCCCCATCCCTTTAAGGTCCTCTGAAATTAGTAGGCACTAAATAAATGTCAGATTTAATTAAAAAGGGTACTCTAGAGTAAGCTAGGCTCTTCTCTAAAGCGAAGTGACTTTTCCAAGCCATTAAGTTTCTATACCATTTGCGGAATCATTTAGACCTGATAACTGAGTAGTAATGGGATGTCTGGGTGGGGGTGGGTGGGAAGGGTGGAGGGAATTTTGAAATCTTAAAGGAATTTTCAATTTAAATAATAGAGAGAAAAGATTCTAGAAGAGGTTGGACCAAAGTATAGTTCAGAAAACTGAGGGTACAGGACTGGGAACAGAAGAACCTGTACAGAATGCTTCCAGACAGATCATCCTTCCAAATATTTATATTCTGTAACTAGGAAGTAGGTATTTTAGTAATGTTAATTAATGAGGAATATTGTACAAGGTCTTGAGTGCTTAATGATAACAGAAACAGGTGCACTGCCTTCAAGGCATAGAGAAGTAGTGAGGGAAAAAAATAATACTTGGCATGGTAAACTCATACAAAAAAGTCCTTTTTCTAACACTTGAAGCAACTTTCAAAAAAATTTACTCTATTTTCGTTTTGCCATCTGCCAATCCTTCACTTCCACATTGTGGGGGAACAAAACAACTTTCCCTTCCCCAATGCTTTCATTAACTCTCTGGTCTTCTCAAACTTGGCACAAACATTTACCTCTTCTAAGGAACTTTCCTTGATTGATCAAAAGATGTTTCTCTCTCCTCACTGCATCCCATACCACCCCTAAATAACGAATGTTTTTTGCTTATATATTTCAATAACTATCCACAAAATGAAACAGATTAGATCGTCTACAACTCTAATGAAACAAAATAAAAATCTCCTGTAATGTCTAATGTACATACACATGACTGTACATAGAATAATAGATGGAAGAGTTGAGGCTCAAAACCTAATTTCCAGAGCCCTTTCCACCCCACCACACTGCTTCCATACACACTTCTACTTTTTACATGTGTATCCAAAGCTATGATTTGATCAATTGACTCTCGGGGAAGAAAATCCTTCCCTCACTGCATATGATCTAAGACAGGCATCTGCTTTGCAATTTCTAGTCTTAGCATGCCAGGGGTGCCAAGGATAGAGTGCAGAGCCCGGACTCATCCTTCTAAGTTCAAATCTGGCCTTAGACACTTACTAGCTGTGTGACCCTGGGCAAGTCACTTAACATCATTTGCCTCAGTTTCCTCATCTGTAAAATGAGCTGGAGAAGGAAATTACAAACCCTTCCAGTATCTTTGCCAAGAAAACCCCAAACAGGGTCACAGAGCCAGACACAACTAAAACAAATGAAAAACAAAGTCTTAGAAAGTCAACTAAGATACTGAGATGTTAGATGACTTGGCCAGAGACACACAGGTAGCATATGTAAAAGACAATACTTAAGCCCAAGGTCTTTAGCAAGGAACTCATGTTGTCTCTCAATCAAAGGATAAGCATTTCAAGTGCCCTTCATATGTCAGTCACTATACTAAGTACTAGGCATGTTAACACAAAAATGACAAAATTTCCCCCTAAAGTTCTCTCTTATTTATCCTGTATGAACCTTGTTTGTACACAGTCATTTGCAAGCTGTTTCTCCTCATTATACTGTAAGGACCTTGAAGGTAGGGACTGTTTTCATTCTTTAAATTCTCCAGCAGATAGTGCTGTGTGGGCCACTTAGGAGGTGCTTCAAAATGCCCACCCATGAGCCGACTATAGTTAACTGATAAAGCACAAAGCATTTTATATATTTTATCTCATTTGATCCTCACAATAACACTGGGAGGTAGGTGCTATTATTATTACCCCCATTTTACAGATGAGAAAACTGTAGGCTGAAAAAATTTAAGTGACTTGCCTAAGGTCACACAGCTAATAACTATCTGAGGAAGGTTTCAAAAGTCGTCTTTTTTTTATTAAATGCTTTATTAACTTCTAGTTTACATCATTCATTTCCCCAAGATTATGAGTTACAAATTTTCTCCCCATTTTTCCCCTACCCACCACCCCAAAATAGCGATCCCATTGGATATCCCCTCCTCCAATCAGTTCTCTCCCATATGCCCTCCTACTTTCCAGTAGGGCATGGTGGATCTCTATGCCCCAGTGCCTATATATCTTATTTCCCAGTTACAAGTAAAATAATATTAATAATAGTATATATATATATTTGAGTTTAAAACTTTGTGTGTGTGTGTGTATATATATATGTATATATATACATATATATGTATATATACACATTTGATTTTAAAACTTTGAATTGCAGATTCATTCCCTTCCTCCCTTGTCACCCACCCTTACTGGGAAGATAAGCAATTCAATATAGGGTGTACATGTGTAGCTATGCAAAACATTTCCATAGTGGATATATTGTAAAAGACTGACTATATTTCCCTCCCTCCTATCCCACCTCCCACTTGTTCTATTCTCTACTTTGATCCTGTCCCTTTTCAAAAGTGGGAGATTCCAACTTCCCTCACTCCCTCAGCCTGCCCTTTCTTCCATCATCCCCCCTCTCATTCCCTTCCCCTCTACTCCCTATTTAGTGTGTATGTCATTCCCTCCCTAAGCCAAATTCAATGAGAATAAGGTTGACCCATTCCCTTTTGCCTTCTTCCCTTCCCTTGTAACTATTTTCCCTTGCCTCTTCTATATGAGATAGTTTACCCCATTCGGTCGCTCCCCATCTCCTCTCATTATATTCCTCTCCCACCTCTTAATTTCACCTTTTAAGTATCATCCTTTACTATTAAATTGGTCCTGTGCCCTCTATGTATACCTATACACATTTATACACACATTCATATATGTATTCATACACCCCTATATAGACATATATTCCTTATGATTTTTTTTCCCTTTTTCCCTTTTCATGCTTCTCTTGCTTCTTGTATCTGAATGTCAAATTTTCTATTCAACTCTGATATTTTCATCAAGAATACTTGAAAGTCCTCTAATCCACTGAATGACCATATTTTCTCCTGAAACATGATACTCAGTTTTGCTGGGGAGGTGATTTCTTGGTTTTAATCCCAGCTCCTTTGATCTCTGGAATATCATATTTCAAGACCTTCAATCCCTCAGTGTAGAAGCTGCCAGATCCTGTGTTATGCTGATTGTGTTTCTACAATATTCAAATTTTTTCTTCCTGGCTGCTTGTGATATTTTCTCCTTGATCTGGGTATTCCAGAACCATGGCTTTCAGGTAGTCCAATAATTTTTAAATTATCTCTCCTGGATCTATTTTCCAGGTCAGTGGTTTGCCCAATGAGATATTTCACATTGCCTTTTATTTTTTTCATTTGTTTGGATCTGTTTAATACTATTTTGATTTCTCATAAAGTCATTAGCTTCCATTCTCTCCAATTTAATTCTGAAGGAATGATTCTCTTCAGTGAGCTTTTGAGATTCTTTTTCCATCTGGCAAATTTGACTTTTTAAGGCATTCTTCTCCTCATTGCCTTTTTGAGCCTCTTTTGCCATTTGAATTAGTATATTTTTAAGGGTCTTATTTTCTTAGTCAGGTTGTTGACTCTCATTTCATAATTTTCTTGCATTGTTATCATTTCCTTCCCATTTTTTCCTCCACTTCTCTTATTTGGTTTTCAAAATCCTTCTTAAGCTCCTCTATGGGCTATAAGCAGCTTATTCTTTTCTTGGAAGCTTCTGGTGCAGGAGTTCTGACTTTGCTGTCTTCCTCCTGTTCCGTGCTTTGATCCTTTTTGTCCCCAAAATAGGAGTGTAAATTTAGGTTGCTCTGTTTGCTTTGCTTCCTTTGTCTGCTCATGATGCCACTCAATTACTTGACTTTTGAGTGTTTTGCCACAGTAGGACTCTGCTACCAGAAAGGGGAGCTTTGTCCCAATCACTGGGATTTTCTCAACTGCTGAAGGTATTAGTTGGGTGTCCTCTATGAAGCCTCCACATGCTCTGGCAAGCTGGTCACACACCCCAGGACCTCCACCCTAGACTGCAATCCAGATCAAAGCAGGTTAAAGCAAGAGTGATTTCTTCTCTGAATGGTCACTTGGTTCCCCTACAATCTGTAGGCCAGGAGCTCTCAAGCAGCCACACAGCAGCGGCTATATGGCCACGGTGCCTCAGCGGCTTCTCCCTTCAAGGGATAAAGGCCAGACTGCACTCCCAAACTACCAGATCCCAAAGTCCACACTGCACTGACCTCTCACTTTGTCCTTAGCATCTATGTATTGATAATCCTGGAAACCACCACAGCTGCTGGTGATCTGAAGTCCCTCCAGCCAGGAGCTGGTCAGGCTACCCTGAGGCTAAAACCTTGGGCTCACATGAGACCAGGCTGGGCTTCCAGAGTGCCATGCTGGCTGCTTCCTGCTGGCCTGCCTGGCTGTCCTCAGCAGGAGGTTAGCTTCTCTGTGTCATTTTGGGGGTTCTGTAGCTCCAATCTTTGTTTAGAGCCATTTTTTACATGAATTGGAGGAGGTGGGAGCAGGAGCCCTGTGGAAGTCCTGTTTCTAATCTGCCATCTTGACTCCACCACCCCCCCCCCCCCAAAGTTAGGTCTTTCTTTCTCCAAGTTTGGCTCTTTCTTACTCCAGTCTTACTCTGCCCCGCTGGTACCTATTTACTTTAGTGTGTTGAATAATAGATCTGAAAAAAATCTATTTGAATTGAAACTATAATAACAACAGGTGTAAGCTGAAAATACCAGTTACTGGAGCCAGTCTTTTTATGAGTCAGATTTTGAGTGATGACAATTTGTAACTAAACAACAGGTTATTCTTTTTGTGGCATAAAAGTTAGTGCAATTTCATCAGGTGATAAAGGGGGTATCATCTATTTGTGAGGTCCTCTTGGTTGGATGGAAAATGTCATCATATCTGTAGTCTATTATAGGGATACAGACTGTGTCCCAACCCAGACTAGGATATGAATATCATAAGTCACATGAACATCATGGGTCAAAGGGAGGACAAAATTCCTATTCATTGTTGCTTTAAGGAAAACAATCTAAAACATGTGCAGCAGAGTGCTTGACACATTATAAAACCTCTTAATAATTAGAACTATCAAAAGGTAGAATGAACTGCCTCTGGTGGTGGGTCCCCTCTTACTGAACGACTTTAAGAAAAGGTGAAATGATCCTTTTTCAGGTATATTATCACAGAAATTTCTCTTAAGGTACAGTTTGCACTAGAAAACCTCTAAGGACCCATGCAGCTTTGAGATTCTGCTACTGTGTGTGATCCTTTTATGGAACAGCAAATATGAGTTTGGTCACAAAGGTGTCTTTCTTATAAACCCTTTGATAACTTAAACCCCTCTTGACCATTCCCTAGAAATAGGGACAGTTGAAGTTTGTTAATGGACTCAACAGAAGCCTAATAGTCAACACAGCATGAGTTATCCCAAACCTAAATGTATTACACTGAAAAAGGGTTTATTTTCTACCGTTTTCAAGAGCTGATGTACAAAGGCAACATTTATTGACCTTAGCAAAGCCTTTGTTGCAATTAACAGCAATTTGGTTGGAATAAAATTGCATGCAATTGACCTTACTTCATTAGTTTGAAGATTATTTTACAAATGGAGAGCAAAGTGCTGTAATTTAACAGATGGACTATAATAGCTGATTAAAGGAATCTTATTTCAATTCCAACAAACCCTGGTTACTTCTAAAGATAATGTATTAATGAAAGAGCTGCTATAAATGTTTGGTTCAAGATCAAAGAGAATTAATGGGGTTTTTTTGGATTTTAATTTTAAATGGATTTCTTTTTTTTGCTTCAACCTTTTGCTCCACACATTAAGGTTAGACGTGTATAGTTCATTTAAAAGATATATGGTGAGGATGATCAAAAATACAGAGAATTGGAGGTTTTTTCTTTTGCTTGAACACTGTTTTTAACATATAATTCCAAGTCTAGGTTATATTGTTTTATATAACAAACCCTTTTTTAAAAATTATAAACCCATTGAAATACAATTATATATTGCTTATAGAACACTAAAGTTGTTGTTATACACATACACACACACAAAAGAGAATTCACTTATGTTATTTCTCAGTAGTAATGAATTTCAACAAAATGATGTGATTCATTTTCCAAATCATCTTGTACTCTTCCCTTTCGTCAATATTTCACATGTACCTAACCCAAATGAACATTGAAAACAGATACTTGGACAAGAAGACAGAATGCTAACATGCCTCTAGAATGTCTGCTTTTCAACTTGCCATGCATTTCCCTAAAATATGTGCTCCAAATACATAATTTCATGATTCATGAAATATCAAAAATCTAAATGTGAAGACCTATACAAAATACTTCTATAAAAGCCACTGTGGCATAGGGAACTGATATTTGACTTGAAGACCTGAGCTTTAAATCTTCCTTTAGGAGTGACTGAGTTAGTGACAACAGACAAATCATGGAACCATTTGTAACCTCAGTTTCCTTAACCCAGTGGATTAATAATAATTATAGTATTTATCTCACAGGTTTGTTGTGAGTGACGGATGAGAAAATTTATGTAAAATGCTTTGGAAACTTTACAGTGATATAAAAAAATCAGCTATTGGGGAGTGACTCCCTGTGTGGAAAATTCCTCCTTAGATACCAATGAGCAACTTCTTTGTAAACTATAGTCTATGCATTAAGAGGTAATGTAATTTACTTGTGGTCACGCAGGTAGTATATGTTAGGGGCAGGACATGATCCTCTGTCTTCCTAATGCCATGGTTAGTCCTCTGGATAGTATGCCAAATTGCCTCTTGACCTAGTTTTGTAGTACCTTAAAGCAAACACTAAAATATATGCACTGAAAATGGGATTGAGAGGGAAAAGGTTCCTCAGAAATCACCTAGTTAAATCCTCTATTTCACAGATGAAGAGAATGAGACGTAGAAAGGTTGAGATGTTACCCATGATCACAAAAGATTCTTTGATTCCAGATCCACTATTGTTTCCAACAGATAATTTATTCATAAAATATGACAATATGTAGTGTCTTTAAAACTTTGAAACTTAAGTTGTGACCAACAGAAGTAATTTAAATGCCTGAACATAAAACTATCAGAGCATACAGCTGTCAGAGACCTTATCAAAAAAAATGTCCAATTTCTGAAAAAGCCCAGCAAGAATTGAAGTACATTACTATAAAAATATCAGTTAATCAAAAAGAATTCATTCCACACAAACTATATAGTTGGTTCCATACATGTTTCTCCATGCTTGGTTTCAGGCCAGATATACAAAGGAAGTACACTTGGATTTCAATTAGACCTTGGAAACTGAAGGGCAGAGTAAGGTGTGCAGAGGGTGTGGTGTGTGTGTGTGCGTGTGTGTGTGTGTGTGTGTGTGTGTGTAAACTTACATTTGAGGAAATTTGGCAAAAATGGTACATTTGGCACGTTCTGTGGGTCTCAGATTTGCCTGCTGCTGTCATGTAAAGCTTACTTCTTCCAGCTTAATTTTAACTACAGATTTCTTGCCACTATATCAATGTTACTGTCAGAGCTGACTCCCATTTGCATGAGGTCTATTGTTGATTTACAGCAAGGAATCATCTCTCACTTGGCTATAGTTCAGTTTTAATAGATTGAATGTCTGGTTTGCTTTTGTCTTTTATATTAGAGACCAGAGTAATCAGAGCTATGGCTCATCAGAAGGCCTTGTCCACTTGCCAGAAGAAACACAGAAGAACAGATTTAAAAGTCCTCTTTCTATCACTCAACTGTTACCAAGCCCTCCTTAATCAGATTAGAATATTAGGCCAGTTCTTTTGATGTCAGTTCATGCACTTGATGTGCTCCCCTTCCAAATACCCTTAACTTATTCTGAAGTTTATTATCCTGCCTCGTGACACACTTGGAACCTTCATTCAATTGTGTAAGTTTTTCTCCTTCATGTTCAGTTAAGAAATTTTGAGACAAAAGTATTACAAAGGGAAAAGGAGGACAGAGAGGAAGAGTGCACTTCAGCAGTGAAAAGCAAAGAGACTTGGGCAAACTGATTCACCAAAGGTATCGTGATGCCAAACTCTCAGGCCTCCAGAAGATGATGGTAAGTAAGCCTCAGACTTCAAGATCTATCTCCCCTCTTATTATTTTCTCTTTGGAATCCTGGTCATTTAAGTCAAGGGGGCTAGTTGTATGTTTCCTAAATCCAAGACTACTACCCACCAAGCACTGTGCTAAGTGCTAGGGATACAAAGAAAGGGAAAAAAAAACAATAGTCCCTGCTTTCAAAGAGCTAACAGTCTACTTCAAATGAAAGACTTCTTTAAGATATGAGAACTAATTAACTTCAACAATGTCCAAATCTTAATTCATTATCTTTAACCTATAAAAGCTGCTTCTTTCCCTATCTTTTTCTATTAATGGCACCACCAGCTTTCACAATCTCCTATGCTCATAAGCTCAGAGTCAAAGCACAGGTTCAAAGGTAACTTTCCCATCTCCTTGCTATTTTCCTCTAGGTACATCCATTTCTCTCTCTCTCTCTCTCTCTCTCTCTCTCTCTCTCTCTCTCTCTCTCTCTCTCTCTCTCTCTCTCTCTCTTCTTTCTTCCTTCCCTCCCTCCCTCTCTCCTTCCTTCCCCTCCCCTCCACAATCTATTCTCCAAGTTTCCACAATAACCACCCTGGTTTAGACCTTCAATCCTTGACTTGATTATGGTAATGATTTCCTAATCAGTTTATCCCTTTTCAAATACAATCTTTATGCAGTTGACCAAGCAATTGTCCTAATGTACAGTTCTGATCATTTCACTTCTCTACCTAATCACCTTCAGGGTCTTCCTGTTACATATCAAATAAAATACAAACTCCAGATCCTGGCATTCAAGGTCTCTGTCATCTGGCTATAACCTATGTTTTCTGCCTTATACCATACCACTGTGTTCTAGGTCAAACCTAACTCAAGGCCATTTATGCCGAGGATTAGAATACACTGAAATACTCTTGGACTATACATCGGTCAGTTAAGAAGCTTTACTTAACAATGAAAAAGAGATTCGGTAATAATACCTCTGATTCAGATTGGCATAGCTCCCCTCTAACTCTTCATTTGCCATAGCAACAGAGTCAGGTCAGATGTGTTGATTCCCACATCATTGGGGATTTCATCAAGCCTGAGGAAACCCTGTTCTCCATAGGTTGGGTCTTTGACTCTCCTGTCAACCAGGAAACTGCCATAAGAGCCCCAATAGGCCCACTCAAATCTCAACCAAAAAAAGAGAAGTTAATTTATGAGAAACAGAATAGAATGCTCTCTAAATAGTCAAAATGAATGACTTTCCTATCCCAATCCCATTTTGCTCTTTCTTGACTCTGCAGGGTTTTTTTTTTTTCACTTTAACTTTCATGCCTCCAAAAATTCACCTCATCTTTTTTTTTTTCTGAAGCCTCTCCTTTCCTTCAACTCTTAAAATATGTGTTAAATTTTCTAAGAAGCTTTCCCTCAGAATGGTTTCTTCCTACTCAAATTTCTCATAGTATCTTACCTGGCCCTTTTCTTTGTGTGTCTACATGTTCTCTCTCCCATTAGAATGAAAACACCTTGAATGCAGGCGTTTCTTCTTTGATCACTTCTCATAGCCCCTGCCCCCTAATGAGTATTTAATAATTGCTTGTTGACTATCTCCTGGAGTACAACAATAACCTCCTAACTGACCTTCTGGCTCCATGCCCTGACTTTAATCCATCTGACAAATTACTATCAGATTAATCTTCCTAAAAAACTGTTTAAATAATGTCAGCTTTTTACCCAAAACTTTTTTTCCTATTATTTGAAAAATGAAGTCTCGACTCTTCAGCTAGTATTAAAACCCCTCTACTACCTGGTCTTAATCTACCTTTCTCACAACTATGCCACCTTGCTGCCCATATATCAACTAAAAGAATCTTGAGGTCATTTTCCTCCCCTACTGAAAATACAAATCACTAAGACCTTTTGAAAAGTCAAAACTAAAGTATCGCCTGAATTAAAATTACAAATTCCCATTGATATTAAAGCAAACCCCAAAGATAATATGTGAAGACTGTTTAAAATATATGTAAAATATAATATATACAATACTATACTATACCATAACATAACACAACACAACATAACACAATATAATATGTAAGCAATCATCTTCAATTCAGTTCAACAGGCAGTATATTAAGTAGCTACTGTATATAGCAAAATATACCAAGCAATGAGGAAGTTACATTTGTATAAGACTTGATACCTGTCCCCACTGAACTTACAGTGTAGAGGTGGCTACAATACAGAGAGAGCTATCATAAAGATGAATACAGGATAAATGCATTAGAGAAGCACAAAAACAAATGTTACATCAAGTCTCAAGAGGGGAAGTTTATCAAGGGACAGTGTGAACAGGAGAACAAGAGGGCATACTTAAAGTGACAGTGAATAGATTAGCTTGGTTAAGTGTACAGACATACAAGTACACACTCCATCCACAGATGCATACAAGCAAACATACATAAACACATATACATATATACACACATACCAAATACAAATATGCTGTGCTATATGATACAATATGATACTATATTGCTGTTGTGGAAAGTAGTATGAGATAAGGCTCGCACACCATCTTCAGCCCTTCCTAGTTTCTTCTACACCAATATGAGAAATGAGACAGGGCAAGACGCATCCAGCTAGAAAACTAGTGACACATTACACAACTCTAAAGCAGTGGGTGCTCCTCAGTTTTGTCAACCATAAAATGAAGGGACTGAACTAGATGATATCCAAGTCCTCTTTTATGTCTAATCCTAAAAGTGCTTCATATCCTCCTTCTATCTCTTCAGCCCCCAACAAACAAAAGTTCTGTGATATTATCTCTCAAATATCAGTCTTTTGTTTGTTTAAAATGGATATTCAAGATAGAGAGTGTTAGGACAATCTTAGCAGAAGAAGGCCTGGTGAAAGAGAGTTTATATTTGGAATCTTTAATAGCTTTTTAACATACTTGTTACTTTTCCTACCTGAGTCTTTATATGTAAAAACTGGAAACATTGCAAAGGTTTTAAATAAAAACAAAACCTACTTGTGTACAGAAAACACCTACTTAATGAATAAGAAAAATTTTTCATTATTTTTCTGATGATTAAAAATCTGATAAAAGGGGCAGCTAGGTGGCACAGTGAATAGAGCACCGGCCTAGGAGTCAGGAGGACCTGAATTCAAATCTGGTCTCAGACACTTAACGCAAAACTTAGCCATGTGATTTTAGGCAAGCCACTTAACCCCAATTGCCCTACCTTCCCCCCTCCAAAAAAGCAAAAAAAAAAAATCTGATATAAAGCTGCTTTTTCTTTCTCAAGAAGAAGGATCTTATATTAGATACTCTCTTCTCATAGTAAAAAAATATATTTAATATTCTTTTAGGAGAATATTGTGGGAAATATGTAGCCTGGGTCAGGAGGAAATGTGTTGAATCCTAGTGCCACTAACATTGTGAAGATATGTTGCGGAGTCTTTTTCCATGTTGGAAAGGTAACAACTTTCTCAATGTCCTAGTCCAACCAGTAGGAAGTGATTTTTGAGAACTCAAGAAACTGTGTAGCCTATTTAAGTCCATTTGCCTCCAGGGTCTTAATTATATGCATATTTCTTAACAAGGGTGCTAGGATCTGTTGGCAAGATGGGTTAGTTCACTCTACAAATTGCCTGTTAATCTGGTAACAGAGCCAGAAGAAGCCCAATGAAATAAAAATACTTAGTTATCATAAGCATCCCATTCCTATCTTTGTTAAACATTTTTTCCTCATTTCAGCCAATATGGATTAGATTCTACAAACATCAGGGTAGCCTTGCTAATAAAATACTCATTCTTTCTTTCCATTTTGTACTTCAGTTGGGCATGATTTAAATGGGATAAAATAAAAAAATGTTCATTTATTTCCAGTAATGTTCACAGAGAAAGAGAGAGAGATATATTTATATGTATACAGACTGAGCACCAAAACACTAATTAGGTAAATTTAGTTTTCCCTTTAATCAGACTTCCAGGTAATTAGCTGTCAGCTAAGATAAATTACAGTTTATTCCATTTTTATATCATGCTTTGGTCAAATAAAGATTATGCTTTATTGGCCAGATTTAGCTGCTAATTTTTCATGCACATGAAAGGATTTGCAAATATCATCACTGGAATCTTTTAGTGTTTAACAAAACCCCATAATTTCTGCCTAAAATATCATTTTTAAGCAAACAGTCTCATCTAACACTAGGGAATATCTGTCTAATCTTTTTACCCCTTCCCCATGTCATACAACTATTCAGATTTCTCTAACTACAGATCACAAGGGTAGTGTCCATCCCCTATGGTTAACACATCCAATTCCTGTCAACACTGAAAGGTTAATATTGGGATGCAATATTCACCTACTATGATGTACATCTCTTTAAATGTTGAAATGACTCAGATTTACTTATCAGACAATCTCAAAGTTTTGTGCAATGTCAGGGGTGACCTGGTCCAAACCATACATAAGAACTCCCTCTTCAAACTCTCTAATAAGTTCTTACCTAGCCTCTTCCTGAAGACTTTGAGTCACTGGGAAACTATTACCATCCAAAGCATCCCATTCCACCTTTGCATAGCTCAAACTATTGCAGTCTTTCCTTAAATCAAAACTGAATTGGCCTATTTGCCATTCCTCCACATTATTCCTACTTCTGTGATTTAAAGACCAGAAAAAAATAATAGAATTACTCTTCTAAATAACAACCCTTTGAATACTTGAAGTCAGGGATAATGTCTTGCCTACCACTCACCCTTAGTGTTTCCTTCTCTACAAAAAACAACTGCTCCCCTCAACTGATCACTGTGCAGAAAGAGAGAATGGGAGAGAGAGAAGGATGCAGGAAGAGAAGGAGGAAGGAAGGTTAAATGGCAGAGGGAATCAGTTTGTTGTGCTTGGTCCCAAGAGGCAGCTTTAAGAAAAATGAGTAGAAACTGTAGCTGTAGTGAATTGAGGCTTGATTTGAGAAAAAAACAAACAAACCTCTCAATAATCAGAAATATCTAAAAGTGGAATGTGCTATTTTAGAAGTTGATGGATTCCTTTTACTTGAGGTTTCCAAGTAAACACTGATCACTTGGTGGTCATGATGTAAAAGGGGCATTCTTGAGTGAGATAGATGAAGTGACCTCCAAAATACCCTCCAACTTGGAGACTTTATTTCTTTCATTAGTACAACACTATGTTCAAGGTGTATCATGGGTTCAATACAGAACTAAACCACCACTATGGAAGTGTGCATTCTGACTTTCAAACAAACAAACAAAAAACATTTAGGAGACAATTAATTCATAAACTGGAGATTTTCTATATTTATATTTCAGTGGAAAGACACATTTCTGAGATAATTGCAAGAGTATTTTGTCATAGGGAATCAATGCAAAGATTTAATAAACATTTCAGTCTTTAGTGATAAATTTTTTTTAAAGCGTAAAAGAGTATCAAAGTCCTTGGAAAAGTTTAAGTTACTTTAGGAATCATTAGTGTAATCATGACTAATTCCCAATGTTATTATTGCAAGTTCCCTCTCTTACATCTATGCAGAGAGACTTATTTTGCATACCTATATTTAAGCAGATACATCTTCAATTCAGTTTAAAAATATCACTTAATGCCTACTTGTATACAAAGTACTATGCCATTCACTGGAATGTAAGTAAAACTTAGATACAGTTTGGTCACTGTCTTCATAAAACTAATAGTCTAATGTAGAAATACATCGTGCATGTAAATGACTAAAATGAAAAATAAAACCCGAGACATGCATTAGGAAAGTGGAAAACAAAGGGATATATATGAGGTTGAGGGGATACGTTTGCAACCTTCTGTAGGGGATCAGGGAAGGCATCATGCAAGAGTAACATTTGTGTCAGGTGTAAAGGATGGTAAAAAACAAAAGTGAAATAGTGGAAAGAAAGACAATCCAGGCAGAGGGAAGAGAATGAGGAAAGTCAGAGAATCAGGAAAAGACAAGGAATGTCTGAGGGACAGAAATTATTTCATTTGGCTGTAGCATCAAAAATATGAAAGGAACTAACATGAAACAAGCCTCAAAGGCTGGAATCATGCCAAATTAGAGGCCTAAAATAATTTACTTGGTGGGCAATACAGAACTTCTGAAGATATTTTAGCAGAGAAAGGAATGACATTTTAGTCTGGCATTAGTGCAAAAGATGGGACTATTTCAATAGTCCAGGTTCCAATGAATACCTTTAAGAGAAACTAAATACAGAAGGTCTTCAAAGCCCATTATCACAATAACTTTGTGATTATTATGCAACAGAACTCAAAGAAGTTTATATGGACAGGGTAAGATGATGGATAACATCTGATAGGCCCAGAGATCAGGTGGGGAGAACCTGTGGCCTCTGAGGCCACACATGGCCCTCTACATCCTCAAGTGCAGCCCTTTGAATGCAAACTTCACAGAACAAATCCCCTTAATTAAAAGAATTTGTTATATAAAACTTGTTCTCAGTTAAAAGGCTGTACCCAAGCACTTAGAAGGCCACATGCAGCCTTGAGGGCACAGGTTCCTTAGATGAACAACACAGAAACAAAGATATGAACTCTACAGCCAGGATTACCCTATGAAGAGTGCCACCTCAAACCTGATCTGAGGCACTAACTGTGTGACTCTGGGAAAGTCACTGAACCCCATCTGCCTTAGTTTCCTCATCTGTAAAATGAGCTGGAGAGGGAAAAAGCAAACCGCTCTGGTATCTTTGCCAAGAAAACCCCAAATTGGCTCATGAAGCACTGGACATAACTGAAATGACCAAACAACAACAACAAATGAAATCAAGTTTAGGTTAACCCTAGACAGCAACTTTGATAAGCTCTACTCCCTTAGGATAGTTGGACTAAGATTGTTTTAAAACTTCTGAGTTTCCTCCTTCTCTTCATAGAGTAAATGAAACTGAGAACATATTCCGACTCCATATGCCATTTCTGGTAAATTGAGGAAAGGAGCAGGGAAGGAAAGATTGAGTACAAATACCCACAAGTACACTACAGAAGGGGAAAGGATGCTTCTCTTCTTATGATTCCTTTGGGTGGTGTTGAAGACATTAACAACTTAGGCATTTGGTAAAAGTACCGAAGAAAAGATCAGGACTGGGTAGAGAAAAGTGTCCATCTCTTCCGACCTATGCTTAATCACATCCTTCCCTTCCTCTGTCATCATAATGCCAAAAGTTGGGAAAAGATTAATAGTACTGAGATAAGTTTTACCAAATCTTACCCTGAAGGGACTGGGAGGCTGATACATGAAGTAAAGACCCTACAAATAACTTGGTCTGATTTTATACTTGAGGCTAGGTTAAGAAATCTGGCCAAGATTGGTTGCTCATCTAATCTCAACATCATAAAATTATTAGCTGTCAGTTTCTAAGTACTAGATTATATGTCCTTCCTACTGCATGCCTTTGGCAACATTTAATCTTCCCATGTTTCAAAGGAATGATAAGCTGTGCTTTTTTCTCCCCTAGGATAAAAAATGTGTACCTCTAAACATGTGATTCTCAGCACAGCACATTACCTAACCACAGAAATCTGAGTTCTCCACAATGTAATTTTGTTTTATTAACATAGTTTGTTTTGACATCCACAGACAGTTCCCTAACACCTAAACACCTCCACCACTTTATAAGTATTACCTGAAAACAGTTAAGCAAAACTACTTCCAAAAACAATTTTACATACTATTAGTTTATTGATGGTTGACTCTAAGAAAGGGTATGCATCAAGAGTTACATTTTAGTTGATAGGCATTTCCAACTCAATTATGTCCACAGTAAAACTTAATCTCTTTTCCCAAAACCACACTCTCTTTCCAAACTTTCCTATTTCTGTCACAGACATCACTACCTTCTAGTTACCCAAGTTATTCACCTTTATTTTGTCCCTTCCTAAAAGACATTCTTTGTAATTTAAAATGGAATAGTTAAGGAATCTGAGAAAATTTAGGCTTAAAAATATTTAAGTGTAATTTATGCCAAATAATGAAGAGGTCTAAGATCAGCATATATGATACAATGTTATAACTTACTTTTTGTTAAAATATATAATTGATATGCTTGCACAATCAGAAACTGGAAATAATCCACATAGTATTAGTAAGAGAAAGCCTAATCGGGCAATTTGTTTTTTCTCTTTTTTAAAGAGAAAGCCTAGAAATTAAACTTTATCTAAGAATTTATAGCACATTGAAAAAATAAGACTAATTTGGAAAAATGCCATCTCTTTGTGGTGCCAGCCTGTAGAAACAAAAAGTCATCCTGATTTTCATTATTTCTCATGACATAATAAATCAGTTTTTCATGGTTTCATATACAGAGACAAAACGTGGTCTTAAAAGACCTAGATAAAATGAGGATAATTTAAACAATTTTTATGGCTGTTTGAGTTCTGGAACATGTTTGGTACACACAGGTTTTCTTTATTATGCACTCACAGACACAAATGTGTGAGAATACTCTCTTTTAAGGAAGGAATATAGGTGAAAATACTTATTTAAATGTTTCATGTTTCTGTCCTCCACGTGCTGAAATGTTCCTTGAGAGAAGGTGCCATAGATTCCATTTCTTCTGTCTCTCCAAAGTCTCCAAAGAACCAAAGTTGAGAACAATTGAAAGCATAAAAAGAGGCTCATGGTAATCATAAGCAGGATGAAACACATTAAGAATGAAGGCTTGTACAGGGGACACATCAAAAAGGTTGGGATTAGAGAAGCATTTGACAGGAAAGAAAATGTGGGGCAACCATGATACAAGGATGATGGTGTAACCAGTGGATAACTCACATGCTTTCATTGCTATATATGCAGTATCACGAGAACCAGAGGAAGGTCCTCACCATAAAGTATTCTCTTTGTGGTGTATTTATGGGATAACAGACTTTTGCAGCACAGGAAGGGCATGTATTGATGGGTTGAAATCTGCATCATGAGAAGAAACATCCAAATATATGAAATCACAGATCCATCAAAAATTTCTCAAAGCACTGGAAAGATATTTGCCTGAAAAAAAGATGCCTTTGATTAATATGATTAGTAACTAAATATAGTTGACATTTATATGGCATTTGTAAGGCAGGTTCTGTTGTCATTATGTTATCTGCTTTATAAATTAGGGAACTGAGGCTCAGAGGCTTGCCAAAGGTAACAGTAAAGGACCAAGAGGGATTTGGACCAAGTTCTCTTACCTCCAAGCCCAGTGTTTTTCTCACTAGGTCATGCTACTTCCTACATATACAGCATAAATAGATTTGGTCTCTACTTATGAGTAGCTTAATAAAAAATATAAATATATATGCATGTATTTTATGCTAAACTCTAATCAGTCAAATAGTATTTATTAAGAACCCACTATGTTCCAAGCACTGTAGATTCTAGGGATTCATGTACAAGGAACAAAACCATACCTACTCACAATGAGCTTACATTCTGATAGGAAGAATGTATAATTTAAAGGAATGAGTAAACCAGGGAACCTAAGTGAGTTAATGTCAATTGAATTAACTATGCTTCTGCAATATGACAAATTCTGGAAACGAAAAAGAATGGAGAGATGGAGTGAATAATCACCCACTAAGTGCCTCCTCTGTGCCGGTCACTGTGCTACATGCTTTACAAATATCATCTCATTTGGCTGGATTAGAACAAAGAAATCCCAAACTGAAGAGCATAATGCTCAAATGACTTGCAGTTTGGAATTTCTTGAGTTATTTCTTCCTAAAGTTGGTCACAAGTAAGAATATATTCATATGACAAAGATAGTTACAGCAATTGTAGGTCATCAGATTCTACCCATTTAAGGAAATAAAAGCTAGATTTATCAGATCTTGGTGCCATGGATCCACTGCTATCTACAATATTTCATCTGAAGACAGATGAAGTCTTGAAATTAATTTTTAGTCTTTAATCTTAATCACATTTTATAAAATGGGAAAAAATGACCCTGGGATATTCATAAATGTCAACCATCCTCATTTATTGACAATGCAAACACAGGTCTATCTCTTAATAGATACATCCCTTGGAACACTAAATATGCAACTTTTTATACTAAAGACTGCCTACTCCCATTCTAATTTACCAGTGGCCATTGGTTCCAATCTAATATAATGAGAAACTACACATAAATAGAACAGGACTCTGAAAAAAATTCCTGATTTAAGTATCAATGATAGAAGCAAGGGTTCATTGGAGGAAGACTCAATTTTAGATAATATGATTTATCCTCAATAATTGCTAGTTGAATTAAAGTGATTTTTGACTCAGCCTGGACCAGGTGGCAACACAAATACTCAGTTAAGGAGACTTTTTTTGTAAGATGAGTTTTCCGCTAAGTTTGAAAGGCTACTTAGGAAAATAGCATTACCACTAAATATGGCCTAAATCTTTTCCCCATTCTGATTTTGACATCTTACATATAGACAGCTATAACCTTTTTTTTCACTGTCTCAATGCACTCCAATTGTCCCATCAATCCAATATGATTCTGTCAAAATCAACATGTCCTCCCATTACTCTGTCCCTTATCCCCCTCTCTGATCATTTTGTTTTTACTGCTTTCTGTGTGAGAGCTAAGCCACTGGCCTTTTACAATGCATAGCACAAGTCACCAAGTATATTTCAAAGAAGAACAAGTACCTTTTATGAAAATGTATTTCCTTATCATCTATGCACTGCTGTCATTTTGGCACTGGCCACTCAGGCAAGTCTCTGAACAACCCAGTAATCAATTACTTTATTTAGAAGGAATCACATAATTGGGCTTGTTCGAATCCAGTCTGGTGTAAGTTCAGAGAGAGATTCAGGTTTTTAAATAACGACTTGGGATGCTTAATGATCCCATTGATTCCAACTGGCATGGTAACTTTAAGAGACAATGAGGCCTGGCTCACTAAGGTAGGGAAGTAAAATGGATGAATGCTGAAATGAATGAGGGCAATTCTGTGCCACTTCGCCAAAAGGGCCTCCAAACGGTGACTTTGGGTTTCAAAGCTTTGCTTTCAGGACATGTTAAAAAGGAGAGGAAAAGCAACTGGAAAGGAGTGAAAGAAGACATTCTGGGTGTTACTGTAGTGTTTTTATTGGATTCAATAGATGCTCTGTGTCCACAGGGCCCAGACACTCTTGGGTACATTTTCAAAGTAATGAAATGCTCAGGGATACAATTTTATCCCTCTCTGATGCTAAGGGAAGGATTAACATGGCTAGAACCCACCATATCCCCTGACAAAGATTTATCCTTTTTAATAGTTATGGAAATTGGCAATGGCTTTACCTAAGATTTCCAGACAAATGAGGAGAAAGGTTTGTTTTGGCTTGATTAGCCTGACATTATAATTTACTTTATTCTCTTTCCTGTTCTATGTATATAGCTCTAGCATCTTATTGTATCATTAATATTCCTTTCTATAGGGGTGGCTAGGTGGCGCAGTGAGCAGAGTGCTGGCCCTGGAGTCAGGAGGACCTGAGTTCGGATCTGGCCTCAGACACTTACACACACACACACACCCCTAGTCGTGTGACCTTGGGCAAGTCACTTAACCCCAACTGCCCTCCAAAAAAAAAAAGCAAAAAAAATATTCCTTTCTACATACTCTTTTATGTGTTCTCATGTCTTTTGCTGCAAAAAAATATCCTTCAATGTTTCAGTGCTTTTATTTTTAATTCTATGGATGTCTGTCTATGTTAGAGAAAGGTGTTTTGTAACTCGGATGCTTAAATCAAAAGTATGTTATGATGGAATAACTGAAGTAACACTGACCATAAGGAGATTAGGTTAAAAAGAGTTCTGAAGTTAAGAAGTCGGAACCAGAATCAAACTGCATTTGCATATCCCTTTATACTAAATAAATGAACAAACTGGGAGAAATATGCATTGCCATTTACCTTTCTCTGTGAAGAGTAGGGTACATGGTGGGATGGGGTAGGGAGAGGAAAAGAAACTGTAAATCTTTTGAAGAAATTGATTCTAAGTCTATCTATAAGGCAAATAAACACAGAAACAGCAAAAAAAAAAATGGAAAAGGACAACAACTAAAATAAATCCATGTGAAAAGAAAGGATTTTAAAACTGAAAGGAACAAGTCATTCCAAGAAAATGAAACAAAGTCAAAAGATTTATTCAAGACCACATTACTGATAACATGAGTTGATTGAAAAAAGTAGGTCTAAAATCCAAGTATGCTGAATCCTCAACTAGGCCCTTTTCCATAACAATGTACTATTTTTTTTTTTTGCAGGGCAATGGGGGTTAAGTGACTTGCCCAAGGTCACATGGCTAGTTTTTGTATTAAGTGTCTGAGGCCAGATCCAAACCCAGGTCCTCCTGACTCCAGGGTCAGGCTCTATTCACTGTGCCACCTAGCCGCCCCTTACAACACACTATTTTCTAGGCATACCACCTCTTATTAGGACTGACCTGATGAAGAGTCAGATGGATTCTAGAGTTCTAGGAAGACTTTTTTTTTAACCATGTCTCTTTCACTCTCCTTCAAATACCTTCCTTTCTCTATGGTTGTTAAAATTTCACCACAACAACATCATTCCTTTTGATGAAAACTTTGTACTTTTGTGAACATCCCCTAGAGAGGAAACATTCAAAAAATTTTAAATGTGATCAGTCTCATAAGGTCTGAGTATGGAAGAGATCCTTTCTTGACAACGTATTTCCATAAAGGTTAAGACAGCAGATGTGCTTGTGTGAGTATATGGGAAAGAAATGGAGACAGCTACCAAAAAGTTGAAAAAAAGAATCACAAAAGCAAAAGATAAGAGTTCTTGGGACAAACTTTGCCTCATTCACAATCTTGCCTATGTCTAGCCCTGATACTTATACCACCTAGATACCACTATTTCAGTATTCCTCATCTCAAGGAGGCAGGCCAGTATGTTAGATAAAGCACTAGTCTTAAGAGTCAAAAATATGATTTAAAAGACTGCCCCACACTAACTATGTTATCCTGGGCAAATGGCTAAACTGTCGGTCTACATTTCCTTATTAGACTAGAACCAACTTCATAGGGTTATTGTATAGATCAAATGATATAATATAAAAGTCTTTGCAATTTTTAGAGTGCTATTTAAATGTTAGCTAGCCATTATCTCTGAAGTCATTTTCTAAATAACTGAAATACTAGATGCAAGAGGATACTTCGCTGGCATTACAAACTCAGGCACGTTTTCCCATCTCTTTTTACGGGCTTGAAAATGACACCATGCTCTGCAATGAAAACTTCTAGTTGGGTCGGGGGAAGTCATAACATTTGCTATAAATAATATCCTATTCACTCTGTCAATTACCCAAAGTCAAGCTGTTATCCATATACCCCTGCACGCAGCCAACATGATTCTTTCCTTTTCCATAACTTTAGTGATATGTCAAATTATTTTTGCTTTTCTGCTACTCCATAAAATCTGGCTTTGGATTCATCTTTGAAACACAATGAACTACAGGTCCAGATTCCAAGAATGTTCCACCCTCCCATTATCAGGATGTTTTGCAAGAAGGAGAGGCGGAAAGCAAATGCTGTGTCCAAAAGCCTTGCCATTCCCCTCCCCTTTTCTCCCAGATCTTCCCTTCTAAGATTCTGTGGTATTGCAGTTTTTTGGTTCTTTTTCTATCTTTCTGACCACTCTTCAGTCTTCTGAGAGTTCTCTATATCTCTTTATTATTCCTAGTCATTTATTATGTTGCCCCCCTCAATAGATTATGTGACTTTGCTCAAGTCATTAGGGTTCTTTGAGTCTTAGTGTTCTCTTCCATAAATTAGATGTTGGATCAAATAGGCTTTATGTTCTCTTCCAGTTTGAGAATTCAAGCATTCCAAATGGACTTGTTTTCTAGGCAATGCCCTTAATCTCTTGGAGAGTCAATTTCATCTTTAAGTATTGGACTAGAGAATAGAATTTTGGAGTTGAAGAGGATTTTAGCAGTCATCTAGTCTACCACCCCCTATCTGAAAGGAATTCTCACGATAATGCATACCTTTAAAGCGTTCATACAAGTTATCAGTTAAGAGCTCAAGTGAGGAGATAAGTCACCAACTCCTGAGGTAGCCCTCTAATCACTAGGAAGCCTTTTCTCACATCCAATATATCAATTTGAATCTTTGTTGTTCCACATTTTGAACAAAGACTCAGATAAAGGAATAGATAGTAGTCTCATCAAAGTTACAGATGAGTTACAGATAAGTTATATATAAATTTGTTTCTTTTCATGTATGACACATAGATTCTGGTCTTGAACTTTGGGACTAAACAAAACAATTCTACTCTTTTGTGTAATGATCCTTCAAACATGTGACAATAGCTATGATGCCCTAGCCCTAACCTTCACATTCCCCCCAAGTCTTCACTTCTCCAAGCTAGCCATCCTCAGGTCCTTTAGCTAATTGTTATATGATTTACTCAAGGCTCTTTACTATTTTGCATGCCTTCCCCTGTACACTTATTTTCTAGCTTATCATAGTTCCTAAACTGTGGCACCTAAATTTGACCACAATATTCCAGATATGTTCAGGCTAATGCAAAGACAGAAGTACTATCACATCATTATTCCTTGAAACTATGACTGTCTAAATGCAGTCTAAGATCACATTAGGGTTTGTTTTGTTTTGTTTTGTTTTTTGTTTTATTGTTCTTTTTTTACCATGCCACATCAAAGTGATGATTCATTTTGAGCTAGTAGCTCACTAAAACTGCAGGATCATCCCCAAACTTCCATCTAACTATGTCTCTCCCTAATCCTACATTGTCAAGTTGATTTTTTGAATCCAAATATAAAACTAAATGTATCTTTGTTAAAGTTCATCTAAGATTTATTCCACAGTTCTAACCTGAAAAAGTTCTTTTGGGATCCTGACTCAACAATTCATTGTGTTAGCCATCTCTTCCAGGACTGAGTCATCTACATGAAGCCATCTTTGATGAGACTACTATCTATGCCTTTATCCGAGTCTTTGTTCAAAATGTGGAACAACAAAGATTCAAGCAAAGGTTCCTGTACCCTTCCACTAGACGCCACCTTCCAAGTGGACCCCTGGACCATTAATGAATGTGTTTTGAGGTCAGTCATTCTACCAGTTCCCAATTTTCCTAATATGTTGTCCAGCTGAAACCTCTCTATCTTTTCCACTGGTACAGTAAGAAACATTTTACTCAGTGAGTTGTTGAAAATCTAAGTAAGGTATATCTATAACTTTCTCCTTAGCTATCACTGTCAGAACCCTATAAAAAGTGAACTAAGGTTAGTCTGGAATTAAGTCTGGACTCAAGATGCGCCCTCAGAATGCAAGTTACCCTTGCTACTTGTCCATTCGCCCTCAATTTAAAGTATAAGGTGGGTATTTAAAAAATTTCCATGACATCAAGCTCACTGGCCAATAATTTGGAGGTTCTGTCCCCTTCAACTTAATTTTTTTTAGCCAGGGATATTTACCTTTCTCTAACAGGAATTAAGGGAGGGAGAAAGGGAAGCAGGGAGGCAGGGAGATAGGGTTGAAACAAATAATTTTTAATTACCTACTATGTGCTAAGCATTGTGCTAAGTTCTTTACAAATTATGTCGTTTAATACATATAACTCTGAGAAGTGGCACTTTTATGATCATCATTTTATAGTTGAAGAAACTGAAGCAACAGTAGTTCGGTTATTTGTCCAGGACCACAAGGCCAGTAAGAATATGAGACCATATTTCCACTCAGGTCTTCTGAATCTGCTCTATCCAATATGCCAGCTCCTAGCTACTACTGAGGTTATGTTTCCTGTTCTCAACATACTTTCAAGTTATCATTAAAAGTATTTTAGAAATCCTATCCATCAGTTCTTTTATGACCCAGAGATATAATTGATCTAGACTAGGTGACTTGAATTCATCAGGAGCAACTATAGATTGTATTACTAGATACATATTTATCTTGGGTATCAAATACCTGCTAGCCATTTTTTTGTTCTGATACTCCCAGTGCAAAGATTATTCTCCTTAACTGAGAAAATAACTTAAACATCTTTGCCTTTTTCTCTGTAGTTACTTATCACTGTCCTATTATTCCCAAAGAGCACTCCTTCCCCCTTCTTTGATCCTTCTTTTTCTCTCAATTAACTAATAGTCACACTCCCAAAAGTGCACAATATTTTTGCCGTCCTTAGATTCACATGCCAGACTCTACTCATTCTGAGTTTTATCACTCTTGGAACAACTTTTTTCTCAGAAATTGTGTCACATTATCATACATAATTTCTATTACTCCCCCCCCCAACTTCTACACATATCCCTTTAAAATCAAAGTTAGGTGGTAAATACACTGTGCATAAAAATAAATTTCTTCAGAGAAATCCTGGTTTTCTCCTTCATTAGAATTGTTTTCCTTTGTGTACTGATTATTGATTATTCAGAGTTTCTCATCTATTTGGGGATGACTTTCCTGGAGAACTTTAGTCCATGGAATACTTGCACCTATCCTTCATATGCACCTTAAAAAAATTCTAGCCATGTGTGTGACCCTAGGCAAGTCACTTAACTCTGATTGCCTCGACCCCCCCCCAAAAAAAAACAATTTTATCTTTTCCTAAATTATACATAAAGATAATTTTAACATTCATTTTTTTTAAATTGAGTTCCTAATTCTTTCCTGTCCTTCCTAAGACAGTAAGCAATCTGATATAGGTTATACATGTGTAGTCATGTGACCATATATCTATATTTGTCATTTTGTAGAAGAAAACTTTAACCAAGGCAGAAAGAAAAGAAAGAAAGAAAGAAGGAGAGGAGGAAGGAAAGAAGGAAGGAAGGGAGGAAGGAAAGAAGAAAGGAAGGAAGGAGGGGAAAGGAACGAAGGAAGGAAGGAAAGCATTATGTTTCAGTATATATGCAGATTCCATCAGTTCTTTCTCTGAAGATGGATAATATCTTTCATTATGAGTCCTTTGGGATTGTCTTGGATCACTTTATACTGAGAATAGCTAAGTCATTCACAGTTGTTCACTGTGTAATATTGCTGTTACAATGTACAATGTTCTCCTGGTTCTGCTCACTTCACTCTACAGCAATTTATGTGTCTTTAGGTTTTTCTGAAACCATCCTGCTCATCATTTCTTATACCACAACAGTATTCAATTAAAATCATATATTATAACTTTTTTTGCCATTCTGCAATCAATAAGCATTCCCTCAGTTTACAATTCATTGCCACCACAAAAAAAGAGCTACTACAAATATTCCTGTACAAAGAGGTCCTGTTCCTTTTTTTTTTTCCAAATATCTCTGGCATGCAGACCTAGTACTGGTATGGGGGAATCAAAGGGATGTGCACAGTTTTAGAGCCCTTTGGGAAGAGTTCCAAAATGTTCTTTAGAATGACTGCATCAGTTCACAACTCCACCAAGAGTGCATTAATGTCCCAGTTTTCCTACATGCCCTCCAATATGTATCATTTTCCTCTTCTGTCATATGAGTCAATCTGAAAGGTGTAAGGTGGTACCTCAGAGTTGTTTTTACTTTGCATTTCTCTAGTCAATAGTAATTTAGAGCATTTTTTTACATGACTACAGAAAATTTTTATTTCTTTATTTGAAAACTACAGGCAAATTAAACTCTGAGACACTATCTCATGCATATCAGAGGTGACAAATGCTAAAGGGGATGAGGGAAAATAGGTACACTAAATGAACAGTTGATGAGTAGTGAACTGTCCAACCATTGTCTAGAACTATCTAGAATTATGCCCAAAGGGCTATAAAACTATATACCCTTTGACCAAGTAATGCCACAACTAGATTTGTATTCCAAAGAGAAAGAAGAAAAAGGAAAAAGACCTATTTGAACAAAAATATTTATAGCAACTATTTTTGTGATGGAAAAGAATTGGAAATTTAGGGGATGCTCATCAGTTGAGTAATGACTGAACAATTAACAGCATATGATTGTGATGGAGTATTATTGTGCTATAAGAAAGAACTGGGAAGTGGTGTAAGAAAACCATAGCAATACCTATAGGAACCAAAGCAAAGTGAAGAGAAAAGAAGTGGGAGGTCATCATGCACAGTAACAGAAATATTTTAAAGAAAATCAACTGTGAAAGACTTAGTTACTCTGATCAATACAATGATTCAAAACAGTTCCAAGGAACTCACGATGAAAAAATACTATATACCTTCAGAGAGAAAACTGATGAACTCTGAGGCAAATTGCAGAATAATTTTCTCTATTTTTCTAGCTTTGTTTTGTGATATGGCTAATATAGGAATGTCTTGCATGATTTCACAAGTATAATTGATATCATATTGCTTTCCTTCTCAGTCAGTAGGGGAAGGGTAAGAAAGGAGAGAGTTTGGAACTGAAAAAAAGAAAAGAATGTTAATAAATAAATAAATTTTAAAAAGAAAGTCATTGAGGTATTCCAGAGTCAGAGGATAAAATGAAGGACCATTTCCAGGCAACCTGTTTTTTCAGTGGAGCCAGCATCCTTCAGGGCATGTGGAAGAATGTAATGAATGTTATTTGGGTTAACAGGCATCAGTGGCAGCACCACTCATGTGGTGGTCATGACTTTTAATCCTGACTCCTTGGCCTGACAGGTTGATTTTGTATTTATAATCTTCTTAGTAATTTTTTATGAAGATGTAAAATATGCCCCGTCATACATGTCCACAGGGGTTTTTAGTGTCACCACGTGTGGCCTACATCTATATATGTACTGTAGTTTAATAGCATATGAAATGTCACACAAATTATCTCAATGGTCATTTATATAAGCTGCAAGTGGCAAAAGAACAATGTTTATGAGGTTGATATAGGCCCACTGTTTGGGGTAGTTGGTCTTTGGGGATTGTCCTTTAAGAACTACTCATACTTTCAACACTGAATCAACAATTTCTAAGATAAGAAAATCATGTTTCTTGTCTCCTTTATTCCCCATGATAAGTCATAACAAAGCTGTTATAATTAATACCCATTGCTTCTCACTAATGGAATTAACATGGCAATATTAAACAATCAGTGCATGAAATGATCTGCTTATTTTCATTACTTTTTCCTTCATATACTTTTCCCCTTTCCTTTCTGCATCACAGATCACTTGCATATTTTTATGTGTAAGTGTCAAGAATAGGGAAAAAATCATTTCCATTATAGGGGTAATGTTTGATGGCACAAGAATTTTTCAGATGTAGCCTAATTAAAAGTTTAAAGAAATATTCTAAAGGAGAAATCAGCTTGAAGTGAATGTAGCGACTGTATTATAAATTAGTTTCTTCAATTCAACCTCACTGAACATAGAATATTATGAAAATTGCTCTGAAATTCTATGAGCCTATGAATATGTGACTGAAATGAGAGGTCACTAAAATCTGAATTGACATTAGAGATAAATTATACAAAGCTTCAATTTACTTACAGAAAGAGTATACAACAACAAAGAAACAACTTACTACATTCAGGACAAGTCACTCTTGCCCAAATAGTCTTAAAGTAGTCATAAAGCCTTTTTTTAAACTCTCAACTAATTAAATGGATCTATGATTTCAATGAAATGAAATGAAAAATTGTAGTCATGATTCTAGTCAACATCCTCCAAGAAGTTTGCAAGGGCAGTGTCTTCCTCAATTTCTACTGTCATTTCAAAGATGCCGATGGAGGCTATAGGCTGATCATTAGATATCTATCCCTTTCACTCTCAACATGTCCTGTCTTTACCATTCATATATGTTGTTGATAACATTTTTATTGTTTCTTTAATTAATCGGTAAGAAAATTTATTATTTCTTCATTCAGCTCTCTCAGCCAGTCATCAACCCATGGGAAGGTACCCAGTATGGGGTATGACAGATTTCAGTCCAAAAAAATGCAGCCAGGTGGGAAATAAAGAAAAAGCTGGCCTGGGAGCCCCTTTTAAATGGAAACTAGAAATTTTAAACTTAGATCTTCCTGACTTCAAAGCCAAAACTGCTTTGCTGCCTTTCATTAGCTGCTCAGGGGCTTGGGTACTGGGGCCAAAAGGGAGTAAAGGATCACAAGAAGGAAAATGGAAGATGTATGCAATAAACTTTGCATACTCCACAATTTTATGAGGACTAACTCTTTAAATGTTGTCTGCAGAGAGCATATGATGCAATGGTGTTTTGCTGGTCTTTTAGCGTTTAATTTCCCAATTCAGATTTGCTTAATGTTTCATTAATATAGTTGGCACCACTTTCATATAAAAGAGATAAGAAAAGGATGGGCCTAAACATTGAGTTTTCTCTGCTCATGTAAGAATAATCTAATACCAAAAGATAACGACTCAATATTATGTTATCATTGTATGATTCAAAATTCTATTGAAACTGACATATTCCATCCATTTGAATGAGATTTTCCTTTCAGTAGAAAACATTCTGAAAAAGTAAGTGAGCTTTAAATGCTTTTTTTAAAGCAGCAACCAAATCTTACTGCATTGTTGTTCATTATCATCCTAAAGCATATGATTAAGTGCCTTTTTGTGGGGGGCTCTGTGAAAGAAAAAGTAAACAATATCTGGGGATGTCAACATGCCTTCAACTGGTACAATTGAAACTGGCAGACTCAGAGAGTAAAAGCAAAGAGGAGTTATTACTCTTTATTGAAAAAACATTATGTAATTATAATTCTGAATTGAAAAGAAGGCACTAGGAGAAAATCATGGGAATTTAGCATATTAAAAATGTGCATTTTCTAGTCAAATAAGTAGATTTCCCACCCCTCTAAGATCAGAATTTTATTTTTTATGTTTCTGGTTATATTAGCCACTTGGCTAAATATGTTATGATAATCTCATTTTTTTTGTCCTTTGGAGGGCAATTGGTGTTAAGTAACTTGCCCAAGTTTTTTTTTTTTTTGTGTGGTTGTTAAGTGTCTGAGGCCAGAACCGAACTCGGGTCCTCCTGACTCCAGGGCCGGCGCTTTACTCACCGTGCCACCTAGCCGCCCCTCATTTTTTGTTAAAATAACAATTATAAGGACTTTTCCAATGATAAGCCTAATAATCATAATTTCCTGGGGTCAAAATTAGCTATAGAAGTCAAATTGATAGCATAATTTTGAAATATTGAAGAAAAATGTTGTTTCAGGGTCTAATAGCTTAGATTTGACAAGGCTTCCTTTCCTTTTTTCTTTCTTACTTCCTTTCTTTCGGTTCTGCTTTCCATTTAACTGAGGGTATAAAAAATCTATTTTCCCATTCTTGTCACACCACAGAGAACAGGCAAAAATCCCATGAGCTATACACGTGTACAAGTCTTTTATAACAAGTAGACAACACACAGAAGTTTTAATCTTAAAATCAGATCATTCCAAGGAACCATCTGCCTCTGCCAAATTTTTTTGTGGCCAATATCTTGAGAGTTGTCTGAGTCAAAAATCAATAATTTATACCACCCAAGTGTAGCTTTGGGACCTCAACTTTGAAATGGGACAAAGCATTAATCTATACTACAAGCTGTCCCTGATGTTAACTGTTTAAATTCTATGGAGTTGACTGTTAGAAAGTTGCCACTTTGGTAAGATTAAACTTAAAAGTTTTAGGATTAAGGATGATTTCCAATAATTAATGCTAATGCTCTGAAAGCAAGCAATTCTATCTTCCACATTAAAGGCTGCTTAGAAATCACACAACAAAAACTTCAATATCCAATGAAAAAGACAAATTTGCATATCATCAGACATATCCATATATTATCATTCCAAAATGAGATATATACTATAAACATAAGCTTTCTTCAAAGTAAGAAAAATATAGAAAATAAAACTATTTTGTTGGGCAATCAGGTTTAAGTAACTTGCCTATGGTGACACTACCTTGTAAAAGTCAAGTGTCTGAGGCTGTATCTGAACTCTGGTCCCTCTGAGATCAGGGCTGATGGTCTATCTACTGTGCTACCTAGTTGCCCCCCAAAATAACTATTTTAAAGCCAAATTATTAAGACTGGCAAAGGGGACCATTTTAAATCATTAGAGGACAGGCTTCCCCTTTCTTAAGTACTTGGTTGAAAATAACATCCATCAAAGTGTCCTTACGGCCAAATATTTCCCTCTTAGAATTGAAACTGATTACTCTTGGGACAGATGTCCTTGGGTCACTCCTGTAATACTTTAGAATTTAGAAGGCTAGGGGAAAAATGTTGATTCTTAGAAAGGGTAGTAGATAGAGCATTGGAGTTGGATAGCTATACCAATGATACTCTGACACATCAGAGGTGCCACTGAGGTCCTAAGTAACTCCAAAAGTATCCTGGTATCCCATGACTTGGTTGGAATCCTACAGTAAAACTTCTACATCTACTCTCCCTGAGTCTGTAGTAGCGTGCACCCCTATCAAGTCTGTTTACCAAGATTATGTCCTGTACCATTCTAGTCAGCTCTCCTAACTTCCTGAGAAACTGTTTTTGATCTCAAAGAACATCACAACCCATCCTAAGACTGGAATTCCCACCCTTGCATACGAGTAGCTAGAGGACTTTCCTGTATAGCATCTCCCAGACCCAGGCCCTCAATGACCCACTTAACTACCACCACATTCTTTTCAGTCGCTCTAAAGCTCCAGAAGCTGACAGCACAAGCACTTTTGTGAGATGAAAAAAGAGTCCTGAGTTTGACGCCTGTTTGAAACACTTACTAGCTATGTGGTATCGAGCAAGTAACCAAACTATTCTCAGATTCAGTTTCCTCACCTGTAAAATGGGTACAGTGATATTACCAGGGTCATAAAGAGAATCAAATGAGATAATGAATGGTAAGCATGTGACAAATCTTGAAGCACTGTACAAATGCTAGCTAAAATGAGTATGATTTTATTAAGGGAATGCATTAGTAGATGCATTGTGATGGGTTTTGCTGCTGTATTAGAAGACTATGGGGCACTTCCATCTAAATTGCAGCTGAAACCTCCTACCTAAGTTGTCATTTTTTTTTCTAGAACGTAAACTACTTAATGGCAGGGCATGCCTTTTATTTCTATTTGTATCCCTAGGACTTAGCAATATTTTGTATATAGCGAATGTTGTTTTTTTTTTTCATTCCTACTATTTTTGTGTCAGAATGCTGAGAGTGTCTTCCATAGAGATAGGTCAAGAGTACAATGTCCAAACTGAAATTGACCAATGATAATGTGAAGCAGATTCTTGTCTGCTTTTTGTAGGAAGGTCTCGACTCCTTCATTCACAAAGCCATTATTTATTGACTATTATTTGTAAGCTGGGTACTAAAATCAGGGAGAGGAATATAAAAATGAATTAAGATCAACCCCTGTCCTCAAGCTGATTATTCTATAATTGAAGAGAGGTGAAAGAATACATAATCAAGTACAGTGCAAAGAAGAGCATGATGAACACAGAAGAGATGCATGGATGAAATCTCATGAGATTTTAGAGAAGGGAGAAAGGACTCTCATTTGGAGGTGGGGAGGGAAGCGCATTTCAACCTACACCTCAAAGGAGGGTACAGATCAACAGGTGAAGATGGGGGAAAGCGGTTTGCAGGGAAAATGAAGGGAGTAGTATGAAGGTAGGAAAATACAGGGCCACGGCTTGGCGCAGTGCCTAGAACTCAGTAGGCACCTAATAAATGCTTACCAATGATTGACATGCTCCAATAATGCAAAGTCATGCAGTTTGACTGATGTAATCAAAAGCTTGAAAAAGGCCCTTCCTATCTTTTCAGTTATGTCTAGTGAACTGGACTTGCGTGTCATAGGATCACAGAATGAAAGTTGAGAAGAACCTTAGGGACCATCTTGTCCACACCCAGCATTTCATAGATAAAGAAACAGGTGCAGAGTGACAAAGCAACTTGCCAGAGCTAACAAGCACCGTAGGTAGCATTCAAACCCAGGTCCTCTGACATCACATCCAGAATTTTCATTTCTTCCTTTGCCTTACTTCAGGTACTCACTAAGTTCTTGATCCTGGTGCTGACCAGTGATAAAGTCACAGTAACACAGGACAGAAATCTTAGAACAGAAGTCAAGGGACCTGGGGGGCTCTGTACCTGGCTGGATCATTTACTAACTAGGTAACCCTGATCAAGGGACTCCACAAGCGAAACTTCTGAATTCCTATGATTCTAACAAAATATTATAAGTGGAAAAAATAATAAAAGGCAGGAAAATTCTTATTAATTGTACTGTCCAAACTCAATACCAGAGAACTGAGATGCACCTAGAATTTGGTAGGCCCATGTACATTCTTCAAACTTTAAACTCTCTAGACAGCATGTTCTTCTTGAGTCTGGAAGTTTGTCTATGTTCTTCAGCAGGATATTAACTTAGCGCTTTATCTCTATATTTAACTCCTCCTGCTGTGCTAATGATCATATGGAATCTACCTTGGGAGATGATAGGTACAAAGCACTCTGGGGTGTGCTATGGATTAGCAGGGCACATACAAATTGCAAATTCCTAGCTACACTGCTATTTTCCTCCCATAGTTACCTTCCAGACCTAATTTCCCCAGTTCTATATCAACCCCTTCCTATTCTGTTCTGTACCAAGATTTCCTTCCCTTTAGACAATGGCTGTCATAAATGAAGTGAAAGTCTGGGAACCATAAGACCAAAAATCGGAGAAATTCATTCGTCAAACTATTTTAAAACTTTCATCAACCCTTTTATCTCATATTCTTTCATCGATCACTAGAGCCACTGTACCTATTACAAGCACAAAACTGAGATCCCATCAGAGGCTGACAGA
This sequence comes from Petaurus breviceps papuanus, assembly GCF_028583685.1. NCBI lineage: Eukaryota > Metazoa > Chordata > Mammalia > Diprotodontia > Petauridae > Petaurus > Petaurus breviceps. The sequence continues at coordinate 6,189,548 of NW_027185612.1, read as the reverse complement.
TAACTTTTCTTTTCCCACACCAGCAGGTAGAATGGTTAAAGAGTATAAGTGTAACTCATCTCCTCTACAATTCAGCACACACACACACACACACACACACACAATTTGAATAATAATAATTTTAGAATGGGTCCAGAAAGTTCCCATATTCTACCTCCTAGGTCCAAATACCTCCAAGTCTTCCTTCTGGCTCCCAAGAGCATACCATACATGAGCACAACCAAGATTCTAACAGCATATTTGTTGGACTTTATTAAGGTACCTTGAGGATGTTGTGATGGGCTGCAGACATAGCTCCCCTGTAAATGTCATGAGAGTCGCATTTTTTGTGGCATGAAGCTGCCAGCCAAGACTTGGATAAGCTCTCTCATCTCTCATTGTTCATGGTGATCCTAAATCATAAGAACTTATTCTTGGCAGAAATTTTATGAAATGCTCACATGAGGAAAGGTGTGAAAGCACTTTGAAAGCCCTAAAGTCTTCTAAAATGAGGTGATTATTGATTATCACCAGCTCAAAATGCCAGAGATTTTCTGCATTAGGATGGGAAACTGCTATTAGAGTAGACCCAAAAACTCAAGAGCCTCAAAAGGATCTGCTCAGGAATTTCTTGGGTCCAATCACTTAAAGACAATTAATCTTAACAATATGCCTGTATATTTATGGGCTGCTGCTTTTGGCCATTCACTAGAGGTTTCTTTTGCTGTGTATCTCAAAATATAAAACACCCCATGTAACGTTGTCCTGACCAAAATCCTTTAACAAAAATGCCAATAACATCATTTAAAAAAATCATCCTACCACTGCAAAATAGACATCATATCAATGATACTGTTGTTCTTATGGAGTTAACTGTACCCTATAATGCTGTTTAACTCCACAACATATCTTCACAGAATCAACAAATGATTCCTGGTAGGGAACACCTTTATATTCTGATGTTCAGGGGAAAAAAACACCACCACCTAACATGTATATATTCAATAATAGCCACATCTATTCCTTTTTTTTTAGTTTTAAAAAATTTTATTTTTAGTTTTCAACATTCATTTCCACAAGATTTTGAGTTATAATTTTTCTCCCCGTCTTTCCCCTACCCCCACCCCAAAATAGCAAACCTATTGGATACCCCTTCTCCCAATCTGTTCTCTCCTATATCCTCCCCCATCAGACCCCTAACTTTCTAGTAGGGCAAGATGAATTTCTATACCCCAGTGCCTGTATATCTTATTTCCCAGTTGCATCTAAAAAAATAATTTTTTTTGAAACATTTTTTTTTAAACTTTGAGTTCCAGGTTTTTTCCCTTCTTCCCTCCTCATCCGCCCCCACTGGGGAGATAAGCAAGTCATTATAGGATGTACATGTGTAGTTACCCAAATCATTTCCATAGTAGTTATATTGTGAAAGATGATATTTCCCTCCAACCTATCCCGCCCCCCACTTATTCTATTTTCTCCTTTAACCCTATCCCTTTTATCCCCAAATGTTTACTTCTAACTACCCTTTCCCCCAATCTGCCCTCCCTTCTATCATCCCCCCTCTTCACATCTATTCCTTAGACAAAAATGGCCAGCCTAGACTCTTAGTATCCATTAGGAAGTATTTCAGAAGCTACTAATAATAATATTCAATACAGAACATCTTTATTTTCAATGGTCTATTTCTAAGCAGTTCTAGTTCTACCATCTAATAAAGAAACAACTTGAGTAAAATTAGATGATAGGAACTTCCCTGTTGATTATGGGAGTTTTACATACTCATGGCATTATCTGGTTTCTCTCTTATTTCTACTGAAACAGTCTTTCATGCATTATGCAATTTTTAAAATGGCTACATAATTTCCTTCTGCTACCCAGGAAGGGTTTAGCCCCCTCCTGGGATTTGACCACTGAAAAGAAAGTAGAAAGCAAAAGGGATTACTGGCCTGAAGTAAGAAGGGAGGGGCTAGGCCTGCCTGTGTCACTAACTAGATATGTAACTATGGCTATATATAGACACACACTTTCCAGGTCTTAGTTTCCCTGTATGTAAAATTATGGCCTTTTATTAGTTGAATTTTAGAGTTTTCTCTACCTCAAAGAATCTATGATTCTATCAATCAAAAACCAAAAACAATTTCAAGATTTTCCCAGTCCAACAGGTCTCCTCTTTCTAACCTTTTCAGGTAGTTTGACAAAGAATGTTTGGTCCATGATGAGAACAAACCAACTAATTGCCCAATTTAGCATTTCTTTCCATTCTTCTTTTGGAAATGCTTATACAATTTGAATTCATTTAGAAATATTTTGCCCTTTGTTAATGGAAGTAAAAGTCTCTTCTAACAATTGTTTTTTCTTTGGGGTGTTACTTTTAAACAATGAAATTTTACCTCTGTGTCGTGTATCTTGGTTCTCTATGTACCTTTCTGATGGGAACTCACTTCCATGTCACTCCACAGTAAGATATTCTTCCTCTTCTTATCACCCTTCCACCCTCAAAAAAAAAAAAAGCCCTCCAAAACCCAAGATCTCCCTTTATAGGCACACCCACCTATACATCCATATTTGTTCTCCAAGGTTGTTTTATTCTACCCCTGACAATAAGTATAAAACCACATGGAGAATGGAGAAAGTAATTCTCCACTTGCCTTCTCATCAAAGACAAATGTCACTCTCTGCTTCTCAGAATGTGACCTCCATGTACTCAAAAGACCTTTCCAAGATTGTTTAAAAAGAACAGGTAATAAATGCTTACTTCACAGGGGTCCCAGAAAACACTTAAACTGTATCCACTGTTTTAAAAGCACTAAAATTCCTGACATTATTCATGATAATGTTTATTCCCATTGAAGGTATAGCAGAAATGTAATAGTTTGGGCAAATGGGATTTCTATTGCAAATTATTTATATGGCTTGTAATCTTTCTCTCTTTTTTCTATGTGTCCTGGAAAAGCAAATAACACACTCAGTATAAATAGTGAAAGTTAAGCGACCAGGTCAGAATTACAAGACAGAAAAGATTTCATGCCCCTTTTTCCTGGTCCCTCTGATTTCTGCATTACTTTCTAGTCTACCATTGACAAATATGGTTTGGCCCAGTAGTTTGGACCAGAGTGATGGTCACTGAGTTATGAACCTTAATTTTACCTATGGAATTAACTCAACCAGAGCATGGGACATTGTCTCTTCACCTTTGTGTCTCCATTTCATCTTTGAGGAAATGGGACCAATGCTGTTTATTTATGACAGAATGAAAAAAGGGAAAACACTGAACAGCATACAACTAAAACAACAATGTATACAATAAGAGCACTCTAAGAATTTCATCACCTATTTCACCTAACTGCATCTTCCAAACTGCCTCAGAGACCTCACTCCTCTCCCCCAATTAGCAACTAAGTAGCACATAGCCTCCCTTTGATTATCACTATTCTTTTTCCATCAGAGTGTCTTCTACTCCTCATGTCTTACCTCTTTCTCAGAAGCCCCTTCAAAACCATCTTTATTCTTGAAGACCTTGGGAGTAACCTCAACAGACAAGAGACAGCAAGGGAATATTTGAAAAAGAGAAGTGGGTGCAGGCAAATCATGGATTGGAAGCATGTCCTATACAATTATGATTATAATAATAACATTGATTCACATGTATATTATGCCCTAAGGTTTGAGGATTACGTGCCTCACAGTAACCCTATGAGCAAAGGAACATAAAAATTGTATTGTTTAGTTTACTGATTAAGGAGTGGAGGCTGAGAGAAGAGTGACCTGCCCATAGTCACACAGCTAGAAGACATCAGACTGGAGACTCACATAACAGTCTATGCCTATGCTTATCCCAGTTCAGTTTCCCCCTGATATACATAGCATATGTGAACATCTGTCTGCTCTGTGATTTCAGTGACAGAGGATACTGAGCCACTACCAAGCAGCTCAGTAACTGTTCTGCAGCTTACTACTATTACAAAGATTCCTGTTGCAGTGGCTTGTGATTATGTGTTAGAGGCAAAAGCTAGGTCTTCCTGCAGTGAAGGTCAACTCTGTGTACTGGGCCATACTACTCTCTCCACTTCCTTCACACACATGCAATGTATACATGAGTGTATGTATATACTATCAAAATACAGATGTATATATTCAAGGATATGCCTGTGTACATATATGTACATATGCTATATGTGCCTGTGCAAGCATGTTTACATGTATGCATGTGTGCATGAGTATGGAAGGATAACATGTCACAGTTTTAGGAGGGCCAGTCTTAGAATCAAGTATTGTCTAATGACACTAGAGAAATTAAAAAATGTTATTATGTGCCCATAATATGCTGGGCACAATGATGAACACTTAAGATATTAAAAAACAGTTGCCTTCTTTGATAAGTTTATATTCTAACTGAAGAAACAACATGTTCACAGATCAGTAAATAAAAAATTATATACTAAATAAGTACAATGTAATTTCTAGAGTGAGAGAAAATGCTAGAAGTTTCAGTGATTAGGAGAGGCCTTATGTAGAATGCCTGAACTAGGTCCTGGAGGAAAAGCTAGGGAGTCTAAAAGGCAGGGGTGAGGATGAAGTATATTCCAGGCAGGAGACAGAGCCTGTGCAAAGGCAGAAGGACAAGAGATGGAAAATTGTGAATGGGGAACACTGTCTAGATCAGTTTGGCTACACAAAATGTGTTAAAGGGAAAGAAGAGTCAGGCTATGAATGCTTTAATATGAGAATTTGAGGAAAGAGGGAGGGAGGGAGCCATGGAATTTTCTGGAGGACAGGAGTGACTTAAGAAGACATGTGCTTTGAGAATATCCATCTGATAGCTGGGTAGAGAATGCATTAGAGAAGAGAGACTCAGGGAGTCCACTTCATCTCTGTGTCCCAGGGCAGGCACAGCCTCTAATCTGCAGCAGCTGAGAGTTCTCCACACTGAAGAAACCATGACATAAATACACATAGCCATTCACAAATCTATCTATCTATCTATCTATCTATCTATCTATCTATCTATCTATCTATCTATCT
>NW_027185612.1:6139953-6184537 GCF_028583685.1 Petaurus breviceps papuanus | reverse complement strand
TCTGTCTGTCTGTCTGTCTGTCTGTCTGTCTGTCTGTCTGTCTGTCTATCTATCTATCTAGTATTCCTCAGAATAAATAGCAATGTTTGGACACACAATAGACATTCAATAATCATTTGCTAAATAAAATAAACATCACCTTTTCCTTATTTCTCTATTTCAAAAGTGGAGCAAACAATCTTATTTGCTACCTACCTCTGAGAGATATAAGGATTAGTGGTGATTATCCCAATCAATGAGCACTATGGTAGCGGAATGGGGGTGGGAAAAGTGCTATTATTACTAAGGAGTAACTGCAAGTATAATCTACAGGTGATTAGGGAAGCCCAAAGGCATTTCTGAGTAGCTTTGTATGTGAAAGTTAAATGTTATAATTAGCACTGATAAGTAATGACAGAATTACAAATCTCTGATAAATTTACAACATAGCAAATACATGTTCTTTTTCCTATTCTACTTGGCTTCATCAGTCAGCAAGAGATATCTTCCTTCCCACCCCTCTTTAGACCTATAGCCTGGGGTTCTTGGGCCTGTGGAGAATTCAGGGTATCTGCAAACTTGGATGGAAAAAATGACAATCTTTCAATATGACTGATTTTCTTTGCAATCCTATGTATTTTATTTTGTGCATTTAAAAATGTTATTCTGAGAAGGGGTCCGTAGATTTTATCAGTCTGCCAAAATGATCCATGAGACAAAAATGGTGAAAGGAATGGGGTAGGCCTAACAGGCATTTATTAAATGGTTATTATGTGCCAAGAACTGTGTTAAACCCTTTACAAATATTACCTCCTTCAGGAACCCTGCTCATAGACTTTCCGAATATTTGACACAGTCTGCCTCTAAGCATGAGGACAATTTTAATCCCAATCATATATTCTGAAGAACCAAGATTCCTAGCCATTTGGATCTAGTCAATCTAAACCATTTACATAAGACCATAATAACAATAATAATAATACGATAAGAGTATGTGATTTTTTCCTCAAGGCATGGAGATAAGTCATTCATATGTAAGCTAGCCTTCACCAATAAAGCATATGCTTCATAAAGCCCTTACAAATGAAAAATCACTTTAAAGTCATTTTTCATTATAAGTGTCAAGCTCAAGATTCAATTAAAATGATGCATGCTTCCTATTTGGCAGGCACTGATGATTAAGCCTCCAAACAGGTAAGGCTTCCAGGTAACAAAGAAGAATGATTCCTATTTGTTATTTGAATCTAATAAAAAGGTGCCCATAGCCCTTCAGCATTTAGAAGGAGTAAATGGCAAAAACTATAAATGCCTTGTCTATGATTATTAATAGCATTTACTAAGCATTGATAGTGTTGGTTCAGTTCCTAGAGTTTAGTGACAGCATCACACTATCCCTAATAGTTCAAAGCAAAGATGAGGTAAACTAACATTTTAAAATATCAGCAAAAATTTAGTTAAAAAACCTTATAATCCATACCTTGGGGAAAAGAACTTACACACACACACACACACACACACACACACACACGTTCTAGAGCACAGGCAAATTGGCAATTCAGGCAGCCATATTTGAAAGAAAACCACTAATGACTACATTCTTTCATTTCACAACATATCTTTTGTTTAACAGGTTTTTGAGACAAGACAGGAGGGAAAAAACAATGTTCACATGTAAGAATTTGCCACTGCTTATGAAACTGAAGGTGTAACAAAGAGTTTAACAGCAAAACCACAAGCCAGAAAGCATGAGTAGATTGAGGGTATCAAACAAAAAAAATGGAGGTGCAACCAGGGAATTGGGGAAGCCAGATGGTACAGTAGATAGAGTGCTGGGTCTGAAGTCTGGTAGACTCATCTTCCTGAGTTCAAATCTGGCCACCGATATTTAATAGCTTTGTGTTCCTGAGCAAGTCATTTAACCCTGTTTGTCTCAGTTTCCTCATCTGTAAAATGAGCTGGAGAAGGAAATAGCAAATCCTCCAGTATCTCTGCCAAAAAAAAAAAAAAACAAAAAACCCCTAAATAGAGTCAGGAAAAATCAGATAAGACTGAAACAACTGAACAACAAAAATTCAGGGGTTGAAGAATGAGGTAGTTAGTTGAATCATTCCTGAATAAAACCCCCAAAGGAATAAATAACATACATGGGCATTTGGGAGTGAAGTACTGAAATAGTTTGGTCTAAACTAGAAAAATGAAGTCCATAAGAAGGCTATGTTCTAGAACAGGGAGACAAAAAGAAATGAAGAACTAGATGTGAGACTATTGACCAAAATTAAGCTATGACCAACACACAAAAGGCACTATCAAGAAATTGGGAAAGGACAAGAGCAGCTGCAAATACAAATCCTTAGCTAAAGTATATAGGTGGAAGAAAAAATATCTTCATGAAAAGTAAGGAGGATGGTTTCATTAAATACTCTAAGAAGGATGTTTGAATAATTTGATATATGGATAAAAGACTGTGAGGGGCAATCATCACAGGAGGCTGAATATCATAAAAGAGTGAAAAGTGTACTGTATTTGTAGTCAAGAAGACTTGGGTTTATGGGGCGGCTAGGTGGTACAGTGAGCAAAGCATTGGCCCAGGAATCAGGAGGACCTGAGCTCGGTTCCGGCCTCAGAGACTTAACACCCCCCCCACACACATGCACACACACAAAAAACTAGCCGTGTAACCTTGGGCAAGTTACTTGACCCCAACTGCCCTCCAAAAGGCAAAAGAAAAAAAAAAAGAGGACCTGGGTTTGAATCGTGACTCTTCACTTACAATGAACATAACCTAGAACAAATGTTCATTTCACTTCTGTGGGCCTCAGTTCTTAATCTTTAAATGAGGGAGTTTGTAAGTGATGACCTCTACATTCCCTTCTGGCTCTTCATTTAAGATCCTATGACTGCAATAATAAATGTATTTTAATCAAACAGTATGATATTTGGTAATGGAGAACAAAAAAGTTACCATCAAATACATTTATGACCAGAAAAATATGTGGACCAGTAATGTAACAAGATACAGGAATAACAGTCAATTCAACAAACACTTTTTAAAGGCTTAGAGTGAGCTAAACACTGGGAATACAAATACAAGCAGAGAGAAAGGCAGTCCCTGACCTCAAGGAGCTTACAATTCAACAGGGTAAGATAACACATAAAAAGGAGCTGAGAAGCATGGGTAGTGGTAGGGAAGGGGAAAGTTAAAAGATGGGGTCATGGTAGACAAAGTTCATATAATCTGGAGTGAAGCCTGGAGACAAAATGAGGACAGGAATGACCCAAGGTTTTTTTTTTGTTTTGTTTTTTTGTTTTTTTTAATGAAAATGGAGATTCTGGGAAGAATAAAACAATCACAGCAGAAGGCTGAATGAATGGAGAATACTTTCAATATGAAAAATTTAAATGGACAGCCTTGTACTAGTACTTAGCACAGTGGATAGCTTCCCATAGAGGATTTATGGAAGGGCATGGAAAAAAATCACTTGGGATGAGAACATATAGATGGATTACAATGTGGGACACAGGAAGGAGTAGTCATATGGAACAGATCACTGACATAGTGAAGTAATTTTTTTTAGAATTAAAAAGAGTTTATTTTAAATACATCAAGGTTGCAATCCATTGATGGACTGATCACTGAAGATAAGCCAGTATTGAAGTATTAAAGAATGGAATGAAAACTTTTATAAAGAAGAGACAAAAAATCACAATGAAGCATTTTCCCCCTACTTGTATATTTCAAGGGACTAGTGGTGACCAATGACATTCATGATAGAGTTATAAGTGAAGTTTCCATAGTCCCATCCTACCTGAAGCCCTACTCCTCTCCTCCCACTACATTTTGAAACAAGGAATCATAAACGTATCTTCATTGTTTTGGGTCTTCAGGAAAAGGATGTTTGCACTGAGGCTCAAGAACTTCTTCTCACATCTGACTCTCCTACTATGGGTTACCACAGTCACCCTCTACCTGGTGGAAACATCTACCCTTCATCTTCTTTAAGCTCCAGAAGGTGCTCCTAATACATGGATAAGAGCTATAAAAGGAGACTGAGAATCATCATAAAAGTGTTGCTGACATGAATGTCAAGTTCAATGCTAGGATGTGCCTGACTCTTCCTCTCAATGGCCTTGGAAGGACGATGAACACATGAGATTTTAGAACAAAAAGCCATTATAACATAATGCAGGTGTATTTTTCAAGTTCAAACTGCTCAGAGACAAGTGTAATGTTAGTCTTGGACCTCTCCTTGAAAGATAGTACTATCCATTTACACAAGAGATGGCAAATGGGTCGATAAAACTTTATGGTCAGTGGACCAAAAGCACAGAGTACTCATGAGAAAAACAGACACATAGCTTTAGTGTATAACTTGACAAAGTCATCAGTCATCAAGATGAGCATTTGCCCCAAGTATAAGTCTAAAGGCAAACTTATTGCCTAAAAAACAAACTAGAACCAAACAAACTTTTAAATGCAAACCCAGTTTTCAACTTCGAGCCCTCTGAGCAAATTTACAGAAAATTTGGAAAAATTCTAAAGATTTCTGGTAGATTATAAAATGTTGTTCATGATAGAAAAGGAAATCAAGTTTATAAACAGAAAATCATTTATTAATTCCAGCACAAATATTCAATGAGTACAAGAAAGTGTGAGGTAGCATGGCATTACAAAGGTAGCAATCACATTAAGGGCAGGAAGATCTGGCTTAAAATATAGCCTCACATACTTATTAGGTAAAAAGGCTAAGTCATACAATGGATGTAGCATTTACAGGCCTGGAATCAGGGAGACTCATCTTCCTTGCCTATGGTCACACACCTACTTAACCTTGTTTGCCTCGGTTTCCTCTTCTGTAAAATGAGCCAGAGAAGGAAATGGCAAACCATTCCAATATCTTTGCCCAGAAACCCCAAATATGGTCATGAAGAGGCAGACACAACTGAAATGACTCAAGGACAAGAGTAATAAGAAGCAAGTCCCTTAACATCTCTACTATTCAGTTTCCTTATCAAGGAAAGATGGATAATAATAGAACCTTTGTCATGTTTTCTTTTGTGAAGATCAAAGGAGATAATGTATACAAAGCACTTCATGAATCTTAAAAGACTACATTAATGTTAGCTAAGATGAATGCGATTATAATGATGCAGTGATGATGATGATGACGATGATGATGAAGGTTACTTGCCATCATAATGAAACATACCTCACGTAAAATATTTTCCATGAATTCATTGATTTGTTTGTGTTTACTACAAGTACAGGGAGCTTCATATCTGTTAAGTTATACAGAACTCTTTCAAGGTGTGTTTATGGGACTTTTCAGTAGGTCTTAGACAATCATCAATGCCATATTTTATTTTGCTTTGCTCACTGCATTTGAGGGTGGGTGGTCCATTCAAATTGAAATGCATTTGGGTGAAAATGGGTTAGTTTCAATACAGGGAGAGTAAAAGTAAAAATATGACTGCAATGAGAAATTTTCTTTCCTGTATTGTGAAATCAGCATCATTACTCCATAGTCACACCTCAGATAGATCCCTTATAGCTATAATTAATTATACATACACACTTATTTGCATATGATACAAATATACTTGTCTTTTCATGTGCATTTGTTCTCTAACTTTAAATTTTAATTTTAATCACATTCTGATGAAAACGTACATTTCTTGAGGGCAGGGGTTGCTTCATTTTTATCTAATCCTAGTGGTGTCTAGAAAATTTCTTTTGACTAGACCTGTGATTTCATTGAAATAAAGAATTCCTAATGAGGGATCCTCATCTTCCAATACTCATGGACAAATGATCTGCAATTAATGTTCCATTGAACACAGATTAAGTGACTTAGCTATGGTCATACAACTCATGTGTGCCAAAGGAGAACTAGCATCCATGTCATACTGGCTCTCTCTACTACTCCGTGCTGCCTTTCACCTCATTGAATAGATGCTTAATAAATCTTGTTAACTGATTTATTGATTTTAACATCTGGCACACTTCTAGTTTTGGGGGCCTAGGCTTTCTTGAAAAAAGTTGTGTCTGCTCTTCTCCTGCCAAGTACCTCCTCCAGTTTCTGGAATTTGCTGGGATCTTTCCATTATATAAACTTCCAATTGTCATGAAACCTTGTGATTTGCACCTCCACGGCTTTGGAGTCAGAAGTGGGAAACTAATCAGATGCACCTGAGCCATTGCTTCTGTCCATTATGCAGCTTCCTCATATGGTTCTGCAGCCTGCCTCTCAATGTCTGGCAAGGTCCTGAAGTTGACTTGCTGACTTAGTGAAGTTTAGGAAACAACAACCTTCTCCCACCAACATTAGAATTAGTGACTAAAAGACTAGAGCTGAATGCCAAAGTCAAGGAACAAGCTCTCCAGAGGTCCACTGATGAACGTCTCCCCCCTCCACTTAACAGCATTCTGAAGATCACTGCGGCAAAGGCCTGGACCTTGTGTATCCTTCTCCCTTCTGGGAGCTGGCTGTGTACCTTTACTGCTACTTGGTAACTGTGACCCACACCCTATGTACGCTGTCCTCTCTGGATTCTGATTGAATTGTTATCTCTTCTTCTCATGATCTTCCATATGCTCTTAGGCATCTCCAATTTAGTTACTTCATTGTCCTTTGTTATTTAAAACATCCCCTTCAAAGAACCTATGGCCTTTTAATGGTGGTAAAACATTTCCCTACAACAAGGTAAGGAGTCACATTATCTTTGCATTTATTTCAAATCATAGGAAAGTCCTTCACCAAAAAAGTACACACAGATTTGACTGTGATAAAAGGCAAGAAAGAGCTAGGGACTGGGCCTGTAATTTCACTGATAAAGAGAACTCTGAGTGAGAAAACTCCCTTCACCAAAAGTAAATCACCACCTTCTCTCCAACTTAGAGAGTTGTCTTGAGCCCTGAAAAGTTAAGTGACCAGTTTAGGGTCACACACAACACTTGAACTGTCTTCTTGAACTGTCTTCCTAGCTGCAAGGTCAGCTCTCTAGTCACTACAATGAACTGCTTCAGCCAGGATTAAAACAGGATGCCAGGGGAAGGGGAGATTCTCAGTTGCCCAAACTCAGGAAGACAGACATGGGGGTTCTCATCTTAGCACCAAATCTGCTCACTTGTATGACTAATTAAAGGTTCCACATTTACATTTCTTGTCTCACCAAGCAAACTTTTAAACTCCTAGCAGACCTCACCTCTATTATGTATTACCTTTATATCTGCATTTTCTAACAGAGCACTGAGCCCATAGTGGGGGAAGGAAGCAACATCAACGGGAGTGGGGTAGGGTGGGAAGCAGAACGTGCATAAACATGTCTTCCCAATATACATGCAAAGTAAATTTGGGGGTAAGAAAGCACTAGAAACAGCTGTGGGAAATTAAGAAAAGAATTCCCAAAGAAGGTATCACTGGGACAGAGTTTTGAAGGAAACAAACTATCATAAGAGACAGAGATAGAAGTTTATCCCAGGCATGGGCGACAATGAAGGCAAAAGCACAGAAACAGCACATCACTCAGGAAGAGAACTATCATGTTGCTCAGAAAGCAACTTTCTAGTTAAATAAGGAAATGTCTGTAAAGTCTTCTCCAGTGATTGAGCTATTAACAAATTAAAATATTTGTGAAGCCTGGTTCCTAAGTAATTCTTATAAAAGTAAAATATTTGTGAAGATATTTGTAATAACCAATACTAAATTCAAGGCATAACTTAAACTAAGAAAAAATATTAATATTCCGGCAAAGGATTGATCAGAAGCATGATTTAACTAAGGTAAGATTAATGTTTTTAAATCAGCATGCTCCCCAACTGTATTTTTTAAAAATGTATTTCTAACACAGAAAATTCTAAATTGACCAATAAAGTAGATAGTAAATCTCTCCTGATAGCTGACAACCCTGAAATGGTGAACTTGACCACAGCCAATCCATTTTTCTCCAAAACATATCTCTAAGGACAAATGAGACGTATGGAGGTTACTATGCACTGGTACTAGCTAACTCTGGGTCTGGTTGGTAAGCAGAACTAAATTCTAGATGCACATGGTGATAAGTGAGTTTCTCCCATTCACAGCCAACAGAAGGCTACTTCTCTGTAACTAGCCAGTCCTTAGTAGGTGATACCTAGCTAGACTAAAAGGAGGGAACATATCAACAAGCCCTTCAACAACTCTGCTATATTTTACTAATGACCAAACAAGGTGTGCCTTCTTTGGTTTTCCTGCTCTTTACTATTTATAATAGTATTTAATGAGGTGAGTCCTTCTGATAACCTTCATCATGTTTTCATATACTTTTATTTTGCCCCAGCCTTAAAGATTTCTTCAGGCCATGTGATTTCCTTCATGATTTAAGGAAGCACAAAAACTCAGGCAATACATATCAGAGGAAAAAGAAAACAAACAAACAAATCAAAATGGGAACCTAATTCATAGGCTGACAAAATTTCAACCAAAATTAGTGCCAATGTGTTTAAATTTATTGTATCAACATATTTATAGTCTAAACTTATTTTAAAAATAAACTCATCATGGAAATTGAAGAAGAGGTAATAAAATCCCATTCGAAGGCTGGTATAGAGAAAAGAGCCCAGGAAGTGGGTTCACGAACTAGGTTTGAAACTCATTTTAGATAAATCACTTAATGTCTCATTCCCATTCTTCCTCAATATAATGAACAGGTTGGCCTAGATGACCTCAAAACTTATTTCTCATCTTATATCTCTCCTCCTGAGTCTATGTACCCCTCATAAAGAAATCTTATCATCATACATTAGCCAGCAGTCAAGTGAAAGTTTAAAATGGTATCCCCACTGAATGAAATTAACAATAAATCAACATCTAAGTTGCAAATTCACTTCTGACAAGTAATATGCTGCAACTAAGCTTTAAGCATCTCAGCGTAACTATTCAGCTGCATACATAAGTGAAGGTAATGGAGTCAAAAACTGCAGACTAATTGCTTCAGCTGCGGCTTATTATCTGTCCAATTTCAAGCACAGCAAGCAGTTAAGAAGTAATATAAACTACTTTAGTCAATGCATCAGTGATACTTTGTACCAACACAACCTCAGATTCCCTCAAATAGCCAAATTGGTAAGTGCCACATAACCACATTGTGAAGATACAAGACATGTCACACCCAACCATCACTTTCCTGTTTGGAGTTCAAGTTCCACCAAACATTTCTCTTTCTCACCCTCATTGACTGTAATGGCTGATCTAAAACTCCTTTCCCTCCCCTTGGAAAGGGTTCCCTGGTGAGGCGCCCTCTAACATGACATTCATCTTTGAATTATTTTCTTTGTTCTTCCCTTGGTATCACTCAGCCATCTGGGCACATTTAAGTTTCAAGTTTCTTTGCCAATATTTGGAAAGTTGGTGGGTCAAACTGAAATCCAGCGGTCATTCAGTCAACTGAGTCTTTCCCATTTAATGAAGATTTTATCCTCTCATTCCAATAGTTAATACAGGTTTTTTTTAATTATAAATGCCATTCCCAAATCATGTCAATTCATGCTTTCTGACTCACTGGTTTTCTTTTCACTTGACCTTATATAACAAAGTTCCCTATTCTTGACAATACATATCACCATGGAGCAATGATAAGGTTTGTGAAAAGATCAGGGTGTCAGGCATTGCTATGGTGGTAGATCAAGGCCAATGATAGTACTGTGCATTGAAGGTGAGCAAAGAAGTGATTAAGAAAAGGCAATGTTAACTGAATATCCAGGAAGGTTTTTCTTCTGGACCTATAGAACCTATATATTGTACAATGATAAAAAAAAATCAAGTTGAAAGGTATTTAAGAAATAATTTATTTCAATTCCCAACTAGAACAACAATCTACATTATGACCTCTTGGATCTAATCTAGACCTCTGACTGGACATCTCTAATTATGGGGAGTGAACAACCTCCAGAAATAGCCCATTTAATTGTTGGACAACTCTAGTTATTAGAACGTTCATTCTAACTTGTAGTCAAGATCTGTTTCCTTGTAACTTTTCAAAAACTTCACCACACACATGGAAAGTAAAACTTGCCTCACTTCAAAATGATTTCCAACATTCTTAATAACTTAATACTGCTGGCTTTCTCCCTGGCAACTTTTGCAATATCCTCCAGAGCTTCTGATGAAAGTAAATCTGCAGCTTTGCCATCACTGCCATTGTAGAGGATTCATAATGTGGTACAGGAGGAGGGACTAGGGTATTTGAAGTCAGAACACCTTGGTCCCAGATCTATAAAGTGTTGGCTATGACCTTATATCCATCATTCAGCTTTTCTGAACCCCAGTTTCCTCAACTATACAATTGGAATAATTATACTTGAAACCTTTTTTTAAATTAAATTTTAACATTTGTTTTTAAAAATTTGAGTTTCAAGTTCTCTCCTTTCTTCCTTCCTACTTCCCTCCCCCCCATCTCCCACATTGAGAAGGCAAGCAATTTGATATAGGTTATCTATGTGTAGTCATGCAAAACATATCCATAATAATCATGTCGTGAAAGAAAACAGCAAAAAAAAATTCAAGAAAAATGAAAGTTAAAAAAAGTATGCTTCACCATGAGCTCTTTCTCTAGGGATGGATAGTATTTTTCATCATAAGTCTTTGAGAGTTGTCTTGGATAGTTGTATTGCTGAGGATAGCTAAGTCATTCACAGTTTATCATCACACAATATTGCTGTAATTTTGTAAACATTATATTTCACTTTGCATCAGTCCATGCAAGTCTTTCTAGGTTTTCTGAGAGCATTCTGCTCATCATTCTTGAAGCCTTTCTTGATCCTTCCCTCCCTGGTTATTAGTGCCCTAGAAATTAGTTTATAAGGGTGGCTAGGTGGCACAGTGAATAGACCACTGGTCCTAGAGTCAGGAGGACATGAGTCCAAATCCAGCCTCAGACACTTGATTATACTTGGGCAAGTAATTTAACCCTGATTGCCCTGCCTTCCCCCTCCAAAAAAAAAGCAAAAAGAAATTAGTTTATATGTCTTTTATATAAATTTTATATTTACCTTTAGGGGTACATTTTGCATCCATTATTATTAGTTGTTTGAGGAAACTTAAAAAAAAAAACACAACAAACAACTATATTCCATTGCATTTAGAATAGTGTCTGACATAGAGGAAGAACTAAATAAATGCTTGGACTACCTATTGGTCAGGTAAGGGTCATTGTAACTGGTCATTCAAAGGGACAAATAGGATGACAGTAACTAAGTGGAATATGGGACAGAGTCCTAGACTTGGAGTTAGGAAGTTCTGAGTTCAAATTTGACCTCTGTATAATCCTGGGCAAATCATTCAATCTTTTTCTGCCTCCATTTCCTCATCAGTAAATAGTACTTACTTCTCAGGAATGTTGGGAGGACAAAAATAAAATAATATTTGTAAATTGTTTTACAAGCCTTCAAGTATTATATAAATATTAGCTATTGTTCTTATCATTATTACCGTGTTTTCCCGATAATAAGACCTATCCCGAAAATAAGCCCTCCCCTTACTGTGTAAGATTCCTCTAAAATAAGCCCTCCCCCAAAAATAAGCCCTATTGAGATTGCTACTGTAGTGAAGGTGATCCCCTGCGCTACACGCTACATTACGGTACCCTCTGTATGCACCGTCCCCCTCTCCCCCCCCAGTGATTTGCTTATTGAATAAAGGTACATTTTTTTGTTCACATTTACCTGTTTATTAAAATTGCTGTCAATGTTCATTAAAATAAGCCCTCCCCTGAAAATAAGCCCTCTGGTGTTTTTCTGTCCAAAAAAAATAATAAGACAGTGTCTTATTATCGGGGAAACACGGTACTATTATAACCCAGGACCACTTTCAATATAAGAAAACAGTATCTAAGTTGGCCTTTACTGGAGGGTGGAACCTCTAGTTGTCTTCAAATGGACCAATCAGTGAGTGGAAACCAATGGGGGATAACAGGAAACATTAAGGGTCATTGAAAATGTCCAACTTTAAAGGAGGCCATTTAGCAACGCAAATGGAAAGTTACCCTTGATGAACATCCAGCATAAACAAAGTAATGAAAGCCATTAAAAGATTGGAAGGAGGCTACCCAGGCTTGGAGAACATAAAAGGGAAATGCAAGATGGAAGAACTTGTTTCTTCAGTGTAGTCAGAGCCAAAAAATCCTAATGATTTTAATGTGGGTTCTTTCCCCCATTTGGCAGGGAGAGGTAGTCCATTTCCACATAAGTGAACCTACTAGCAAATGAGCCCATTTCTATACATACATAATTAGCACTCTCAAAGAACTTCTACAAATATGGTAGCATAACCTTAGAAGAGCTAGAATCTTCTCTCAATAAATGGACAATTTTTTTTTCTCATGAAACCAGAGACAATTAGGGAGGTCTATTAAAGCCAAAAACTTCCATGGTCTTTTTGTTTTTAAGGATGAGACTTTGCTATTATCAGTTCCAGAATATGATCAGAATTTACCTAAGTCAGAACATTCTACCAATGAAATCTTTATTTAGACCCTTCCCATTTCAGATATTTTACATTCATGCATTTCCCAAAAGCCCTAAAACTCTTGATTTTGTATTGCTCTAAGCAGATTTCCTTTTGGTCCTACAAATTAAATCCCATTACCTCACCCTTTACTGCCTTCATTTCACTGAGTTTAAAATGCCACCCTGATTTTGAAACTCTTCCACGGATTTGGTTCCTTTTTGGAGTTTCTAATATCAGCTCCATGTGCCCCTGTTGGCACCATGTCACCTCTCCTAAAGAGGCTGCCTGGACATCCCCTCTGCCAGCCAGCACAGCTGGGGTTGTTTCACCTTCCCTTCTCATCTTGCACTTTCCCCAGAAAGCTGTTAATTTCTCTCAAGTCCATTAAATATGCTCCTCTTTCAGATATGCCTTAAAAAAACCAGCAAAATGATAAACTTCCAATTTTCCTTTAGTTTTCCCTCTTCAGATTTGCTAATGCTTCTGGGTATTTCAGGAACTACTGAGAGATGAAAATATAAGCAACAGAAGCCAAGATACACTGTCACTTCAGGGGTTTAAAAAATCCTACAGAATCCGCAGTACTGATTTTAAGCATTATGGCAACAATAAAAAAAACAAACCCAAAACATTAGGTAGCCATAGAAAAGTAAATCCAATTTGTTAATTTAGAACCACCCACCAACAACCACATTTCCAGGGCAAGCTTTGGTTCACAGGTGTGATTGCCAGAACAGAATGAGATAAAGATGATTTTAGATGTTGGAGGCAGAAGATAATTTGGGAATCCTTTTGTCAAATCTCCACATTTTGAAGATGAGAAAATGGAAACCCCCAATTGGTGAATTAACTTGTCCAAGGACATATAGAGTGCCTGGCAGCAAAGAGTGGTCAAAAGCACTAATTTTCTAACTCCTTGTCCCTTGTCTTTCCAGCAAACCACAGCTGCCTTTCTTGCTGCTACTAACTTATCTAAAGGGCCAAATTCATCCTTTAGACACCCATTATCTTCGAGAGGAATAATATGAACATGCTGGAAGACAGACTATGACCTTTTAAAATGTTTTGAATGAATATTTCCCTTGGTCTCCCCAAATTAATCAGCAGATCTGGGCTGATTCCTTTTTATTCTTCCCCCACCTCCCCCTACACATATTTTTTTTAGAAGCCTGTGTTCCATATTCACAAATTAGCAGCTTGAGATGACGCCCAGAGTCTCATGCAGCTTCACATTGTGCAAAGCACAGTTTTCCAGAGCTCTAGTATGGAAAGCTAAACCTCCTGAAAAATAGATCAGGTGCTATTAAGGGAATAAAATATAAATGGTCACTGAGAATTCCATTATCCAACCTTTATTACATCCAGCATATGTATTTTATAAAAGAATTAGTCATACAGTACCTCAACACGCTATGGCACCCTAACCACAGTCTCCAAAAATAGATGTTTAACAATACCAAAGTGGGCTTACAGTATAGACTGGCAAAAGCCATCTGTGGCTGCAGGAGTTTTACCTTGAGAAAGGAGGTGATGCAGAATTCAATTCTTTTTTCAGAAAATCTTCTATAATATGTGGGAATAACAAAGTTGCAGTTGATAGACCTTTTGGTACTTACATCTGAGACCTAGGCTAGCCTTAGATATAAGCAGAGTAGAGGGTTTCCTGTGAGATTGGGGGTCACTAGAAAACTCTCTGCTCTGACTTAACATTGCATTGTATTTATTATCTGTGTATATGTTGCATCTTCTTAGCAAAATGTAAGCTCTCTGAAGGGACTGTTTCTTTTCCTTTTTTTTTTTTTTTGTCTTTGTGTTTTCAGTATCTAGTAACAGTTCCTTGCAAAGAGGAGTTTAATATTTGGGTGTTGAATGAAAATTAATTGAATCTCACTGGTACCTGTTCTCATTTGTATTCTCATTATCTCCCTCATCCCTCTCTCCATATATATGTGTTTTAAATATATATTATATATGTGTTATATACATATATGTATATGTGTGCATGTAAGCGTGTATATAATGCTGTTGTTGGCTATGATAGCCCAAAATTATTCCAGTCAGCCACACACACTATCTCTCCACTAAACCCATTCAGGTAGCTCAACAGTTACTAGTTTCCTTGGTTCAAAACACTGGAAACTCTGATTAAAATATACATACTCTCAAAGAGTGATAATACTTCCTACCTCTACTGGCCACTAAAGTATCTTTGTAATTTAGTTTATTTGATTAATTTGAGTCACCCAGGAGGACCCTGAACAAATGAGACGTACAACAAGTATATTTTCAAGTGGGAAGACACATTTGGGATTATCTGGAGTGTGGGAATACTTCCAAAACTGTATGTAGGTAGGTAACGGGGTGGTTGGGTGTCTGTTGTAGGGGACAACCAAAGAGATCTGGAGGGCTTCATATGGAATAAAAAGGAGCATTGAAAATAAACTTCTTAACCCATAATTTTGTCTGGGATGCCTCAGCTAGAACCTACACTTCTTTTTTATCTAAGTAAGTCTGCACTTCTTGAGAAGCAGACTGAAATGCTATGGGGAGAGATGAGAATCAAAAGACCCTGCCCTTGAATTGCAACAAATAGGGCCTGAGTATGAAGTTCAAGCATCCAAAGAAGACATGCTTGAAGCACATAGAGTGAGACAAATAGGTAAAGGCAAAATACATTTTAAAGTTCAATGCATATTGTGAAAAAAAAAAGAGTTCATGAAGTCATATAAAACCTCCATCTAACAATATGCTTTCAAAGGTGTGATACTAAAGAATTAGAAAAACCTGAAAGAGTTGCATGAATAGGTGCAGAATCAAGTGAACAGAACCAAGAGAACAATTTGCACAGGAATAATAATACTATAAAGAAAAGAAATACTTAAGTCTGATAAACTCCATGCCAACCATATTTGCAGATGACCAATAATGAAACATACTGCCCATTCCCTGATAGAAAAATTATTGACTCCAGATACAGATCAATATATTAATACACCAATTAATTGGTTAATTAGTTATTGATTAATAAAGACATTATTATATCTATTATAATTAATTGATTAATACAATCCAGATGTGGAAATTTGTTTTGCTTAACTTTGCATATTTTTTTCAGTGGTATGGTTTTTCTTCTTTTTTTCCATCAATGGGAATGGGTTTGGGAGGGAGAGAAAAAATAACGCTTGTCAACTGAAAAAAGAAAAGCTCAAAAGTAACTAATTGTCCTCTCAATAACCTCAGAACTTCACTCCCTCCAAGAAAACCTATATACTTTTTTGATCAGTTTCTAAAACACAAGTTAAACAGATATACTTTACCCCTCTCTTCCTCTCAGAGAGTGTTAGGGTTGGGGTAGATGTGGGATATCACTTTATTTCATATTCAAATACATGCCTGTCAAATACAATCATGGCTCATTACCATAAAAAATAATGATACAATTCCCGATGAGCCAGAAACCAAGCGACTGTTCATTACTGTAAGTGATTAGCATCCTAACATTTTTTACTTGTAAAACTGAGGCTCAAGGAACCTTTGGTGAAGGTTAATGAAACATACCCTACCCCATTCACAACTTCTCAGATCTCTCTCTGTTCCTCATTTGGGAGTCTTCATTAGTCACTCCTCCCTATCTCCAGCACTGGAAAATCTGGTATTAAGATTAAGTTCAATGTCATTCTATTAAAATATAATTCATAAAAGATGTGAAATAGACTATAGGGAAAAATAAGTCAGTGGACAGAGTTACATATCATCTTTAATTACTTGGTGAACTCAGGCCACATAGATAATGCCTAGATTGTTTTTTTTGAAGTGGGGCAGGTTGACATGAGGAGGAAAGGGTCCCTATTATCTCGATGCTTCACAACTCAACCAAGAGTTGTTTGTTCACTACCTTATATTTGATTAATTTTGACTAAAGGATTTTCTATGCTAGAAGAAGAAAGAATTTCCCCAACTCAGTTTGATCTTTTTTGGCCATCAATATTTTAACTCCTAGATGTTTAGGTTGGCTGCTAGTACCATGCCTCTCTTTATTAGAACTAACTCAGCCTGGATAGGTTAACTTCTCTGGTTCACCTACAGAGACTGTGATGTTAATACCTTCCACTCCATTTCATATATCTATCCCTTTTGCCTTTAATCACCTGACTACCACTCAGGTCTTTACCACCTAGTCTCCTAATTGGTTTCCTTGTCTCAAGTCTCTTTCCCCTCCAATATATTGTCAACATAGCCAATATTTCTAAAGCAAAGGTCTGACCATGACACTTGTTTATTTAAGAAGCTCTGATGATACCTGTTGACTCTATCATGAAAAAGACTGCTTATTTTGCTCTTAAAGTCCTTCACAATCTTCAGCCAGTCTAATTGAACTTTATCCCCTTTCAGAGACTCTTAAGTTTCAGCCTAACTAGGCTACTTCTTTATCTCTCCTACATCTCCAGTTCCTGCGCCTTTGCACTGACTGGCTCCCATATTTGTAATTCACTCCCTCAGTAGAGTCCCTAGCTTCTTCTAAGTCAAGTGCCTATCATGATTCCCTCCCCTTCTCAGTGCCCTTCTTTCCCAATTACTTCCTATTTTCTTTCATACATTCTCTATTTGTTTAACTTTGCACATGTTATTTCCTCCGATCTTCCCTAGAACTTTTGTCTTTCTATCCTCAGTGTACAGCTGAATGACCAGAATACAGTTGGTGCTTTAAAATGTGGATAGAATTCAATTGTTGAGTTCCACACAGTCCTGTCTCCCTTCTGTGATTAAGCCATCAGTATTCTACTCTACCTCATCCTAATGATCCCAGGTCTTCAAGGAAATAGAAAAACAAAAACAAAACAACTAGTTTCCTCCATACATAAAAAAAAAAAAGATTTGAGACCCCTATCACAGACATTTTCTTTCTAGGAAACAAATTCTATTCTCCTCTCTTCATTTCCTCATGATTCAAACTACCTTGTGTCCTCAGAATATGGCTGCCTTTCCAAAGCATAGTGAAGTCTGCCTTGGCATTTCAATATGCAGTTCTATACAGATATTCATAAACATTTTTTCTTCTAATACTCTTCTTTAAACTTTCAAAGCTTCCACTTTTTTACTTCAAAAATTATCAATTATGAATCCCCCAAAATAATTGATGACAACTACAGAAATCAGTGAAGTTATAAAAGGAAGAGAGATCATACAGTTTATTCACATCATATCTCTACCTGTGTTTATGCACATGTAATTGTTTTCTTACTGATAATTGTTCCCTTACAATTTTTCTAAATGTGAAATGTTTCTCAATTCTTTTGGGAAATGGAGAAACAATTTAAAAGTTCTTATTCTCATTAGACCCTTGATATACATTCAACAGTCTCTTCTTCCTAATCCTACATCTGGCTTAATTTGTGCTGCCTCAAACCATTCCCCTCTTAAACAAGGCATGTGCAACCTTCAAATTATGTAAGTGATTGTCAAAGATAGAGCCCCACCAATGGTAGCTAATTCTACTAATGGGAGAGGCTGTGGCAAGCATAATATATCCAAATGCTATTCCTTTCAAAGAAATACTCTTTAGTGGGGTTATCATTTTAAATGGCTAGACATATAATTTATCTTACTAATCAGTACCATGGCCTAAGCTTCATAATTTAAAAGGGGTAGAGAGGATTTGGGAGCAGCTCAGGGGACACCCAGAATATCTAGCAGTACTTATGCAAAAGGTTAAAGAAACAATAAATCTAAATTTGTGTTAGAGAGACAACTGAATATTGTTCATGTGAGCTGTCAGAAGGAGGACTGAAACTGGATTTTTTTGTTCTTGTTTTGTTTTCATATCTGAAGAAAAGAAGCAAAGGACATTGCCTTAATGTGACAGGATAAAGAATTTATGTTAGCCATATGGAGGGATTTCTTGATAGGGTTAAACACTGGAATGGGTAACAGACACTAGCAATAAGAGAATTCTTCATAGAAGACACTTCTGTGAAGGTCCTTTAGAGAAGAAAAAGTCTCATCTGTCAAGAATATTACCCTTCCCTTGGGCAGGGAGATGGACAAAGATGACCTCACAAGGTCTCTTCCAATTGTCAAAGATGGCCAACTTCAAGAGATCTTGGCACTTTTCAGTTCCATAAACTTGCAGTAGGTTTTCAGATTATTCAGAAGCATTCTCTCATTCCCATTTTAAAAATATGCTGCATATGCCTGAGTATGACACTACAAATTCATTCCTGTACAATATTTTACATCTCTTTCTGTGAAATATGAAATAGAAATGTACCATGGTATGTTGAACCATGAAATATTAATCTTTTTGACCCCACTTAACCAAGATAACATTTCTTATCTCTGCTTTTCAATTTTAAATCATTGGAAATGAGGACAATATATTTTAAAACAAGTGTACTTTAAAAAAATTCTTAATTTGATTCTTAATGCATTGAATCCACAGGTTATTTTAATTCCCAATGAGAACACACTTTCAATTCAAACAGCCAAATTATCTTCAGCTTCCACTCTTTAGTCAGTATACATGACAATATATAAAGTTGTCCAGTGCTAATTTATCTTTTGCCAAGGGGAATTTGGATGGTCAAATTCATTTAAATACCAAGGGTAGAATTCAATTTATCAAAGGCTTTTATCTTAAAAGAATATTTTTCCTTCAAACAACAAATTTGTTAATCCTCTACCTGAAAATGAATTTTACTACTCAAAAAAGGGATGGATTACAGGAATACCTCCACCCCCAATTCTGATACTTATTTATAATGATTAGAATATTGTACAGATTAATTGTATCCATTTCTTTTCCTTTTTGTAAGACTTTGATTTTTAGACATCATAAATGAGGAGAAAAGTTGCCCTAGCTATTTAGAAGATATAAAAAATAGTTTCACATTATTGTCTATTTTTCTTCATTATTTTGCTATAACCATTGGTCTACAAAAATTGCTGCTAACTGCCTTGCACAGGCCAGACTAACAACTTGTAAGGATAGGTAAGCTTTCACTTTCTTATTCATTAGCTTGTGAAGAAATGTTAAGGACTATTGGTATCCAAATAACAATTTTAAAAGACTAATGGGGATAAATAACTCAAACCCTAGTAGAGTAATCGATCACAACACCTGGGTATAAGGTGCCATTGTAGCTGACCAGCCTCATTTTTGAGAAAGCATAATCATTTGAGGCATCCATATAACTAAGTAAATACCAGCCCATAGGCCTTTCTTTCTCTTCCTTCCTTCCTTTTTTTCTTCCTTCCCTAAATGAAATAAGAAATATCTTCCCTCATGATAGTACAGTAAATGAAATCAATATTACTTTAAGAACAAATCTGATCGGGAAGAAGCCCTCATTTAACTAGACCAATGGCCTAGTTGCCAGGGCCAGTTATTAACTATGAAACAAAGTACTTAATATAAGGGTCCATAAAATGCTAACAAGACTAACAAATATAAATGTGGGCAGAGGAATTTAAGTTCAAGAAACTGACTTCTTTCAGAACTTCCCAATCCAGCATTTTGATAGCAATGAGCATGATCTTTTCCCCAAACCCTTAATACTGGCTATGCCTTCTTCCTTCCCTTACTATACACTTCAACTAGGAAACGTTTCTCCTCCTGCTGACCAGGTTTCCTTTATAGTAGCACTGTTATTAGCCCTTGCTGTTTAGCTTTAAGTTAACAAGGATAAAGATGTGCATCAGTCACGAAGCCATGTAAAGTCCTCAGAGTCAAGATGATGCCATAGTGAGGAACATAGGAAAAGGACATTCACATCTCCTGTGACAGGAGCAGCTGCTTCTAAATCTGCTGTCCTTAGCCACAGCAGTCCCTTCACTTCCAGTTTTATCCCAGAAGTCAGACACAATTTAAATAGTTTCAGGTGGGCAAAAAAAAATCTGAAGGTAACAAAACAAATATTTATAGGAGTAGAATATAATGTGCCATATGCCCCTTTCCCCTTCATTGAACCAGTTCCAGCCTACTGGCTTTGTGTGTTTGACAAATGATAATAAATGGAAGCCCCAAACAGGTAACTTTTAAATACAGAGACTGAGCATTCATCTTCCTTGCACTTGACACACACCAGGTTTCAGACTTGCAATCATCACTAAGGATTCAGGGTGTTCTTTTCATAATTATCAATTCTGCCATATGGTCATGAATACTACTTAAGACCTAGTACAAGTCCATAAGCTTGATACACATTTATTTAATGCTCTATTAAATGAACAAACAGCAAAAGGATAGTGAAAGGACACAATCAATTCTGGAATGCCAACTTAGGGCAGCAACAATTCTTTCGTGAAGAAACACTCATCAGAACTCTCTAAAGACAAGGGGAAAAAACCATTTCACATACACAACTCATACTGTATAACTTATACACACCTAGAGAGCACTGGTTAATATTAACCCTTAGGCTAAATCACATATTTATATGCTACTTCTTTTTCCATTTCCATATTTCCAAAACGACTCCCCCCTTTCACATTTACACTACTCCCCCACCCTGAACAAATAATAATAAAATGAATGTTCTCTCTCTTTTCTTTTTTAATTACAAAAAAAAAAAACACTTTGAGGATTAGAGAGGAATCTGTCCCTTCACACCAAATACTATTTCAAAGTTATCTTCTTAAATTCTCTTTACAAAAGGATTTTATTAGCCAGTGCCCCAGGGAGCCTCTTTCCTTTCCCCATCCTAAACCTCCCCCTTTCCTCCAAATACTGTAAGATAACAAGTGAAAATAAATAGGGACATTGGCTTATGTTGTTGATCTATTAGATATGGACAAACTATTTTGTGAATCTATTCTTGTCTCAGAGGATCTATTTTAATGATCTGCCTGAGGTGAACTAAGCAGTGATTAAAAGATAGAACTCCTTGAGTCTCTTAAGGAGGGAATTATTATAATGTGTACATAAATGAAAAAAAAAATTCCTACCTATTCACCTTTATTTCCCTAAAGACTCTGAGACTGCATATGGTGGAGGTACCCCTGTTAGAATTAGGCTTCTTTCTGGCTGCCATACAAAAGTACCATTGCAGTCCTCAACTGCTCAGCAATCCTAGGAAAAGCTTCTTCCCTTCCTAGCGATGGATGTCACCTGGACCTAATGAGACACCTGCCATATCTTCTTCCAGGGAAAGTTTCTGCTCCTTTATAAGTCCATAATGAATAACACTAATGGACTAATACATTGGAAGCATACTCAAAAAAAAAAAAAAGGAGGAGGGGAATGGATGAAAAGGAAGAACAAAGTCCTTTCGACCTATCACGTGCCGTGCATTTTCTTTTGACTTGTGTTGGCACACCAAATTAAAGTCTTGCTGGATGACCTGTATATACTGAAATCTCTGCCATCCCCCCTTTCCTTCCCCCCCCCCTTTTTTTCTTTCCTGGGCATTATTACAAAGTAGTTGAAAAACCTTTCCGAAACTCACAAATGCAAATACCAAAAGGTTCTAAGGAGATGGGGCCTTTGTCCAAAGATACCAACACATTGAGTGGACTGTAGCAGATGCTCACCATGCCTATGCATTATTGATAAAGCCATGGGATCTGTTAAAAACAGAAGATAGGGGAGAGAGCATGACAGACCCCAGGTGCACGCCACACTTCATCACTCCACACAGCTTTGTGGCTCAGGTGACAATTCAGTATTTCTCACACAAATCATTCAGGAAATACTGTCCTACAACTTGGAATATTAATACACATATAAATGTATGTATTTATAATATATATCCATATGTGGTCTCTGTCTCTCTCTGTCTCTCTCTCTCTCTCTCTCTCTCTCACACACACACACACACACACACACACACACACACACACACACACACACACTCTCCAAAAGCCAGCATTTACCTGTTCCTGTTGTTGCACTGATTTCCCTGGTGCATTTTGTTCCTTAGCCGTAGTCATGCTCTCCTTTCCAGGGCGCTCACTACCAGAGGGGCAGGTAGGAATTAACGGTGAGTTTGGTGGCACCAGAGTCCAAGGAGGGAATGAGGAGTTATTCAGTCCATCACTTCATGAAATAAATCCCAGTGCAATTTTTCTTCACTCAAAAGGGGGGGGGGGGGAGGGGGGGGGGGGGGGGGGGGGGGGAGTGGGGGTGGGGAAGCGAGCCTAGGTCTCTTGCTTTAAAACGCAAAGTGCAGAGAGAAGGGAAGATGCTGCTGCTTAGTGGGGCTTCTCCAATTAGCAACAGCCTCTGCAATCGCCACAGAAACAATGATAACTGCTTGGCAACCAGCAACTGGCAGCTCGGGGCTGGAAAGACAACCCGAGTGATGTGGTCCTACTCCCCCCTCCCCTCCTTCTGCCTACCCCAGTGGGCGCCACGGCGCATGCCCCAGCTGCCAGCTCAGCCTCCTTGTGCTCGGGAGCCACGCACCGGGTTGAGCGACTGGAGGGGCGGGTGGACGGGGAGGGCGCCTGACCCTAGCCGCGCGCCCCAGAGCAGCGCGGCAGAGGAGAGCAGCGGGCGGCCTGGCTTTGCGCTGCCCTCCTCGCACCTCTCCCGGGCTCGTTCTCCAAGCTTAGCCTCCCACTAGGCTGGCTGAGCCCGGGTAGCTCTGTGTGTGGCTCCCACTCCTCCGGCAGTGGGAAAGAAGCGAGGAGGGCAGAGAGTGATGGAGGAGCGAAGGTGGGCGAGAGACATCGGGGAAAGTTACGTCAGTCCTGTCCGCGAAACTTTCCCCAGGTGTCCTTAGGTAGACGTCGCTGGCTGGACATTTGACCCATCATTAAGTGCACTCCTGACCCAGACCACTGACCTAAAAGCAACAGAATCTATGGCTGAACAGAGGGATAAGATATAGAGAGCAGGTGGAAGGGGGAGGGAGAAAGATAAACTGGAACCTGGAAGAAAACGGTTATCTTCAAGAAAAGTGGTTAAAGTGAGCAGGAGTGGGGTGGAGGGTTTAAATGGGGATGCGCTGCAGGGGAAGGAAGTGGGCACCCCAGTGGAGTTTCCCCACTGGGTACCCTGGGGATTATTTGCTGAAAAATCCCTGTTTTTAAACTCAGAAACTTGCTCAGAATCCATTTTGTGCCTCAGAGAATTTTAGCTTGACTCCCCGAAAACAAAATCATTCTGGTCATAGTTTTATAGAACTTACACCAGAAGGGACTTCAGAAGTTATGAGTCCAAGACCATCAGTACAACAGCCCCCATTTCACAGATGATGAAAATGAGACCCAAATGGTCAAGTGATTGACTCAAGGTCTTATATGCAGAGATAGGATAGGAAGCCAGGTCTGACTCCAGAGCCAGTGCTCCTTCCAGCATTATCCTTAAAGGTTTTTGCTTATCCCTACTACCACATCAAAATGTTCACACAGTACAGCATCTGTACTATAACCCACTGCCCTTCCAAACCAGCTCCGTCTAGCTCCACTTGAGAAGCCAAGCATATTAGAAGGCGTGGAGAGAAAGAAGTTATATTCAAAGGAGTTCCAACCAAGCTGTATGGGTAGGTAGGGGTTCTTTGTCTTGTACCATGTCTAGGTTTATCAACCCCATTCCAGAGTTTTAGCTCAAGGAATAATTTCTTAATGCCCCTGAACAACCATGCACAACTCTACATTTATGCTTAACCCAAGGTTCTTTCCAAAGATCATTTCTTCACCTTTGTACCATCACTTAAGGTCAGAGGATCATAGATTTAAATTTGAAAGAGCTCATCTAATACAACCCCTTCATTTTCTGACAATGGAGGAAACTGAGGGTCAGAGTGGATTTGCTCAAGGTCACATTGGCCCTAGTATCCAGAATACTTACATTGTATTCATGTGACAATGAGTATTCAAATTTGTTGCTTTGTTGTTGTTATAAAAAAAATAGAAGGAATATTAAGATTTCTGCCAATCAAAAGATAGTGAAAACAAGACTGGATTTGCAGGTTACTACTTAGTATGACCTTGGGCGTGTCATTGCATTTCTCTGTGGATATTTTCTCATTTGTAAAATTCACAAGGTGGACAAGACAGCTCAAAGATCTCTTATAGCTCTAGGTCTATAATCCTGAGTCCATCCTATGAAAGGACTTTCCTTCCAGGTCTAAATCTTAGGATCCTGATAAAAATATGACAAACAGTTTAAGTTGGATGGGAGCCCATTTGCTCCCATCCACAGTTTGTTGTTGTTATTTTGAAAGGGTCTATATATTTTTTAACTTGACTGGAGGCATTGGTGGGGGAAGTAGAGACACCTGTCACCTTAACCTCAGTTTGAAATCTCTTCCTGATCAAATTAACATTTAACATTCAGGATAAAGGAGAGCAGTTCATATATTTTATGGTAAGCATTTTGAAGGCCTAGGTGTTGGCAACTTTTCAGAGGTGTTCTGTGGAGTCTTTGTTATATTGCTGTCTCACAAGAACTGGTCACCTGAAGGTTACATCCCCCTCCAGAAAGCATTTTGGTATGGGACAGCCTTGTCAAGCTTGTCAGGACAGACAGATATGGGTTATGCTGGGAATGAGGAGCAAAAACAAAAACCAGAGGGTTTGGGGGGGAAGAAGGGGACAAAGGGAAGAAGGATGCAAGATGAGCTTTCTCAAATGTTGACATCAACAGTACTTCCCTCTGTCTACAAATCTTATGATAAATGGCTTCCTTGGTCATAAATGCCATTCCACTTTACACTGCCAGTTTCTTTAGGTGTTGAAGGCTTTTCTATCTTTAGGAATTTCCTAAGAAAAATAAGATACCCTTTGGAGAGGTTACTCAAACCAATACCTTAATTATCAGTTAACACTTCTGCTGGGTCTAGCTGATAGCCAGCTAAACAAGTATGGAATTTAGGATTGGTGTCTGGAGGATGGAAACAGAATGTTGGGAGGGTTTCAAAGATAAACTTCACCTACTTCACAATTTTGCCTAGGGCTAGACCTAGCTATGCCACTCAAAACCACAAATATAGTTGGCACACATCATACCTTTCCTAAAGTCTGAGCTAGGTTCTGGGGCTTTTAGGGGACAGAAGGTATACTTGTCTTGTTACCATTTACTAATATAATAAAACTCCTTCCTACAGAGAAAAGATTGTGCACAGTTTCTCCTCTCTCACCTGCCCCAAGGTCCAAAGTACAGAAGAAGCCCCCGTTCTTTAGAAAACAATGCTTGAGTAGGGTGGTGCGAGAAATTATTTCCAGCTTCTAGAGAGAAGCAACTGAGTTCTTACTCTGCAGGTAGCAAATATGTACCTTGTATTCCTGAAAGGTTGTACAGGCCCAAAACAGTTTAGCCAAATCCTCCTGTGATTGATCCATAATGCATAACTCTTTTAACAATTCCTAATTGCAGTTAGTAATACAGAGAAGCAAATATTTAGTCCTGTAGCCAGGAAATATTAGGGATTGTGTGGCTTTTTTTTTTTTTGCTCTTTGGAGGGCAATTGGGGTTAAATGACTTGCCCAAGGTCACACAGCTAGTTGTATTAAGTTTCTGAGGCCGGATTTAAACTCAGGTCCTCCTGACTCCAGGGCCGGTACTCTATTCAGTGTGCCACCTAGCAGCCCCATGGAAATATTAGGGATTGTGTAGCATTTTTAAGCGATCCCAGCAGTATCTCAGACTTTGATTTACAATTAATAGGTACACAATAAATACTAGATAATTTACATTATTGGACTATAGATTTAGAACTGGCAGGGATCTTTGAAGCTATCGAATCTAATACCCTCATTTTATAGATAAAGAAACAAGCTTTGAAAGGGTAAGTGACTTGTCCAAAGTCACACAGCTAGTAAGTATCTGGGACAGGATTCACACTCAAGTTTTCCTGCCTCCAAGGCAGGTGCTCTACCTCACCTAAGCTATACCACTCAACAGGTGCTGAGAGAAACGAAAAGCTCCCTCTTAACCCAAAGAGTCAGATAAAAGGATGGAGCTCCAGGGGGAAATAGCAGAAGGCAGAAATATTTCAGAATTAGGAGGTAAAAAGAAAGCAGTGCTTTATCTCATATCTGCTCTTTGTCGTTGGTTCCAATCTCTCTATCACTGACCTGAGGCAAAAAAGGGAGAAAATGAGTATGGATGATGTGTACACATATAAATATATACAGAGAGAGAGGAAAAGACAGATGTATATACATATAGAAATATTCATCTATATACAATGCAATATATTTTATATGTATATATCACTAGATATGTGATATTTATATGCACATAAAAATATAACTATCACATATGTAGTAGTATATAAACATATACACATATATCATGTATAAATAGCTTGCACATAGTGTGATATGTGTGTATGTGATATATATACATATATTATATATGTATGTGTGTATGTATGTGTATACACACATACACACACACTTAGCCAGTTAATCAATCTCCTGCTCAGCCTCTACTAACTCCAGAAAGCTCTAGTAATGACCTTGGCTCCTGGTGAAGACCTTTGATGTTGAATGGAGGAAGGCAGTAACAGAGTTTAGTACCTCCAAAGAGGCAGCCGCTAATTCCAGGGGAAAGTGGTGATTTCAGCATGTGCTTAGAGCCATTCTCAGTGTCTGAAGAGCTAGGAGAATAGCTTTCAGTACAGTTGAAGAGGGAAGTACCTTCAGGACAGTCTACAAGCACACTCAGTCTCCTCGACTATGGCAAAGTGATTCTGGGCCAAGTCACGCCCGGCCAGTGCCATCCAGAAGCAGTTTCTGTCCTTCTGTTCCACACCAGTACCTTGCAAAGGGCTGTAGGGTTAGCTTTGCTTAGTGGGGCATGAATACCTGGGGTTTGTCAGGCCAGAGGGCCAGGCCCAAATGACAACAAGATAATTCCTCTAGATATTTATCTTACTGATAATTTGCTTCCCTTTTCCAGGGATAAACTTGACTAAGGCTCTTAAAACATACACTTGCCCCTGCTGAGTGGACCTAGTGCCAAGTGGACCTAGTGCCAAGCTGTTCCAAACCTATCTCTAATTTCGGCACAAGTTTTTGTCCTCCCTCTCCTCCAGATGTGTCTGCCTGGTGCTGTTGGCATGGGCACAGTTAATTAGGTTTGTTTGTACAAGTACATGACTGTATTCCCCTGCAGCTTGATGCAATGCATCATTCAGGCATCTCAGCTGATTCCCCTTCACCTTGCTTATTGACTGGTGATCTTTCCCCTGAGTAGGCAAACAACCTAGGTGAACACTTGTTAAGTTCAAGAATTCAGGGAATCAATCAGCAAATATGAATTGAATGCCTACTATGTGCAGATAAAGAATATATTTCAGTGGCATTCATGCTTGCTGAATGCTGGCCGGAAAGTAAGGGCAAGAGACCTTAAGTCTGGGAGGTACCAAATTTGTCCCTGTTAACCACTTGCATGAAAAGTTACCTCCAACTCAACCTAGAAAAGTGAATGAAGGCTAGGGAAGTAAGTACACATTAGAATTCTTGCCAAGATCTGGAGAATAGAGCTGGAAATCTTGGCAAGGATACTAGCAAAATCTCACAAAAGAATGAGTGTGTTCATGGTACATGGTATGTGGGGTGGGTAAGAGGAGGCAGGTAGAGATGGAATTGAAGCTGTCCTTAACCATGAAGTTGCCAGTAGGATGTGTGTTTTGAGGGGACAATGAACAGGTTATTCTGCCCACAATCTCTCTCATTGCCTATTAGGCTACCTGAAATGCAACTAGACTGTCTCCTTTAGTTCTTGAAAGTCTTTGGGTCTTCAAAAGATGGCTCCAACATAGATGCACATACCTCTGGGAGATAAAATTATACCTTAAATCATTATCCATTAATACCTTACATGAAATTACTTAGTAACTTGCAGAGAACAAGATAGGTGTTTTCATGACTGGTGGAATGGGATGGAGAAGAGACATTCTAAAAGTGGGGAGGAGGTGGGAGAGGAAAGAAAACAATTTGGACTTTGTCCATTTCAAAAATGGACAGGCTGTGGTTGTTAAGTTTGCCTGAACCTAGTTGTGATCCATAAACTATACCACCAGAGCAAGTCTTTTTGCTATGTCAACAGGACTCTTCAAAGACTAAGGCAACTTTCTTTCCTCTCCTCACACAGTAATCTAGCTCTCGTCAGTAAGAGCCATGGAAGAGTTTAGATTTGTAAGCAACTGGAAGAGAATCTAGTTGAACTGACCTTGTAGCTATTCAGAACTCGGTAAGCAGCACAGAAAGACTAGGTCTATCTCAATGACCTCTGAGGGGAACTATTGGCGAATGGGAAACTTCGAAAAGTAACCATTAAACAAGGTCCTAGGGTGATTTTTTTGCATAAAGAGTTTGTTCTACTTGGGTAAATCAGATGGGTCTGAACCTCTGGACCGCAATCTTCTTTTCTTTTGCTTCATTTGAAGGGCTGTTATGTGAAGTATCCCAAAGCATAGCTTGCCTGAAGTCTATTTGCTGCACTCAAGGCACAGTCCTGTACACATCATTTGCTTTAATGTTGGGCATGATTTTTCCTCTATAGTTGAGTTTCTTGAAATGGAATGGGGGGGGGGCAACAGAGAAACCTGTTTGGATGACTTAATTTGTCCTTCCTTTCATTATCTTTGATTTTTGAGGCCAAAAAAGGACAGGAGCAAGGAATGGGAAGGGGCAGGGATAAGTCAGTAGAGATCATTTACTCCTCCATTACCTCACTATCACACTAATGTTCTATCCTGCTCTTGCCATTGTTCCCTATTATGCCCCCAGAGACTGTTTGGGAAATAAGCATGAGCAAGTATACCATTTGATAATAATCAGCATTCCTCTCCAAAAACAAAACAAAAAAACAGAGCAGAGCATCCTAGACTCAGCAAATATTGGCCCATCTAGAACATCCCTGGAAGATGTCAATTAAAGGTACGTCGGTCAATGGTTAATCCTAAAATCCAATAGAGGCATTTTCTAATATCTTGATGGATCCATTTTCAAAAGAAAATTTAATGCATTTTGCAATCAGCTTAGCAGACACACCTCTTCATCTCTTCTAAGGGAAAGAGAACTATTCATAGTAATTACCTAACTACTACCTCCCACACTACTTGTCAGCTTATAAATCTTGTTCTCTCTCAGTCTACAGTGAAAAGAAACCTGATGAAACTTTGTCACAAAGTCAGAAAAGTCTAAATTCTTTTAACATCATTTGAAAAGACCACCTTGAGTTTCATGGAATATGTCCTTATTGGAATGCAAGGTCCTTATTTTTGTTTGGAGAGTATAGAAAATGTTCATAAGCTTTTTCACACATCTTCAACATCCATCACCTTTAACCATTGCTTAATCTTGCTGGAATGAATAGCTTTGAATGAAAGATGAATGCCAAGGTCTTTAGACAAGACACAAATAAAATTAGTCATCTTCTGTTTTACTGAGGCAACTAGAAGGTAAAATGGATACGGTATCAGGAAGACTTGAGTTCAAGTCCAGCCTCAGACACTTACTAGCTATGTGACTCTGGGCAAGTTGCTTAGCCTGTTTGCCTCAGTTTCCTCAACTACAAAATGGAGACAATAATAGCACCTACCTCCCTGGGTTGTTGTGAGGATAAAAATGAGATATTTATAAGGCATTTAGCATAATGCCTGGAACATAGTAGACACTATGTAAGTATTAGTTGTTATTATTAATTAGTTAATTATTCACTATCCTTATACATCCTTTGTTAATCATAGGCCTATAAAAGAAGAGGTAGTAATAATTGGTCTTCTGTGGTGCAGATGAAACTCCATTTATGTCAGGGTGTTATGCTCTTATATAGCCGCATGGGAAGTCAACATGGTGGCTCAGATTGAACCCTCTAGCATTTGCATGAACTGTGCTAAGCTGGCCTACTACTGTTCTTGTACAGCTGTGTTATAGCTCTAGAAGCAGAATCAGAGGATTTAGATCTGGAAGGGACCCTCAACATCATCTGCCCAACCTCATTATTTTACAGATGATGCCCAGAGAGGTCAACAAGTTGTACCTTACTGTTTCAAATGAGTACCGACATTATGTATTTCAACATGATCAGTCCATTAGGAATTTGCAAGGTTGTCTAAATTACATTGTGTCCCCTACTTCTTGTTAACAGTTATGTGACCATTTAACAAGGAATTTTTTTTAATTTGAGGAAATATGATATCAATGCTAATATGATATCAAACTCAGCATCACCACATTTCCTCAGGATCATAGATAAGTGAGTTGGAAAGAATCTTAGAGGTCAACATCCCACCCATTCTTTATTGGAGGGAGAGAAAACATACAGAAAACAACACTTAGCCATACTTCTCATGAAAATATTGACTTTGACTTAGTGTAGTATGATTAATTAATTAATTGATTGATTGATTGATAAGGCCCAGGATTCAAGAGAACTGGATTCTAGTCTTCATTCTATAGAGGAAAAAGAAACAGATGAGCAAGCAATCCTTTGGAATCAAAGGACCTGGGTTTCAATTTCAGCTCTGCTGTTTAACCAGTGTCACTTCTTCTCTGGGCCTCAGTTTACTCATCTGTAAAGTGATAGGTTTGGATTAGATGGTCCTTGGGATCAATTCTAGCTTTAAATCCTTTTGCTCACTATTGATAACTTACCATATGACCCTGGATAAGTACTTTGAGCCTCTGTTTCCTTACCTATAAAAGGAAGGGATTGGATTAGAAGCTCTCCAAGGACTCTTTTAGCTCTACCATTCTAGGTTTCCTGGGAGATTTGGGCAGGTTTGCAAGTAAATTTCTAAACACTGGCATTATTCACTTGGATACATTTAAAAACCAGCACACATTTAAACCACACCAGGATGGCTTTTAAAAAAAGGATCCAATCCAGTTCTCATATTAACAGAATCAAATGTAAGACTAGCAAAATGAAATCTAGCGTCCTCTATTTAAAAGTACCAGGTTTTAGTCCAAAGTAACTTAACTTTGCCAAAGTTGTTTTTGGTGCACGTACTTTATTCTTTTGACCATATTTAGACAGCTCCAAGACCATCATGGCACTCTGATGAAGGCACTACACCCACTGGCATTTAATATGGATTGCACTGCCATTTCTCTTCTGATTCGTCAGCCAGCCAGCATGACCTTGGCAACAGCAATATAACAGATGCCTTGTTTATGGTTTTTAATGTCTCCAGTAGAGCTTTCTGGAGCTAGTTGCTTGAACCTAATTTTGGTGCCAGCTTCAAAAGAACCTCTCAGATTGTTTTGGGAAGTATCCTCCTTAGTGGACAGCCCTTACTTTCTCCCTGTCTTTTTCCTGTTAATTTGCCTTTCAGAAATGAAATTCATCTAAAGGAGATCTTTGGCGTGCCCCTCCGCACCTGAATGTCACTCTCATTCCAAAATGAAAGAGTTGATGACACCTTTCTATCAATCTGGGTCAAAGCTGGTATATGAAGGGCCAATTTTCTGTTAACAAAGGAAAAGATACCTTGTAGAAAACAAGTCCATAAAACCTTTGAAGTCATCTGTTGATGTCAAATAAATTAATGATTGTTTTATTCGTAAGAGTCCCTGTAAAGGATAGTCAGTAAAATCTTCATTGTTCAAAGTAAATACACACGTGCGCGCACGCACACACACACACACACACACACACACACACAAGTTGCTGATGTAGAGGGCAAGGAAAGAATAGCCTTCAGATAAGGTGCTTACAAGAGCAGTCTGTATGAGTAATGGCAACTCTACAATGTTTTTATTCCTAAGTACTTTTAGGAATGCCTTTAATGAGTAAATAATAAATCAATGAAATACAGCCAATGAGTAGGAAGGTCCATACCTACCTACTTCCAAGAGAATATAAAAAAGAAATTGAAAATGTGGAGCTCACCAAGAGGAACCAAAATGACAATATCATCTTCTCAGAATTCCACTGAGCAAGACCATATAGTCCAATGGTTCTCAAAGTATGTTCTAGGGACCCCCAAGGAGATCCTGAGACCTTTTTCTGGGTATCCTTGAGATAAAAATATTTTCATAATAAAATTAAGATATTTTAATTTCTAATATGGTAACGATCAATAGATCTAACTCCCATAAATAAAAGCTCATTGGGGGGCCCTTAATTTTTAAAAGTGTACATCCTGAGAACTCTTTATCTAACATATTACCCTTGGGGCAACTCCTTACTAGGAAAGCGATTCAGGAAATGAATGTAAGAAGGAAATACATTTGTAAGTAAAGGTTACAAAAAGGGAAATGGATAAAGTTCTACTTGGGTTCTCAAGGGAAACATGGTAACAGTTTACAAATAAATGAAGGATGTAAGCACAGAATAGAAATTGTTTGGCAAGCCTGCCCTGGGGGAAGGGAATGAAACCAACTTTGAAGAATTTTTGGTAAAATGACCTAGATTGCAGATTACTGCTTTGCAAAGGAACAGGAGAGAGATGAACAATGATAGTGAGGTGTTTTATTTTTTTCTCCAAGGGAAAAAATCTGCTTCTTTTTTACCTTCACCTTATAAACTTTATTTTAGCCATCAATCAGGGGGCCATTTAAGATTATATATAATTTAGACTATCTTCTTTACAAGTCCTTTTTGGCTCATAGACATTAGAGCTAAGGGAAAGCCCTAAAGTATTTTCCTCTCCATGTCAAATTAACAAGTGTCTACTAAATGCCTACTATGTGTCTGGTGCAATGCAGAGCACAGTTGGAGATTAAAAAAAAATATGAAGCCATAGTTTTACAGTCTGATTGGAAGGAAAAATTACTGAAATCCTTAGCTCACAATCAAAAACAGTTTATTTACGAAGTCAAAGAAAATTCCACCCCATAATAACTTTCTACTGTCAGTCAATTCTTTTTACTTTAAGGAACAGTTCCATCAGATTTCTTAAGCTACAACACCAAAATGAACCTAGAGCAAAACTCTTATCAATGGTACAGAGAAGTGAGGAGAACCAAGATGACAATTTTTAAAATGCTTGTAGTAATGGTCAAAAATGGTTAGACAAGCACACTGGAAGGACTTTCTGAACTCTGATGGATTCAGGGACCAATTGGGTCTTCCAAAGATTGATAATGAAACATGCTACCCTACCTCTCAGTAGCAACGTACAGTATAGGTGCAAAAGGAAGTCTATATTTTATGTATGTTTCATATAGATGTTTATAGAATCATGGAATTTGAGAATTACAATAGACCTGAGCAGCTATCTATTCCAAACCATGTAAAGTGGTTGCTTCATTTTGCTCAATTGTGCTTGCTTTTGAAGACTCTTCTAATTTTGAGATTAATGACACTTCTAGAAAGCTTGACACACCATTTTATGAAGATCTCAATCTTGAATCCTTTCTGAAATGTTGCTCTGCTTATGGTTCAATCAGTGATTAACTCCTGACTTTACTAGGAAGGGTTTTATTGGGGGAAATCATTGGAATGTCCCAAAGAGAAACAAAAGAATATGAATTAACATTTTTAAAAATCCTTATCAAGTCATGTATCTTTATAACTCCTCTCAGTTCTTATCAAAACTTGTATTTTATTTCAATCCAGTCAGTCGTTTATTAATAAAATATGCCTAATCCTATTTGGCTTTATGCATAGTGGTCAGGAAAGCATGGGTAATGAATTATTTATTATTCTCAATTAATTGCTTTTCTTAGCCAACAGGTTCAGGTAAAAGCTCTTATCTTGGACCTTAAAGCCAGGAAGTAAGCACTGACTGAATTAGAAGCAGAATAAAATTTACAAAGGATTCAACATTGAGATCTTCATAAAAA
This sequence comes from Petaurus breviceps papuanus, assembly GCF_028583685.1. Taxonomy (NCBI): domain Eukaryota; kingdom Metazoa; phylum Chordata; class Mammalia; order Diprotodontia; family Petauridae; genus Petaurus; species Petaurus breviceps. Next base: position 6,150,386 of record NW_027185612.1, on the reverse strand, counting down.
ATACTATCTCAAACTTTCTAGAAGTGCTGCTAAATCTCAAAATTAGAAGAGTCTTCAAAGACTGCAATAATTTCATATTAACCCCTCCCCCCCACTAATGAAATCCCAACTATATGCCAGCTACTGTGCTAAGTGCTTTATAAATATCTAATTTTGATCCTCATAGGAACTATTGAGTAGTAGTTAACTGTAATGTAGTGGTGAAAGCACTGAATTTTAAATCAGAGGACTGAGGTTCAAATGCTAACTCTGCTATGGATTAACACTGTGCAAGTCACTTAATCTTTCTGAGACTCTATTCCCTCATCTGTAAAATGGCAGGGTTGTCCTAGATGATTTTTAAGGTATCTTGTTGCTCTCAATCCTACATTCAATCCTAAGAACATAGCAATATGAACAGAGAAACTATCCAACTTGTGACCACTGTCCTTTCTATAATTATTGTATCCCTTGCATTTCTTTGAAATGTAGACTTTACTCACTACAACTACAGAAGCCAGACCTGTTTTTGAAACTTGTTCCAGCCATAGCTTTGTTTCAAGTTGGCAGAATTATCCACTATTGAACTCAAAGTGCCTATTAGTACCCTCTAGTTGCAAATAAAATCTGGTTGGGATTTATTAGCTACTTAAAAAGATATTATGGAATCCACAAACAAACATAATAGTGTTCTACTGGTATAGACATCAATTAGTTCAGTCAGTGTTTCTACTTTTCCTTTCTGATTCCTGGCTAAGAAAGAAACCTTCCTGGGATCATCTCTTCACAAGTGTGGGAGAAATGAATGCTAGTCAGCTTGGAAGATGGAAAGAGTGGGAAGGTGAGAAAGTGGGAGATGGAGTCCCAATATGATTTCATAAAGGATGGTTTCCAGGGCTGTTTTCAAGGGTTCTTCATATCTTAGGAGTCAGTCTGAGCTCAGAGAGAGTTTGTCATGATTGTAGTCTAGCTAAGGATCCCTAGACCTACTCTGGTTTTTCTACGTGCTGAAAATTTTGGTACTCTCAGTCTTAACAACAAATCATTATTATTTCCCTAACAAATTAGTATGTCTTTGCCTGTAACACTTCATACTCAATCTGGTTTCTTTGGATGAAGGCAGTAGAGTTCAGGCTAGAGAAGGAGCCTACTCAAGGATATAACCATGGTAGACACTGGATTATTTGGAAACCATGTTATTTTGGGGGACACCTAACCCAAGTTTCTTAACTGTGGTTGTTTACATTTTTATATGCCTTCTAGGTATTTCTTGAATCCAGTATTAAGTATCTTTCTTCCTTGGAAAGTGTCATCACCAGAAATCAGTGCTATTTTTTCATATTCCATATATATTGTTTACTGGCACAGGACCATGTCTATATGGCATTTAATGAGTGCTTTTTAATGATGTAGAGGAATTATTCTAATCACACACTATTTATTTTTTCAGTATTCTCTCCATCTGGCTATTCTACTATAACTTCATGAGCACATGGCTATTCCTGAATATTTTAAAGTGGAGACTCATATTCCTTCTTCTGCTTCCCCAGGTCAGACTTATAATGGAAAGACCAGTAGACAAGGAGCTAGAAACCATTAATCTAGTCCTAGCTCTGCTACTGTTTGTCTGTGTGACCTTGGGCAATTCATTTTTCTTCTGTCAGACTCAATTTTCTCAATTATATGGAGCTTGGACTTGATCAATGATCTCTATTAATTTTGATCTGTGAAATTTTATAATTCAAAATTCATAATTGTGATCATAAATTTCAAAGCTACACAGCTTTCTGACCTTTGGCCTAATAGAGAATGGTATAGTAGAAAAAGTATCGTCTCTAGAAACAGAAAATTGCTTCTGATACTTGATATTTGGGCAAGTCACTTAAGTTCCCTGGACCTCCATTTTCTCATCTATAAAATTTGAGGGTTAGGTTAGAAAGTTCTGAAGTCCCATCCAGCTCTAAAGCTCTGTTCTACCAAACTTAAAAAGCTAACCCTGAAGTCTTGATTTGAGGTTCATGTTCTATGGGAACATCTTAGCTTAGTTGAATCGAAGTGGTTTTGGTATTTCTCCAAGTAAAGTCCCTTGAAGAGAGTTCAATGTAGACTTGGTCTTATGCTTTTGATAAACTTTACTGTATGGTAAATAAAGTTCATGATTGCTTCTTAACATGCATATCAACATCCACAGGTTCCTTTTCACCCCATAATCTATCCCGTTAGATTCAGCTTGAATAGCTAACTTTTACCCTAGCAAACTCTTCACTCCATGAAAGATTAAATCTCTGCTTCCCTTCCTAGTTAGGACAAGTCAGTTGCAGAAGAGCAGAACTTGGTCTAAATGGATAAACTCTGAGGTAAGGAGGAATGAGGAAAAAAAACAAAACCCTGACAATCTTCTCTGAAAGAAGTGACTTGGGGAACTGGCACCAAGAAATATTTTTAAATGGTTTACAATTCCTTTCCCACCAATCAATCAACAAACATCTGGGAACTCTGCAAAGTGCTAGGGTTATAAAAAAGTAAAAAGAAAACAAAAAGAAAAAGTGTTGTTCTTGGGGAGCTTATAATCATTTTCTGAAGTAAATTTTCATTGATATCATTTGTTTGTATCACTTACATTTCCTCTTGTACCATTATCCCACTCCCCCCCCCCATGGAGTTAGCTCCATAATAAAGAATTCTTTTTAAATGAAAGAAAAAAAAAGTTCATCAAAACTAACCAATCAAAAAAGTCTGACATTATGATGCAGTATTTTATATATATATGGTCCCCTACCTTTGAGAAAAAAAAAAGTGGGGGAGGTGTCTTCTCACATCTTTTCTTCAGGGTTATCTTTGATCATTATAATTCACATCCCATTAGATTGCAAACTCCTTGAGGGCTCAGGCTTCATCTCCTTTTGGGTCTTTCATAGCCATTGGCCTAGCATAGTAATACAGTGCTATTGATACGAATCTGTTAAATTCATCTATAGAGTAGATGTTTTTGTTTTGTGTGCAGGGAAGATTCTTTTTTTTCATTGCATAAAGCTTACTCTCAGCAGAAGCTAAAAATTCATTGCAGTGTTTGCCAAGCACCTGGAACTCTTCAGACAACATGCTCAAACATCATCAAAACAGGGCCAATCCACATTCCACTTAATATATTTTTAGGATTATAAACAGGCAAAAGATTGCCAGGTGATCTTCCTTATTCATATCCAAAGCCCAGTTTCCCTTGTTCTTCCTGCTCTGTCAGACCCTCTTGTTTTAATCAGCAAAGATAGGGAGATACACAAATTCCTCACCACCTCCTTCAGATAACATTAGGAGAGCTCAAGTTCACTGGGCTCTTTGCCTTAGCTAGAGGGGACAGATGGGACCCTGTGGGGGCAGTGGCATGATGCCCCATGACTCTCATTCTTGGATCTACTGTTCATACCACACCCACCATGGTTGTCCTTGCCTTCCCCCTCAGCCTATTCCTTTTAATGTAGTCTTTAGGCACTAGATAGCAATAGCAGAAAGTAGGACCAGTAAAAGATGAACCAAACTGAACAGTAACCTTACATTTACCCGACAAAAGCAATTAACTTAGAAGAATTTTTGGACCGAGAAGGATTTATCTATACATACCTAAGGCAGCTTAGCAGGCCATGGAGAATAGAATCTTTCTTTGAATTTTCAATTGCCAAGAAGGGCTCCCTGAAACCTAAACTTTGCTGACATCTTTCATTGTTCCTTCTCCACCAACCCAATCCAACCCATTTCCAAAAACATATTAAAAGCTTTCTTTTTAAGTGCTACTTCATAAATTCTCCCACATTTATAAAAGATCTTTTACAATAAGGCTCCAAAATCTCTTTCAGCAGACATGATACTTTTCATTTTCTTGTAGTGAAAAGATCATTGGGATGGGGTGTGGTGTTGTATGGTGTGGGAGCAGTGCTGACAGTACAAAAACTAAGGTCAGAATGGTATCAGATTATTCAACAAGTGTACTAGGCACATGCCTAGTAGTTTCTTAGGACTCTTATAGCTCCTTAGAAATACAAGTTATCAGAATCCAAGTAGGTTGGCTCTGTATCTCCCTTCAGAGTTACCGTCATGAGTTGAAGGAGAAAGGTCTCCCTTACCTGATAACTATTAAGAAGTGGCCTTATCAGTCAATTAATTAATTAGCATTTATTAAGAGCCTACTATGTGCTCGGCATTGTGCTAAACTCCAAGGATTCAAAGAAAGGCAAAAGGCCATCCTTGCCCTTGAGTAGCTCCCAGTGTAATGGGAGAGACATCACAAACAATTATGTACAAGCTATATACAGGATAAATTGGATATAATCAGCAAAGAGAATGCAGTAGAGTTATAAGTGATCAAGAAAGGCTTCCTCAGAAGGTTAGGTTTTATCTGGGACATAAAGAAAGCCAAGGAAGCCAGGAGGCAGAGAGAAGGAGGGATAGCCTAAGTATGGGGAAGGGCCAGTAAAAATGTACACAGGTGGGAGGTGGAATGTCTTCCTTGAGGAAGAACAAGGAGGATCTGGACTGCAAAGTATGTAGATGAGAGTAAGAGGGACAGAAGGAAATAAGCATTTTTAAAGCATTTACTATATGCCAGCCTCTATGCTAAGCACTTTGCCATATTATCTCATCTTCTCCTTAAATCTACTTCCCTAGATTTGGGAATTCAGGTCTTCCCAACTCCAAACCCAATGCTTTATCTACTCTTCAATCTAATTGTAAGAAGACTAGAAAGGTTTTGGGGGGCAGTTAGGTGGCCCGGTGCTTACAGCACCGAGCCTGGGGTCAGGAGGGCCTGAGTTCATATCCAGCCTCAGACACTTGACACTCTTGTGTCCTAAACTGTGTGACCCTGAGCAAGTCACTTAATCCTGGTTGCCTTGTAAAAAATGAATAAAAATTTTAAAAAAGAAAACTGCTAATTGTTTTTTGTTGTTGTTGTTGTTTGGAGGGGGAGTTAGGGAGAAGTAAAGATTATGAAAGGCTTTGAAAGCCAAATAGGGGATTTTACTTTTGATCCTAGAAATGAAAAGGAGCCATTAGGATTTATTGAATAGAGTAGTGATGTGGTTAGATCTATACTTTAAAGTGATCACTTTGATAGGGAAGTGGAGGACAGACAGAGTGAGGAGAGACTTACGACAGGGCTACTGCAATGGTGCAGGTGTGAGGCAATGAGGAACAGTGCCATGTCCCCTGCTCAGGTCCCTTAAGAAAATGATGATGATGACGATGATAGTATCTAGCATTTATCTAGCACTTTAAATGTATTAACTGATTTGATCCTCACAACTCTGTGAGGTAGGTATTAGTAATATTCCCATTTCACAGATGAGAAGACCAAGACTTAAAGAGAGAGGTTAAGTGATCTGGCCATGTCAGGAAGTTAGGTAGGGCAATACACAAATTCCTTCCTACCCTTGAATACTGGAAGGAGTAACTAGAAGATAATCATGATTATTAAACAGAAGGCCAGTGCAGGGCAAGATTCAAACTCTGGTCTTCTTGACTCCGAGGCTTGTGCTCTATTCCCTAAGTCATCTAGAAGTCATATAATGCAGGCTAGTAGAAGAGATGGAATGTGTGCCAACTAATCTGAAAAGGCCAGAAGAGCCTTCCCAAACGCTAGCTGGGAACCCCTGCCTTGAAAAATGTTGCCAATATTTTCCTGACCTGGAGGTGAGTATTTTTTTTTAACTTTCTTTTTTTCTCAAAATATCTTAAGGTCATCTCTCTATAAGGCAAAAAGACAAAACAAAACTGTAAAAACAAACAAATCTGAATAAATGAGGCAGAATGCTTTGACCTAGGACAGGTCCTCAAGGTGCTGTGTTTCCTGGATGTTTAGACTGCATGGCATGTTGCCCACCAGGCCCTTTGAGGATCCCAAACTCCTGGTAAATAACCATGACTTGCAAAAGCCAGGGAACAAATATTAAAATGCCACTGTGCCCACAGATACCCCAAGGCTTGCAAAGGTTATATATGGAATAAAGCAAGTCAGAGGAGGAATGACTATGGCAGCTCACAAAGCAGGCACTGGTCTCTTTCCTGCTCCCTCCCCCATCACTTGGCAAAACCACCTCCTTTTTTCCTTCCTTAAGTTACAGTTATAAGTATTGTTCTTCAGCTTCATGGCTCGGAACGATACAATCTCTTCCTCCCCAACTTACAACATGTAAACTATGAAATATTTAGTGCAATGATCAAGAACCTAGATAACTTCCAAGTAATACTGAAGGATTAGCCATATTTTCCAGGGGGCATATTTCAATCTGGCAGGGGGAAACAAATGAAAAAATTGCTCTGGAGAAAGTGAAGATAAACAACATTACAAGAGAATCCTTGTCATCATTCCCATAACCAATGCTTTTCGATGCCAGGGCTCTCATTCCAGAAGTTACACTGTTTTTTCTTTCTTTTTTTTCCCCCTTCCTTTAACGGGATATAGTATCTGAAAGAGGAAGAGCTCTGTCTCTTCTACATTCCAAAGAGGCTAGTTCATTGCCAGCGTTTAATAAATGCCCAACAGTAATAATCATTTTTAAATTAAAATAAGCTCTCTGCATAATGAACCAATAATTATTTTTGTTCATAGCAAACATAAGAACCTACTGTGCATTTCAGTTCATAATATTCATTATGCTGCCACCTCTTCCCTGTTCCTGCCTCTTGCCATTTCTGTACAGAAAGTTAAACAGGGAATCACCTCATTGTTTGCTACTTTGCTAAGAGGATCTAGGATTACAAGGGACCATAAAGATGTTTTCATAGGATCCTAGGTCTAGAGTAGCAAGTGACTTGAGAAGACACTTCATCCAGATCCCTCATTTGACAGTAGAGGAAACTGAGGCCAAGAAGGTTAAATGAGTTGCCTGAGGTCACCCATGTATTACATGGCAGAGGTGAAATTTCAGCCCCAGCCCTCTCACCAGGATTGTTCTCTTTCCGCTATGCGATTTCTCAGCAGCAGCTGTAACCACAAACATTTAGTGCATATCTTCTCAATGCAGTTATCCCTTCCACATCACAACTTTCCCCATCATGGTTTCTATATATCACAGATCGACATAAGAAATTAAATGGAAATTTCCTTGGAATTTTGTGGAAGCTGCTGCTGACACATCAAATCCAACAGATGACACAGAAAAAAAGTTTAAAAACTCAGAAATGCTTAAAATATGTGTATAGTATGACATAATATCAACATTTTTTATCTTTTATTACTATAATGATTCAGACTTCTTTTTTGGTATAGAGGGTCAAAAACTTTTACGTGGATTTTCCATGGGTGGTGGTGGTGAGGGAGTGGGAACCACACCCCTAACTCTTGAAACTCTTGCCAAAAGGGTTAACTATATATGGCAATGAGCTGAGGACTGGAGATGCAAAGAGGTAAAAATTGGGCCCCTGTCCTCTAAGAATTTATAATACAACTGAGGCCCACAAATGTGGATCTTTTTTCCTTTTTTTGGATGTTTTTGGGACATAGACCTACTAGAGGTATTGCTAGATCAAAAGGTATGCACAATTTTATAACCTTCTGGGCATAGTTCCAAATTGTTTCCCAGAATTGTTGGATTGGTTCACAACTCCACTAACAATGTATTGAGTTCCATTCTTTTTAAAGGTAGAGGAATACATTTGCACAGCGTGTTCCAATATCATAACTGATATTCAGAGATCTATCATAAGGAGTATAACTTCTTCAATTGGCATTCAATATCATAGCTCCGTAAAGCATGTTTCTGTAAATATGAATGAAGGGCCTCTTAGATCCCAGAATATTAGCTCTGAAATTTGAACAATAAGTATAGCATACCTCCAAGAGATTTAACAGTGTTTGCCGGCAAACAAAACTGAATGCTATCTACTCTTCTAGGACTGTGTGATCCTTTGTATGAACAGGACCTTAATAAATGCTTGGAATTGAATTGGATTGTATTATATGCCTTGAAGGCAGCAACTATATAGTAAAGAAGGGTCTGATTTGGATTCATTTATTAGCTAAAACTGTATCCTAAGATGAAAGTAGCACGGCACGATAGAAGAATGTTTTCCCTGGGTTTACATGGAAGGGCAAGGAGAGGGAATATGATCTGGTAGGAAAAGCACAGGATTAGGACTCTGCTGTTGGGCAGCCCACTAATTAACTGTGCAACTTTAGGCATGTTTTAGCTTCTGCTTCCTTAACTACCAAAAAGTGAAGTTTGGATTAGGATTGTAGATTTACAGCTGAAAAGGACCTGAGAGGTCTGTGAGCCCAATTCTCTCATGCATGAATACAAAGAAGAAATGACTTGGCCTGGGTCACACAGCTAGGATGTATCTGAGTTAAGATTGAATTCAGGACTTCCCAGCTCCAGCTCAAGGGCTCTATCCATTATGCCATGATGATCTCTAATACCTTTCAGCTCTAATATTCACTGATTTCAAATGAGACCATCTTACAATAGTCAAGGGGGGTGTTTACGACAATATATTTGAGTGCATTCTTGGATGTATGCATGCCACAACAGTAATTCTTTGGAGATGATTTTTCATAATAACAGAAGCAAAGTTGTACAGGATGAAATCCGTGTTCCATGTAGTCTAACATTCATCCCCTGACAGTAGCACCCATGACTGGTTTGTTCTTTACATTGCTGACCTCAAAAATTTAGGCGCCTTGTTGAGCTCTGTGCAACAGTAGAGATGATCAGAGGAGACTGGGATTTGAGTGGTCAGACATCAGTTAAGACAAACAAGCTAAGAGTTGAGATTCTAATGGTTGCTAAATTAGAACAGGTCTAAGGTCTAGAAAACGAGGGAGTCCAAGGAAAGATCAGAGAGTTTATTATTTTGACAGAAGAATTCTGACAGTCTGAAAGCCATATGGTCAAGACAGAAAATAGGCACTTTTCAGTCAGCCCTTAGAAGCAGTATGAGGTTCTGAAAGGCAGAAAATCAGTCTAGGTGGGAAAGAATAGCGTCTTTTCCTCCTGCTGCCACCATTGTCAAGCCCTTATCATCTTATGCAACAGAATGATTCTTTGCAGTCTTCCTCCCACTGCAATCTATCCTGTAAGATGCTGCCAGATTTATCCTCCTACAGCACAAATGTGATCATTTCTTCCCCTCTCAAACTTCCCTTGATCAGAAACTTTCGATGCATTCCCATTAGACTCCTTTGCTCAGCATTTAAGTTGCAGAAAATGTCATCTAAATAATTCACTTTGGGCCCAGGGTCACATAGCCAGTAAGAGTTAGTGTCTGAGGCCAGATTTGAACTCAAGAAGATGAGTCTTGCTGACTCCAGGCCCCCCACTCCATCCTCTGTACCACCTAGCTGCCCTTCTCAGATATACCTTATCCTTACTTGTCCATTTCAATATTTTTCCTCAGGCTATTTCCTCCACTTCCAGTGCTAGCCTTCCATGTGCATAATCTTCTTAACTTGTCCTTCAAGGCCCATTTTAATTGTTGCCTTATTCAGGAAACCTTCCTGGGTGATCCCAGCCCAAAGTGATCACTCGTCTTCTGAATTCCTGTGGCACTTAACATACTGCCTCGTGTTATAGTGACTTTCATGTTTTCCTTACCTAAATTGAAAGCCTTTTAAAGTCTGAGACCATGTTTACTCTGGCTTTCTATATTCCCTAGTGTCTTTCCCAATGAAGGAAGAACACAAGCACATATTAAGCATCAAGCCCTACGCTAAACACTTCAGAAATATTATCTCATTTGATTCTCACCGCGCCTCTGGGAGGTCAGCGCTTTTATTATTATTATTATTTCCATTTTACAGCTGAGGAAATTGAGGAAAACAGAGGTTAAATGACTTGCTGTGGGTCACACAGCTAGTGAAGTTACATTTGAAATTCAGGTCTTCCTGGTTTCAGGCCCAAAGCACTATCCACATTGCCATGAATCTGCCTCAAAAACCGCCTGAATGAGCAATCAAATTTCAGAGGTCATGATGAGTATGATTTCAAAATCTGAAAAGAATAAGGACAGAGGTGGAAAAAATCAGAACATGGAAGGGAACCTGGTCCTGAGATGGTGATTGTTTACTTTGTGGGTCTGTTTCTTCTTCCTGGAGCTGGACCTGGTCCAGGGTATAAGGCCAGTCCAAAGAACTGATTGCATCTGATTGTATGAGAGGAAGCAGGTTGCAGGTGTGCTCTGTTTCTGGATGGATTTATAGGAGAGAAAGCCAGGTTTGCAGAGCAGTTCTGACGTCAGGGATATGTCCCAAATATTCCAAAACCTGATTGTTAATTAACTGCTATGAGAGCTAAAAGTTTGGTCCAACTCTCTAGAAATGATTTATATGTGCCTCTACTTAAAAAAAAAAAAAGAACCAGCAGGGAACAACCATCTATTTTCTTCTTTCTTCTCTCTTTCTCTCTCTCCCTCCCTCTCTCCTTCCCTCCCTCTCTCTCTCTCTCTCTCTCTCTCTCTCTCTCTCT
>NW_027185612.1:6130275-6139853 GCF_028583685.1 Petaurus breviceps papuanus | reverse complement strand
TCTCTCTCTCTCTCTCTCTCTCTCTCTCTCTCTCTCTGTCTCTCTCTTTCTCTCTCTCTCTCTTTTCTAATTTTTTTTTCTTTTTAACCAGACTACTGTTTGAGCAACTTTGCAATATATAAAAACCTGAGGATAACTGGACTGGGTGGGCAACTTAAGACAGTTCAGATCCAGGCAGAGTAATCAAAGTAGACAATTTTGTGGGCCTAAAAATATCTATATTAACTAGTTCTGGACATCAGGGAGACCAGGGAGTAATTTTCGCCTCCAAAAATCAGCAACTGGGTAGGCCTGGAAAAATCACTTAACCTCTCTTGGCCACATTTGTAAAAGAGATATAACAATCATAGCATAAACCTCAGAAGGTTTGTGTTAGGCTCAAATGAGATAATATATGTAAAACATTTTGCAAAACACATCCTTATCTGACTCTCCTGATAGCCACGGAGAAAAAGTGCACTTAGCTCTCCCAGTAGGAAGAGAATCTACTCCAAGGCAAAGGAATTGGTTTTAACTTTGTATTGTTGTTAAAATCGAGTTTAATTTTTCTTAGATAGCAGAATTACCCTGTAGACAATATCCTGTGAAAGTCTGAAATATGACTAATTTATAGCAAATATAGCAGGGTGAATATAGTAAGAGATAGAGAGCTGGTATGGAGACCAGGAGTATCTGCGTTGAGGTCCCACCTCTGAAACATTAGTACAGAGACACTGGATAAATGTTTACTGACCTGTGACCTCATGTGAGGAACTGGAGTCAGGAAGACCTGAGTTCAAAACCATCCTCACACAGCTACTAGCAGTATCACCTTGGGCAAGTCACAAACTCTCTTTGTCTCAGTTTCATCACTCCAAATAAAAATGGGGCTAATAACAGAACCTACCTCCCAGGGTTGTTGTGAATATCAAATGAAGAAATATTTGTAAGTGCTTAGCACAGAGCCTGGAATATCATAGGCAATATAAAAATATTGTCATCATCATCATCAATATCTTCATCATCATCATCAATATCATCATCATCATCATCATCATCATCATCATCATTGTTACTTAAACTCAGTATCTTAGTCAACGCTATAATTCTTAAGTTACTAGAAGAATTTAACTCCACTGTTAAATTTCCTTGAGCTGGGGATACTAATACCAGTTAGCTCAAAGGTCTAATCCCTATCCCCTTCAGAGGAATCATGTTAGGAATACATTATACATGTCTGACGGCATTGCCATTGCTCAAAACATTCTGGATACTCCAAGCTGGAAAGTGGCTTCAGAGCCTGTAGCACATTTGATGGATGTGTTCAAGGTACTGATCACTTTTTCTCTTTAGTAGGTAGATGCTGAAGTCCAGCTGAAGAGGGTGATTCCAGACTCTCATTTCTCCCAGGAGTTTCCCCATTTTTGTCTATGAATGAAACATTCTGGTGTGGAGACAAAATAAGACTCCCTCCCATAAGAGTCCCGGGATTTGGATTTTAAAAGCAGAGTATTTTTAAAAAGAATAAAATGAAACAAACAATAATAAACGGGAATGACTTTCTAAGAAACTGACCTCTGGCTTTTTTTTTTTTTTTGTAGAATTTCAATTTATTCCCTTTGGGGGTCTTTATGAGGACTCTCACCATTTAACTGGTGATTGAGATGCATCAACACAACAGAAGACCACATTATCAAATCTCAGGGAATAATAACATTTTCAGCTTAAGAACCCAAGGGCTCAGTGATGGTTGCATTTTTTAAAAGCAAATACTGAAACAACAGAAAGAATAATAAATATGTTACTTGTGGTAATGACAGGCTTCTTATATTTCTCTAAATTTCAGAATTATCTCTCCTGCTGTTGGAGAATTTGAATGAAGAACTTTGTGGTAGAGTGGGGGAAAGAGGGGAAACTAATTATTTTGCCTTTATCTCTGCTAAATGCAGCTTTAAAAAAAAATCACAATGCCCCACTGACTGTTCTTAGCATTTATATCATGCCCACAATGTACTAAGCTCTGAGGACATAAGCTTTAGATACCATTGTGGCTGAATGGTTTTATGAACTCAGTGTGAAGAAATATAATCATACACTGGAGTTCTTGAAATTATTTGTTAAAAGATCATCTCCCCTCTGTCAGTTAGTAGGTATGAATTTCTTTCTGGCAAAAATTCCTAAAGACAGGGTGCCTTACTCAAAGGAATTGCCAACATGTTCCCAGAAGAGTAAGTTTCTCAACTTATTTATCCAAAATAGTGATCTCAAAAGTTTGTATTCCTATTCAATCTATTTCTTTCCTTCTAGTTACTATAGACAAGGCAGTGTTAATGTGTAAGTTTCCTACAGCTTCAAGGCTTAGAAAATTGAGCTAATTATAGTCTCTAATCAGCAACAAAATAAAAATTGGTATTGCAGCAAAAAAAAAAAAAACAAAAAAAACAACAACAACAAACTCTGCAAGGAAACAGCATTGCTAGAGATACTGAGATGTATGAAGAGTGACCGTGAAATGAGATGAGGTTTTGTTGTTGCTATTTTTTAGCCAACACATTAGAACTTATACATACAAATGAGTTTTGTCCTTCAAAGTAGCTCTCGTGGGAGGGTGGCACTAGGCTTATTTTAGGTACGCTGTCCTTGCTTACGACTTTTGGGGACTTCTTTGGGGAAATTGACTTGATTTTTGGTCGTTTATCACTCCTTCCTTCCCAACACCTCCAGTATATGTCCTTTTCTCTCCACTCACACAGATACCGCCCTGAACGGGGGCGTCATCACATCTTGCCTGTACTGATGGCGTAGCCTTATGGTGGAACTCTCTGCCCTGCGTTTCTTCTCACTCTAATTAGGCTTCCACTCAATTGACAAAGGCATTTCCCTGAGGCATAGATGTGACCATGCCACTCCTCTCCCCCCCTCCCCCCCATATACTGCAGTAGTTCCCTATCGCCTCCAAAATCAAATCTAAAATGCCCTCTTTGTCAACTAAAGCCCTTTACAATCTGATTAGGTTTTTGCTACCCTTCCATGTTATACTATAGCAGGCCCCTAGATGGCGCAATGGGCAAAGTGCTAAACCTGGAGTTAGGAAGATTCATTTTCCTGAGTTCAAATCTGACCTCAGACACTTACTAGCTGTGTGACCCTGAGCAAGTCACTTAACCCTGTTTGCCTCAGTTTCCTCATATGTAAATGAGCTGGAGAAGGAAATGGCAAACCTCTTTAGTATTTCTGCCAAGAAAACCCCCAAATGGGGTCACAAAGACTCTGGCACAACTGAAATGACAGAACAAATTCTACTCAGTGATCTAGATGTACCAGCTTACTTGCTTTTCCTCACACACAATACTCAATCTTCCAACTCCAGGCCTTTGTACAGACTTTTCCCCCCATGCCTGGAGTGCTCTGCTTGTTCACCTCCTCTTCTGAGTTTTCCTGGCATCTTTCAAGAATCAGTTCAAATCCCATCTTTGGCAGGAATCTGTCCTCATCTCCTCAGACAGTCTGCCTATCTATCTATCTATCTGTCTATCTATCTAATCTCTGTCTATCTGTCTGTCTACCTTGTTATCTACCTAGTCTATAATTCAGTGGTATCAAACTCAAATAAAAAATGGATCCCTGCTGTAGCATACTGATTTGGAAAACCAAAGGTTAACATTAGCTTCCTTTTTATTTACTTTATCAAACCTTTTCCATTTCCATTTTGATTCAGTCCAGGTCAGACTTTGCAGTCCCATGGGTCCCCTTGCAGGTTTGACACCTCAGGTCTACATGTTGTTTCCAGCTTTAGAATGTAAACTTCTTGAAGGAGGGGCAAGTGTCTTGTTTTCCTTTGAATCCACAGAATCTTAGCACAGTGTCTAGCACACAGTAAGTGCTCAATAAATGCCTGTTTACAGAAAGGTTGATTTAAAACCAGCGTAAGTCAGTTGGCCAGCAGTTATCACATGCCAGGCTTCGTGCTAAGAACCATGGACACAAAGAAATGAAAAAAGACAGTGCTTACCCCCAAGAGTGTACATTCTGAGCGGGGAGACAACATGCAAACTCCTTTGTATATACTAGATGTATACAGTATAAATCAGAGGTGATTTCAGACCCTGAATGATAGTACTTAGCTTTATTTTTGGTAACTAATTCCTTGGATCTCAGACTGACTCTTTTTTTTTTTTGGTTCTTTCCAAAAGTCAAATTCACCTGCAGAGAATAAAAATTTGCTCTCCTTAAGAATATGAAAGGAAATGCACTTCAGGAACTAAGGACAACTCCAAAAAAAACAAACAAAATAACAGCAAAAAAACCCAAAAACAAACCAAGAAACTCCAGAGTAAATAACATCATGTTTAGGAAAACTGTATTATCCTCTAGCAGGGGCAGGGAACCTGCGGCCAACAAGGCTAAATGTCCTCAAGTGCGTCCCTTTGACTGAATCTAAATTTCACAGAACAAATTTCCTTAAGAAAAGGATTTGTTCTATAAAACTTGGGCTCAATCAAAAGGCTATACCCAAAGACCCAGAAGGCCATATGTGGCCTCAAGGCTGCAGGTTCCCCACCCCTCCCCAAGGTGAGTAAGTTAAAGGGGGGTAACATTCATTCCGCTATTTAACTTCTACTGTGTTTGCTAACAGCTTCTAAACCATGACATACTGCTGGGTTTCGGATTGGGGAGATATGGGTTTAAATCTTACCTTTGACATTTGATAGTTAGGGGGACCAACTGGACTTGAGCAAGTCACTTAAGCTCCCCATGCCTCAGGTAATCCCCTAAGACTGGCCTCAGTCACAAATGGTTTTAATTTGCCTCAGTGGAAAGAGCTCCCCCTGGAATCCCCCTGCTAATGAAATTCCAGATCATTCACATATTTTTATGTTTGTTAAAAAAAAAAAAAGCGATCACATGTTATGTTAATATATGTTGTAATATATTATATGATCTACATGTGTATGTCTACATGTATAACGTGTACATGTGTTACATGTGTGCCAGCAGTAGAGATGCTTTGTGAAATAATGTAAATCTCATTGTCCCCAGTCTGGGCATTCTTCATGCTGCTTATAAAAGCAGAGCAGTAAGCAAATTTGCCAGAAAAGGTCATCTGACTCAATTGCAAATGAAAGTCATTTAGCATTTTTTGGAGTGTGGAAACCATTGCTCAGTCAAAGTCTCCATCATTAGAGGGATCTTTTTTTTTCTTTTTTAACTTAGTCAGCAAGTTGGTAAATAACCCTGGTATTGCATTTATGTTGCTTCATATACTAGAGAGTCTAGAGCTCAGATCATTCATCTGGCTGTTTTAGTTTCTCCAGAGACTCAAAATCACTCACTTCTTTTGCCCTTGCATGCAGAGAGAACTGCACAGATAGTTGTTTCCCACTTAATGAAACAAAGCATTTCCCCTCCAGTAATTTAATTCAATTAAAACAAAAAGCTTGGCCTAAAAAAAAAAAAAAACAACCAAAACCCAAACAAAACAAAACAAAACAAATCCTCTGTGCCTGGTCACTTATAGTCAGCATCTGTAAAATGGGACTAGTTTCTGCTGACCTCCCTCTCAGGACTGACGTGAGAAATAGCAGTGCCTCTAAACCATTCTAAACTATATTGCCCAGTAAAAACTGTCAAAAAAAATTCATGTTAGCACAACAGTTTATGTCCTTTAACAAATTATGTATTTATCAAGTTCATTTGAAGTTGGCACAGGAAAAGTATGTCTACCTGGTTACTAGTCACATCCTGAACTGGTCTGACAAGGGAGTAGAGGACCTCCTGGCTGTCTTCCATCATGAGGTTTTTTTTTTTTTAATTTAAATTGAGAGGACAAATTTATCTTTGCAAACATATCCAAACTAATTAATCCTCTATTTCTTCTGTAATGAAGCATGCTATCTGGGCAAATCTGAAAAGAATTCAGAACCTTGATCCCATGAACCCTGAGGACTGGAAGGCTATTTGAATACTTCTATAAAATAGCCAGGCATCTTTTACTCTTATTTCCTTTTCCTTCTTATCCAAATGGAGGTTTCTAACTACTCCAGAACCACTCATTCTTTAGACTAAAACACTTCAGTCTCCTTCTACTTCATCCTCAATTCTCCATCTCAAACAGTATCAATTAAGTAATGCTTTTATGGCTAGGAATCAAAATAGTCAAACTTCCTATTATCTTTAGGTTTCCCTTGGCCCTCTGGCTTGTAATCCCAAAACACAGCAGTGCAATTTTGTTCATTGTCAGGATCGTTATTCTCCTTGTATTTGTTTTCTATGTGTATATGTTATCTCCTATGTTGTGTCTGTGCAGTCAGGGATGATTTCACTTTTATCTCTGTATCCCCTGTGCCTAGCTTGGTGCCAGACACATAAGAGGTTGATTAATTTTTTGATTGTCACCTCAAATTTATTCAGTGTCTTTTTGTAGATGCCCTTTGTATCCTTCTCAAAAGAGAACAGATCTTCAGCTCAGTAAAATTCTCTTCTAAAGTATTAATACCTAGTAATCATCAAAGTTGCTGCCAATGTAATTCAGGATCAACACAATAACATGGCATAGTGGAAAGAACTCTGGAGTCGGGGTCAAAAGATTTAGAATTTCATCTCCCTTACGATTCCCCTGTGAGCTCGAGCAAATCAGTAAGTACCCCTTTTTAGACAATAAACATTTAGCACATAGGCTAATGTGCTAAACACTGGGAATATAAAGAAAGGCTTGGTGCTTCCTACCTTCTAGGAGCTGCCAATATAATGCGGGTGGGGGATAACACATTTAAAAGTTGAAAAGGGGGGTGGGCAGCTAGATGGTACTGTGAATAGAGCTCTGGATGTGAGTTCAAATCCGACCTCAGACACTTAACACAAAAACTAGCCAAGTGGGCAAGTCATTTAACCCCAATTGCCCTCCCAAAAGCAAAAAATAAAAAAAAGTTGAAAAGGGTAAGGGAGGGTGAGGTTACATGATGTAAGGCATGAAGTCCTACAGTTAGAGTGGGAAATGATATAGGAAGGTGTGAGTCTCTGAGCTGATTTCAGTTGTAGAATAATGGGTTTCAGGAGATGATGAACTTTGTAGGAAAGCAGTCAGGTGGAAAATATTCTGGAGAATTCCCTGGGTGAGCTGCTTAAACACTGGGGAATCAGAGAGGAGTTCCCACCTGTCTGGAGTCTTAGCTGCTCCTCCTCTGTCAAATGATATAAATGTACCTGATAATCTCTAAGATTGCATATCCAATGATGTCATATTTCCTAAGAGCCCTCAAGCTATCTCCAAATTTGGGCTTAGATTGGGGGCTCATCATTGCAGTGCAGAGCTGGCACCTACACAGTCAGAGATAATGTTCTGATCTGAGTCCCTTCATGTAAAACAAATGGGCAGCAGTGTGGTTGATATGTTTAGTCTGGGTATTTTTAGCAATCAATGAAGGACTGATTCAGCTGCAGAAGTAGGAACTGGTTTCAGAGAATGCCAAAATAAATGGCTCACAGATTTAAAATTGGAAGGCACCCTGAGGGCAATCTGGTCCAGTTCCTTTATTTTATACACAAGAAAACAAAGGTTCAAATTAGGTAGTATTGCAGAATTGGGGTTTGACTCTGGAGTCCTGACTCCAAATCCAACCCTAAAAAAAGAGAGGCAAAATTTCTTTTTGGGTACTGCATCAGTGAGTCAAAAAACCCCTTCTCTTCTCTTAATTTCCATAGCACTGACAGTACCACCCAGGTTACTACTTGGTTATTTACAAGGTTCTTGACGGGAATATTTGTCAAAATTCTCTGGTAGACCCAGGAATTTCCCATTCCTCCCTGCTGCTACTGCTTGGGATTTCCTCTCCCCACCCCCTCCAACCCCTTTCTTATCTCCCACAGCTGTTGCTTGGGGTGTCATCTTCCCTGCGCTTACTATCACCTGAACCTGACCTAGGGTTGGCTGTGCAATGTCAGGCCTGGCAATGTGATAATGGAAGAAGAGAGGGAGGGAAGGGAAATCCTAAAAGCATCCCCTCCCTCCCCTGCCACTGGGAGTGGTTCTTCTAGCCCTAGAATTGGTGTCTTCTGAAGTGCACTTGGCCTCTTTCCCATCTTCTTAGCCACTTAGCTCGAGCTTTTGTCCACTCTTCGGCCCAGAGACTTCTTCCTTGTTCTGCAGAAAATCTTCTGCATAAGTTGAGAGCGGTTTCCTTTGAAATATCTGTAGTCTTTCCTTTTTTTGCAGACAATCTATTTGTTTTCCTTATTACTTCAAGTAACTTCATGTGAAGTCTTACTCTGAAACCTCATCATGGTATGAAAGTGACCCAGCATTCTTCAACCAATACCAATGGGTCCTACCAAACTGCAAACCCTCTGAGTATGAATTTGATGATAAACTCTCTCTAGGTGGTGGAGCAGATACTCTATCTGCCAGGTCTAGAGTCAGGAAGACTTCTTACTGATTCTAATCTGGGCCCAGATAGTTACTAGCTGTGTGATCCTGGGCAAGTTGCCTAATCCTATTTGCCTCATTTTCCTCATCTGTAAAATGACTTGGAGAAGGAAATGGCAAACCTTTCCAGTATCTTTGCCAAGAAAACTCCAAATGGGGCTACAAAGAATCAAACACAACTGAAATGATTCAACAGAGGCAACATTATCCAAGAATGAATGTAATCGAGTCCAGAGATGTTCATCATCAGAAAATGACTATAGGATGATGAATTTTCTGGTTGACCAAATCAAGATGTCTGTTGACCAAGCTTGGCATAGAGGGCTTGTCATGTGTGTTCGTGGGATCAATGCATAATCAATTTAGAAATGGAAAGGACCTTTACACATCATAGAGTCCAATGTCCTCATTTTATACAAGAAGCAGCTGAGGCCCTGAAAGGTTGAGATGAAGATGGATGGAGTCGCTGAAGTGGTGGAATCCAAGATCCTTGAGTCACCGTCTCACAGGGAGACTCTTTTCTTCCCAGCAAGGTTCCCTAAGATGCTCTGTGAGTCGTTTACCTTTCTCATACGCCTCCCCACACCTCATACAACGCTGGGCATTAAGGAGGTTAATGGCTAATAACAATAACAACAGGAATAAGTGGTGTTTATGAAATGTTTCACCACGAGTCAAGCTCCTGACAGACATCATCCCAAAGGAGCCTCCAAACAACTCTGTCAGGTAGATGCTGTTATTATCCTCACTCGATAGGTAAGAAGAGAGAAGTCGAGAGAGGTTAAAGCTTCTGTATGCTGCTCCTCATTTTGCTCTCTTGAGTCAGACCCAAGTCTATTTCTTCTTCCAAAGGGCAGCCCTCGAAGCAAGATAGCGTGTTCCCTCTACACTCAGTCTTCTCCAGGCTAAATATCTCTAGTTGTCACCTTCTTCTAAGACTTTCTTACCATCCTGATGACCTTTCTCTGAGTGCTCTTCATTTTTCAACACCTTTTCTAGAGTGTGGTGCCCAGAAATGGACACAATAGGGTGATATCATAGGTATCCAGAGCTAAAGAAACCAAGGAAAGGAGGAAGGAAGGAAGGAAGGGAGGAAGGGAGGGAGGAAGTAAAGGAGGAAGGGAAGGAGGAAGGGAGGGAGGGAGGGAGGGAGGAAGGAAGGAAGGAAGGGAGGAAG
>NW_027185612.1:6116531-6129875 GCF_028583685.1 Petaurus breviceps papuanus | reverse complement strand
GAAGGAAGGAAAAGAGGGAGGGAGGGAGAAAAGAAGGAAGGAAGGAAGGAAAGGAGGGAGGGAGGAAGGAAGGAAGGAAGGAAGGAAGGAAGGAAGGAAGGAAGGAAGGAAGGAAGGAAGGAAGGAAGGAAGGGAGACAGGAAGGGACAGAAGAAAGAAATAAGCATTTATTAAATGCCTACTAATGCATCTAGGTGGTGCTGTGGATAGACACCAGGCCTGGGGTCATAAAGATCTAAGTTCAAATCCAACCTCAGACACATACTAGCTATGTGACCCTGGCCAGGCAAGTAACTTAATCCTATTTGCTTCAGTTTTCTCATCTGTAAAATGAGTTGAAGAAGGAAAAGGTAAATCACTCAAGTATTTTTGGCCAAACAAATAAATGGGGTCATCAAGATTGAACACAAATGAAATGACACTAATAACAAATGCCTCTTACATGTCTGGTACTGTTCTAAGCACTTGACAAGTTTTATCTCATTTAATCCTCACAAGGACCATAAGAAGTAGGTGCAATTATTATTTCCATTTTGCAGTTGAGGAAACTGAGACAGAGAGAGGTTAAGTGACTTGTCCAGGGTCACAAAGCTAAGAAGTGTCCAGGGCCAGTAATCTATTTCCTGTGCCACCAAGTTGTCTCACAGACCAGCCCCCCTCCCTTCACAAATGTGGAAACCGAGGCTCAAGAAGGTTAATTGACTTGTCCAGGGTCATATGGGTCATAAACATCAGAGCTATGATTTGAACTAAGATTCTCTGGTTCCAGAATCAGTGCTCTTTGTCCTGTATTTATTATTTTATATATGATTTGACCCGAAGAGAGTACAATGGGACTATAAGCCTCCCCAGCGCTGGTTGCTCTACTTGTCTTCATACAGTTTTTGTGAGTTTGCTGTCCATCAAAATCCCCAGATCTTTTTCAGATGAATTACTGCCCTGCCCATTCCTCTGCCATCTAGAGAAGTGTTGCCATGTCCACAGATGGGATGGAATGGCAGAGACTTCCTAGGTTTGGGAACAAGATTTGGACATACAAGAGAACCCCATCATAAAGCTGGTATCTGTTGGGGAATTTCCAAGTTACAGTAAGAAGGACGCTCCCAAGTAGAAAGAGAAACTAAGGGAACAGAGCACGTTCATTCATTTATTCAACAAATATTTTGTCCTTGGGGGACTGTTCTGAGGAAGGCATATCATTGCTGACATAGCACTTCACTTCACGGGGCCTTTGCTTTCTCATTGGTTGGACTAGACAATCTCCAAGGTCCCCTCCAAAGCTTTTGATCTCTTCTAAACACTAAAATACAACCCTTGCCTTCACAGTACAATATGCAATTTCAAATCCATTTGCTGAAAGGACTTGCCCAAGGTAACACAATCAGGAAGTGGCAGAGATAGGCCTAGAGCCCAGGTCCTCTGACTTCCAATCTAGCAATGATGCATTGTCCGCTCTTAGGTAAGGTGCTTTACAACAAGCCTTTACTCTAATTTCATAATCTGGTTTTCCTGGCTTTATGGCATAGCTTCACAGCCAAGGCAAACATAGGAAGCAGCTGTGATTATCATTTTGAAAAACTATTTTCTCATGGCTGTATTTGTCTGACCTGTCATTATGCAGGCAACACATTGATACCATTTATGGTGAGGCAACTCGATTTGTTTCACTTAGAGGGCAGTTTTTCTCTTAATTTTCAGAGGTGATATATTGGTTTCTTGCTGCCTGTGCCAATCTGACTATAATGTCTTGGCTGCACCTCAAGGAAAGTAATTCCAAGGAACCAATAGTGAGGGTCTTTAATCTCTCTTGCATAGAAGAAAAAGAATAATGCACAGACACATTTTTTGCTATAACCTGACAGTCAAGAATACACTGTTTGTTATTAAAACTGGGTTTAATTAAGCAAACCACACAATGGGAAGTCATTTATTTTCCTCTGCTCTTTTTGTCTAAATGGAATGAGGTGCCCTGACATAATTTTTTTCTCCCACAAAAGCTAAAGAAGCATACGCAGTGAAGGCTCAGTAATGTTTTAAGTATCAATTGTAGGACAATAGAAATCTCTTAGCACAGAATAAATGGATGGATCTAGTGAGTGAGTAGGGTACAGGAGCATAGAAACTCCCGTATGGGGTAAAACACATGCTCCATCATGCCCAGTGTCCTACTGCCAATAGTACTGTCCCAGTGAGAGATACTGGGCGAAGGCCTATTATTTCTCTCTCTCAATTGCAACCTTTAAGGCTAACAATAGTTGGTCTCTTAGTAGTAACTACCTCTTGCCCTGTTGTGCTGAAATTTACCCAAATTCATTATGAAAATATACAGGATTCAAAAGAGAGAGGAAGCTTTGGTATAACCAATGGAAACAGTGCTATCTTTGCAAGTAAGGCCTAGTTCTGTCACTGGGTATATTGGCCATGGGGAGGTTTCTGAGTTTCCCAACTTTAAAAATGAAGATGATAATCACTGCAGCTAAAGGCAGTGGCTCTTAGCTTATTAAGGGCTGGACTGAGAGCTAAATTAAAGTCCTGCTTCTAAATCATACAAATTGGACAAGTTACTCAATGTCTTAGTGTCCCAGGTAACTTTCTAAGGCTATAAATTACAGGTGAGTAGCTAATCCTTGTTGGTGAAGGGAGTTTCTACACTGGGAATTTCCTATGTGGGTAAATTCACAGGTCCAGCAAAGAAAAAAAAAATTCTTCCAGTCCCCACATCATAGATTATTGCGAGGAAAGCATTTTATAAAGTATAATTCACTAAATAAATATAAAGTATTATCATCATCAGGGGATATAGCACTGGGCTTAAAATCATAAAGACACCCTCCTGAGTTCAAATCCATCCTCAGACATTTATCAGCTGTGTGACCCTGGACAAATCACTTAACCCTATTCACCTCAGTTTCCTCATCTATAAAACGAGCTGGAAAAGGAATTGGCAAATCCTCCAGTATCTTTGCCAAGAAAACTCCAACTGGAGTCATGAAGACACAACAACATCATCATTATTATTTACATATCCTTCCAGGATCAACTCTTGAAGTACTAAATCTCTCATGTTTGTTACCCACTGTGTAAAGTAGAACCTCCTTGCCTTTGTCCTAAATCTAGCCAGCTGAATTCCAAATTCTAATTCAAGGAGAACATTTACTGAGCAACTACTTTGACAATATAATGTCACCTTCTTGGGCCTAAGTTTTATCATCTGTAAAACGAAGTGTTCCGTGGACCCATTTTGGAAGTTGTGGACCCCTTTGGCTCTACGAAGTCTATGGATCCTTTCTCAAATATATTTTTAAATGCAAAAAAATATAAATAAACAATCACAAAGGAAACCAAGCCTATTTAAATGAAGATGACATTTTTCTGCCATCTAGGTCATGGACCCCCTGAAAAATTTCCATGGACCCCTTGAGGGATCCCAATTTGAGAACATAAGTATACCCCCAGATTATGATTCCCTGATCTAGGTAAAATGTCTTGTTTTACAAATGGGGAAACAAGCCCCCAAATGATGAAAGGACATGGCCAAAGTCACCTAGCTATTTAGTGGTGGCCCTAGAAGTTGAACCCAGGTAATTTTCTCACCATATTGCCAGTCACCTAGCTTCACTTTGCAACTTAGTAATATCATTAACATTGAAACGGGAAACTTTTGGAATACTATGATTGTTGGTCCTATTTATGAAAAATAAGAAAATAGAAAAAATATACTCTCAAAAAGCTTTAACAACTGAAATTTGACTGAGGAAAGAAAAAGAAAACCTAGGTACTAATATTTAGCAGTGAATCTTTCAGTAAAATGTAAGAAGCAAGAGAACTGCAGATAAAAACATCTTTGTGTAATTTTGATACAGACAGTGTACAAAATGCTGCCCTTTTGATGACTGTCTGTCTCAATTATAATAATAGTCTGTAGCACCAAATCCTGCATTGTCCCAGAAGGACCATAAGAAGGAAAAGAGCTGTGCTCTCTCTTCAGTCTAAGGCAACGAACTTGCAGGAGCTGATTTTTCCACTTTGATGAATATTCTATTTCATTTAACATAAATATCAGGTGAGATCCCAGTCAAAAATTGATCAAACACATAGTAGTGTTGTTGCAAGGAGAATACAGAAACATCAGCACACTAAAATGCAACTAAAAAGGGAAACAAGATGGAGTCTTTTGTAACTTATTAGTCTTCAATATGCAGAAGAATTTGGAATAAGCTGTGTCCATTCTGGACCCATCCAAAGGGTCTGGTTTATTCTGAAACCTGAGGCCTCTTATGTATAAGGCCATTTGTACTACACTAAAGAACCATAGTACAAGTGTGATATATTCCTGCTTGTACTTTCCCTATGAAACTCCCCCCTTTTTTGGAGGGGTTGGTGAAGGTGGCACATGTGAGGATAGGCGTCTTCACAATGATTTCATCCCTTCCAGGACCTTGCCCTTCATGTTTTCTGTCTGAGGGGATTCAGTCATCACTAAAATGATGACATGAGAACTTGGCCCATGAGTGGCTGCCATATTTCCAGCCTGTGTGAGGTAAGAAGACCCAGTCTCAAATAATAATGATACAAAATGATGACCTTCAAATCTTAGCTCTATGACCAAATGGAAGTCAGTCAACATGCAGCTGTCTAATGGAGGATCTGTCTAATGAGTGAGGCCACTTGTTTAAAAAAAAAAACTGAACTGTTTACACAAGAGATATTTATGGCAATCCCAGAGGAAAGGCATTAGAAGGGGCAGATAGGGAAAGGCCTGTGGCAAAAGGTGAGGTTTGTATCTGAGCCTTGGAGGCAGCCAGGGAATCTAGAAGGTGGAGGTGACGAAGGAGAGCATTCCATTCAAAGAGCAAAAAGGCACAGAGTTGAAAGATGAAGCACCTAGGTCAGTGCTGGAGTAGCTAGGGGGCTCAGTGGGCCTGGAGTCAGGAAGACCTGAGTTCAAATCCTACCTCAGACATGCACAAGCTGTGTGACTCTGGGTAAGTCACTTAACCTCTGTTTGCCTTAATCACCTTGAGAAGGGAATGATAAAGCCATTCCGGTACCTTTGCCCAGAAAACCTCACAGATAGGATGATCCATGGGGTTCCAAAGAGTCAGACATGACTGAATGGCAACAGCCTAGGATAAAGGAACATGAAGAACAAAGAGAGACTAGACCAGGGTCACACATCTTATATGTGTTAGAAGTGGGATTGGAACCCAAGACTTCCTATTACCAGAGCTTTATTCATCATGACACAGTGATTCTCTTATTAATGACTTTTGATCAGGCAAGTGGATAAATGGAAACGATGACTTTAGGAGGATTGACCTAATGGATAATGCAGCATGATATAATAGAAAATCACTGGACTGGGAGGCCTTGCTGGGGTTCTGGTACCAACTGCTAAGACTGACTTTCTAACCTTGCCTTTCCAACTCATCTTTGGGCCTTAGCTTCTTCACCTGTGAAATGGGAGATACATGATAGATGGATCCACAGATAGATCAATCATTAAGCACTTACTATGTGTTGGGCACCAGGCTAAGGGCTGGTAATAGAAATACAGAGAAGTAGACAATCCCTCCCCTCGTGGAGCTTACATTCTAAAGGCAGAAGACAATACATAAAGGGCAGCTGGAAAGGAGGAGGACTCAAGGTATCTGAAAGACAGGGAGAGGGGATGTTATGTATCTGTATGATGAAGTTAGCCTGGCAAGATGAGGCAAAAAATGAGCCATCAGCACCCAGGGAGCCCAGGGCAGGAGTTCAGGTTACTGCTCCAGGTTAACGGGAAGATGATGGCTCCAGCAGAGATGTAGACCAGATGCTCCATTAGGTCGCTTCTGGCTCTAGCATTTTATATTCTGAGCTGATATTACCCCAAACCTGTATATTCGTACTGTTATATTTTCCTGTGATAAAGTCACTCCTTCCTTCTGTGTTCCAAATGATTTTTCCCCCTATTTCATAAACTCACAGACTCAGAGAACACTAGAAGCATTATTCAGTTCTGAAACACAAATGAACAGATTTTCTGAATCAATGTAAGATGTTGATTGTACATTTCAACTCTGCATAATCAGTTTGATGGTGAATGCTGCAAATTTGCATTATAATTCTTAAATAGTTTTAAACTTAATACAATGATTAAACATTTAAAAATGTCTCTACATTGTGGTAGAGACAGAAAACGAACACTACCAAAACTCAAAACATGTTACTTTGCAGGCAAATTGAATGAATGGAAACCATTCCTTTAAGTTGGGAAGCCCAGAAAAGAGTAGGCCTTATTTAGAATAAGGCCCATAATGGAAGGTAGTTGGGTTTATCCCACAAGTGGCAGCTAGGAAGCACAGTAGATTGACTGTTAGATTTGGAGTCAGGAAGGCCCAAGTTCAAATCTCCTTCAAGACACAATTTATATGACCCTGCTCAAGTCACAGTTCCTGTTTGCTTCAGTTTCCTCATCTGCAAAATGGGTTTAATGACAACATAAATGATAAATGAGATAATATTTTCAAGTGCTCTGTAAACCTTAATGCACTATACGAATATTAGCTATTATTATCCCACAGCTCATCACACTCTCCCAGACTGTTCAGGCCAGCAATTCTCTCTATTTATTGCTGTGGATGCCCATTTTCTCCTTATTACTGCTATTATATTATTATCTGAAAAAATCTGGGGGAAAGTAATTTTACATAATTTTTAAGCTGCCTGGCACTTTGGGGTAGCATTATCATTTTACTGCTTTTCTTGTGTGTCATGTCTCCCTCATGGCAAGGTAGATTTTCCAGCCTCTACCTCTGGGAGTGGAAGAAATCATCTAAATGACAAATCAACTCTTTTTCACTGGGGAAACAACTCAGTTAGGAAATCCACATCTTTCAACATTTGTCACCAAAACATCTTCATGTAGGAGTGTGAGCATGACTTCAAAACTACAGGATTTTCTCCTTCTGATCATTCTTTTTTGTGGGCAAACTGAATGTAATCTCTGCCTTTAATTTTGGGAGGTGAGAACATTGCCTCATCTAGAAGTGTTTCCAAAATGGACAGCTCAGTGTTTCAGTATTCCAGACTTACTTTGGAGATCTCTTCCAAGGTGTTCACAGAGAAATTATGTAAATCGCTTGTGGGTAGGAAATATTTTGGTTTTGTGTCCCTAGGGCTTAGGACAATGTGATTTCAATGGTATAAGAAATTCCCAGAGGAAAATCCTTCTATGCATTCAGACCAGCCTCTTTTCTGAAACTCAAGAGAACAGCCCAGAGCACTGAGGGTTAAGTGACTTTTCCAGGGTCTCAAAGCCACTATGTGGGACAGGTTGAACTTGAACCCAGGCCTGGGACTTCAAGGCCAGCTCAGTTTCCACTATGCCAGGTTGGCTCTGCCTTGCACATAATGTAATAATAGCAACACACATTTCTATTGTGCTTTAAGCCTTGCATAATGCTTTCTATCCATTATCTTGTTCAGTCTTCAGAGTTTCACAATAATCCTGTGAAGGTTATCTCACGTAATTATCTCTATTTTGTTGAAGAGACTGAGTTTGAGCCTCAGAGAAATTGCAAGTTGCCTGGGGCCAAAGAGCTAAGTGTATGAATTGGTTTTGAAATCCAGGTTTTCCTTACTCTACCCAATGAATGTCCACTCTGCCCAATGAATGAATTGTGATTTCATCAAGATTTGGAACTCCTGGGTGGGAGCTCCCTCACCCAAGGCAGATATAACTTATCCATGTCACTATAGATAATGCCCAAGGGTAGCCTATGGCAGTTACTTACTTTAGGTCACACAATAGGTGGCAAAGGGAATATTTAAACCCGCCTCTTCTGGAGTACTATCTCAACACTCCATCCACTCCACCTGGCTTTCTTGTCATGCAGCATTCTTATACATGCATATATTAGGCACATAGCAGGAACTAAATAGGTGATTGCTGAGCTGAATTGCACTTAAGTGGAATTAAAATTGTAGACTTTTAGCATCTGAAGGGATCTCAAGATAACCTACTTAAACTTCATTTTATAGTTGAAGAAAGTAAGGATTAGAGTTACTTATCTGAGGTCACACACCTAATTAGAGGCACAGCTGAGCACAATCAGTCAATCAACCAATGGATATAGTCTAAATGGCTATTATTTAGGAGGTACTGTAAACAAGTCTGCCAGATCCTACCTGAGTGCTGGGCAACTGAGTGGCACAGTGGATAGGGCATTGGACTTGGAATCAGAAAGACTCTATCTTCATGAGTTCAAATTTTGTCTCAGACACTAGCTAGATGACCCTGGACAACTTGCTTAACCCTGTTTGCCTCAGTTTCCTCATCTGTAAAATAAGCTGAAGGAAAATAACAAACCATTCTGGTAGCTTTGCCAAGAAAATCTCCAAATTCGGTCACAAAGTTTCAGAGTCAGATTAGACCGAACAACAGCCCTTGAGTGCTACACCCAATGTTTATGGTGAAAACCAATGCCATAGATGTAACCTGGCATGTCAAATTCTGCCCAGAAAGAAATCATCAAAGAATCTTAAAAGGGTGAAGTCAGAAGTTCAATCAAAATTGTAGGCTATGAAAATATGAAAATATTATGGCAGTGTGAAAATGATATTGAATTGGGAGACAGGACGTCTGGATTCAAGTAACTGGTCCAACAGTCACAGAATCAGAGGAAGCTATCGTATTAGCCTGACTCTTTCATTTTAGAAACAGACTTAGTTATGTGATTTATCTGAAGTCACAAAGTTGCAGAACCCGGACTTAAGCCCAGGTCTGCTTGATCCACATCAGGGTTCTTTCCGCTGTACTGCACAGTGCTGCCTCCATTTACTAAGAACATCACTTTGGGAAAATCACTCAATGTCACTGAGCCTCAGTTTCCTCATCTGCAAAATGGGTAGAGTAATGCCTACTTTGTTGTTGTGGGGAAAGAACTTTGTAAATCATAAAGTGTTACAGAAATGTGAGTATTTAACTTAGTTTCTTACAGGAAGAACACTAGATTTGGAGTCAGATGTTTTGGGTTTGAATTCTAGCCCTTATTGTTGTTGAGTTGTTTTCAGCCATATCTGACTCTTTGTGACCCCTTTTGGGGTTTTCTTGGGAAAGATACTGGAGTGGTTCCCCATTTCCTTCTACAGCTCATTCTACAGATGAGGAACTAAGTCAAACAGAGTTAAGCAACTTGCCCTGAGTCATACAGCTAGCAAGTGTCTGAGACTGGATTTGAACTCAGGAAGATGAGTCTTCCTGATTCTAAGGCTAGTTAGTGCTCTATCCACTGTTCTGAATTCTAGCCCTGGCACAAATTACTGTGTGACCTTGAAGATTTCTCTTTTGGAGATCTCAATTTCTTTATCAATGAAATGAAGAATTAAATTAGATTAACACCAAGGTCCTCTGAAGCACTAAAATTCTATTGTCTTATTTCCAAAGTTGTCTCTTGAGATAGGTCAAATATTCCTTTCAATTTCATGAAGCTCCTTAAACAATCCATGCATCAGTGAAATTATGTGGTTACACATAAGAAAAGAAATTATTATTTATTAGAATATATTATACAGGGCAATGGACATTTTATCCAGGTGACCCAGTCTAGAGAAATTCATTTAGCAAAACTACTTGGCTAACTGGGCTCCCCCTTCTCTGACTTGCTTCCCAAGAGAGCTAGAATCAGAAATTATTTTATATGCTGAGCTAGATGACGTTCAGGAATCTTCTTCTATCTCGTAGACTCCCAGACTGTTAAAATATCTATTTGCTCAGAACAAAGTGATTAAATGAATGTGGAATGCTCTGGATGAAGCCAAAATTTCCTCTACCTACGCATATGTCCCCATTATAGGCCAACCTCATTTTTGAAGTATGACACAGCATCACACAATGAAAATAACACTGGATTTGGAGTGAGATGATTGGAGTTTGAATCCTGATTCTTCTGATTTACTACCCGCATGTCCTTGGACAAGTCACATAATGTCTCTGGGCACTGATACCTTCTGTGCAATAAAGAGTTTGGATGAGATTAAGATACTTCCCAGCTATATATTGATTATCACATGGGGAGTGAAGCAAGTTATATACCACCTGACCAGAGGGAGGTCATAATCTCCCATTGGGATAGCATAATTAAGAAATTACATGTCTGTGCATAATCTGAACAATTTAGGAACTAAGTCAATCAAAGTATAAACTGAGAGCAAGAACTGAGGTGGTGATTACAAGGGAAGCCTTCTAGAAACCAAGGAGGGAAAGAATCAGGGGACTCTTTTAGAAATAAAAATGATCATGCAGTTATCAAATAGGCAAGTGTCTTAACCAGAGAAGAAATAAGAGATGAGTAAAAGAACTTGAAGCCCAGTTTATTCAGGAGAGATAGGAACCAGAACAAAGCAGGATCAGAGCAGGAATAAAGGAAAGAGAATCAGAGAGGGCTGCCAAAGATCATTTGTCATACCATAGGATGTGGGGCTGGACGAGATCATGCAATACAGCTCTTCACTTTATAGAAAAAGAAACTGAGACTCAGAAAGATAAAGTAACTTGACTAAGGTTACCAGAGTATAAGTTAAAGAACCTTAAATTTAAACCCAGGTTTTCTTATTCCAAACCAAGTATGTTTTCTCCTTAACCACTGATTAGCTACAGGTAGCTCAGACACCCAGAAATGCTATGATTCTTCTTCATAGGTCAGCATTAATCAGTACTCAATGTCTACCTGCCTCATATATGTTGACTTGGCCTCCTTCTGAGTTGGGAAATGAATCCTCAGCAGTATCCTTGTCTACCTAGAATTCACTATTATACTATTTCTATCTTTAAATTGTAACTGTGACACAGGAGGAATTGAAGATAAAGTGGAAAAATAAATGGGAACGGGACATCAGAAGAGGAAGATAAAGAGAAAAAAAAATAGGGAGAAAGAATAGCAAAACTGTTTTAGAAAGACTGTCATGTGCTTGTGTCGATTTAAAAAAAAGAGATACATAATAGGTCCAATTTAATATGCTATAATAGAATTAAACATATTTGCTCTCCCCCATCCTAGCTGTGAGAAGATCCCCTGGCCAAAACAGTAATTTTAAGCTCATTTGCAGTAAGTAGAATATATTATCACTTTAGGGCTTTTTGTATTTAGTTCTGCTAATACTATCTATGATACAGTAATATTGCATATTACTACTGGGCAAATCTGCTGAAAGTTATAATAAAATTCTTTGGATTTGTGTTTCTCTGAACTTGGATCTTACACCACATAAGGGAGCATAAAATGATTTATTTGTATGAAATAATTTAAAATATCTCTTCTTTCTCTTCTTTTTCTGCTTTATAAAGCAAAGATGTGCTTACCCAGAACTGTAGTGGAAAGGCTACCCTAGGGCAGTACCCTTTTGACTAGCAGCTTGGGGTACACTGCTACATGTCAAAAAAGTAAGCAAGACTCACTCATGCAGAAGTATGTATGGTGTGTCTTTTTGAACCTAAGTGTCTTTCTTTATCCAGGATGTGATAACATCGTTTGAAAATTTGTTATGAATGCCTTACATGTTGAGCCTTGGTTTGCTTATAACTACAGTATATTGCTCTAATTAATTAATATTATATATATGTATATCTCTATACATATACAGAGAAAGAGAGGCACTTGAACTTGGTATGCAAATATATGTAAATAATCTACCCCTCTGACACTTTGGAAAAAATGCATCAGCACAACATAATCTGATTAGACCTTAATCCTGGCAAAACATCAGACTTCAATGGAATTCCAGGAGGTCATACAATCTATTCCTCTGTCTTCAGAGAACACCATGCTCTGTCCAACAAAAATGGACCTTTATAAGTAATCAGTCAAGAAAGGTTATAGGAAATGCTATGTATCTTGGCATTCTGACAACTCAACTTGCCTCTGCTATATCATTAATATGAATATTGTAGTATAGGAGAAAGTACTGAATTATGTGTGGCAAGAAAGAACAAACTAAAAAAGCATCTTGAATAGTGCTTGGCTATTCTAGTATGTTAGTTATAAGAACATACACCGTCTGTGTAACCATGAATAAATCACTTAACTTATCAGTGTCCTAGACAATACTCTAAGAATCTAAATTCTAGACAAGTTGTCAATCTGCTATAGGGAAGAGAGGTTCCACAATGCCCATTCCCATAATAATTATATCAAAAGAGTAGATTAAAAAAAAAACAAACAAAAAATGAAGAGCTAAACCCAAAAGAATGCTCCTGTGGCTTCCCCTTAACACAAGTTTCATTTTCCCCAGTCTCATGAGAGAATTAAACATCCATAAGAAGAGATGGTACCCCCAAAAGAACCTTGTTACAGCTAGAACTCTGGGAGTAGTCTTTATGCTCCAACATGGCTAATGAAGAGCTATTGAGAAAGCGTTTTCTCAGAATCACAGAGAAAGGCCAGGGAAGATACAAAAGTCTACCCTTAAGACCCAGATGCCAAATTTTTCCAAAAATATCTACAGGATGGAAAAGTAGCCCATTTAAATGAGACGAACTCCCAACTAAGCAGCATCCTAACCACCAGCAGAAGGCATGACACTATGTTATTCCATATTTTTTTAAAGCATATTTCTTTAGTAGATTTTACTGTTTTCCTTTTATCTGAATTGATCAATTTGGGTCACATTTTATTTACTAATTCTTTCTTCCAATTATTTCCTTTCTTGTTACTCTAAGATATTTTAGAAGAAGATGGAAATAGCATTGTTTGCTCTCCTTTTTCTAAGCTTTAAGGTACGTTTTTCTCATAGTAGGTCTTGCTTTATTCCCCAGGATCTGGTCTGGGCAGCTAAGTGGTGCAGTGGATGGAGCATCAAGCCTGGAGTCAGGAAGATTAAACTTCTTGAGTTCAAATCTGGTCTTAGACACTCACTAGCTATGGGAACCTGGGAAAGTCACTTAGCCCTCTTTCCCTCAGTTTCTCATCTGTAAAATGCACTGGAGAAGGAAATGGCAAACCAGTCCATTATCTTTGCCAAGAATACCTCATGAAGGGTCACAAAGACTCGGACACATCTGAAACAGCTGAACATCTCACGAGTGCATTATAGTTTTCTCTGCAGATTCCCCAAAAGGAGATAATCAGCCCTTATTATGGGCAAGGCTCTCCATCCAAATCCTACTCCAATGCCTTATTCTTTTTTTTTTTTTTTTTTAGCAATCTGGGTTAAGTAACTTGCTCAAGGTTACACGGCCAGTTATTTCTGGGTGTGGTGCTGAGTGTCTGAGCCCGGGATTCGATCTCCAGGTCGTCCCAACACTGGGGCCACTCGCTGAGCCACCTGGCCGCCCCTAAGCAATTGGGGTAAAGTAACTTGCTC
>NW_027185612.1:6115437-6116431 GCF_028583685.1 Petaurus breviceps papuanus | reverse complement strand
CCCAACGCCTTATTCTTACACACAGCAGGGGTTTCATAAATGTTCGCTGAAATGAACTAGTGAAGAGATGATGCCAGAGAGTACCTAGAGAGGAACAAGCATGACAAAGGATATTGAGGTGACATCATGTAAGAATCAGCTGAAGAAACTGGATATTTGGAGATTTCAGAAGAGAAGACTTGAGCATCTGAAGAGCAGTGTGGAAGACTTGTGTGTGGTCCTGGTAAGTAGATCCAGGAGCAATGGGTCAAAGTTACAAAGAGGCAGGATTAGGCTGGGCATCATCTAAAACAAAGCAAAAATAAAAACCTTTCCTAATCATTAGAACTGTCCAAAAGTGGAGGAAGCTGCCCCAGGGTAGTAGGTTCTTCCCTTCAAGATACTTGTTATGCATTTTGTAGCAGGGATTCCAAGGGTCAGACCAGATGAGGTCTCTCTAACTCTGTGATTGTATAAAAATTTAAGGACAGTGAATCTGTCACTTCTTTTTGTTCCTCATAGCAACCAATATAGGGGCAGGTGGCTCCTGATGGGGCCATTAATCAATCTATGTAAACTTTCTCTACCCTCCATTCAAGAGGTCTCATTACTTTGAATTTTCTCCCATATTTTTGTATCCTTGGAATTTCTTGATGGAGTAAAGTTTTGGGAAAATTTAGATGATATTCAAATATTTCTACCCTTGCATGTCTGGCAGGAAGAAACTTTGTCTGGAAGAAAGCTGCTCTGGGTTAGCTTGTGCCAACTCTATCATGTTTGACTGTATTTGCCCTTATTGGTCTACATTTGTAATATTGGGTCTAATTGTGCATGCCTGTAATGTAATGCCAGGGAAAGGCAACTTCCCAAGGTTCAGAATACCAGCATAGGTGCTCTCCATTTTATTCAGTGACCAACCAAGAACAGAGAAGATCAAAACATGACATCATGCAAAATACAGCATTACTAAGTGTGATTAAATAATCTCCAAGTACTACCCCACCCCAGGACCTTC